>NC_090659.1:38658499-38964832 GCF_013368605.1 Nyctibius grandis
GAATGGTCGCTCCACTGATGTTGACTATTCTGCATCAGCTGGCTACCAGGATGCTTGGCAGAGAGTTTCTGTGATAATTTTTCCCAATAGCACAGTAATGAATTGGCCACTCAGAGTCAATTCATTCAAAAAGATGCCAGATGATTTCCACTGGGGCTGAAAGACAAAGCTAATGTTGCAGAAAAGAATAAAAACGGGAGTCCTTTAAGTAGATATTCAAGTCCAATTAAGTTCTAAGGGAGTTCTAAATCCAAACTGATATTCTCTTCGCATCCATGAATTGCTAGTTTCAGTACAGTGAGAGTCGCTCTGCTGCTGGGAAGACTGAAGCTCAGAAGCAGGCATGTGTGACTTGGATGGTCCTTCAGTCAGTGTATGTGTTCAAAGGGGTGCTGTGACATTACTCACAGAAAGCTGAACCCCAAAGTGCTCCCTCCAACCTGTTTCTTCCTCACTCCTTACATAAGAAGATTTTAAGAAACCTCCATCCATTTGCAGACAGTTTGAGAGACATGTAGAACAGGAATACTGTTCTACAGTCTGTAGAACAGGCCCCTTCAGTAATAGGGCCAAGAGAGGTATGGGCACCATGTGTGCCAATCAGGAGGTATGAGTTGATCTCCCTGCAAGGATGGGACAGCAGATGAGCAGCCAGGCACCAGCCAGCCCTCCTGAGCAGAGGTTTTCCTGGGGGCCCTGTTCACAGAAAACTGTCAAGCATTATGGTTTTGATTGGGCTCTCTCCCACTGCTTCAGCTCAAATCCACTGAGTAAGGTCAGGATCAAGTTTCAATAAGGATTTCAAAACCCTCCTATTTTTGAAACATCTTGGAAAGACTGACATAGTTAGCTGAGAAAGGTGACAGAAGTTTGAGACAGACAAACGTACTAGGGTTCCTTGAGCACAGGCTGAAAGAGATGGAGGCTAGCCCTAGTCAGGTAAAGCAAATTCATGGATCTTGAAGCAGACCAAACAAACCACAGAAGAAACACAGCTGCCAAGACAGTACAAATATAACAAACGGACACATTTGAGAAATACATCTGAGTGGAAAAGGTTGAAAACAACAGCTGAATTATTGTGTGTGTGTTATTTTTTGTGATCAAGATGTAAGTGTTCATTGTGCAGAATGTCACTTAATTCTAATTAAATCAGTACCTTAAAAGAACCTGTGGCTTCTTATGGCACATCTCTTGCTCCTGATGAGGGTTTCTGGGTCCAAAAGCCAGGCTGAGGTCTCTACCAACTGTAAGACATTTCAAGTTACCAGACATGGTAACATCTAACACATGGGGCAATGACACTGAAGTAATTCCATTACATATGAAGTGAATTTTTTTTCCACGAATCCCAAATACTCATCAACATTGATGCAAAATGCTCTAGGTGCACCTGCTTTGGCAGCAGCTTGGACTAGATGATCTCCGGAGGTCCCTTCCAATCCTTAACCATTCTGTGATTCTGTGAAAATCCTGGATGGAATTGCAGTCTGACCAGGTGGCCATACAGCCCAACGGCTCAGGAAACGTGGGTGCAGCCTGACTTCTGCCACCACCTTGGTGATGGATCTGGAGTGTGACAACAGGTGTGAGTTCCCTTCTCCGTGACCTTATCCCTTCAAGGAAAGGGCCCTAGGACGGGGATTCACCCCACCGTGCTGCAGAAATATACACCTCAGCTGGTCACCACTAGGGTCCTTGAAGCAATACAGTGAAAATGGCAACTTTTGGGATTTGAGTTGTCTGATCTGTTTAGCTGTGCCTGATAGGATGGAATGAGTCTCACCGTACAAGTCCTTGTTTCTCTCCGGTGATGATAAGGGACATGCATTGTAGGTATGTCACTCTGAGCAAATGAATCGCACTCTCACTCTTTGTACAGTGATGTCCCAATGTCAGCGGTTCCCAGTCGCTGTAACACAAATCATGGAGTGGCTCGAGAACTGGGTTATATCTTTTCCCCGTGTTGCAAAACATGAATTTCTCAGACATTAAACTTTCAGAAGGAATGTACCAGTTGTGAAAACTTTCCTTGGGGAAGTTCCTCATGTCCAAGAGGCCATTCCAGATTAATATAAGCATGATTAACACAAACACTTTGTGAATTGACCTGTAGTCCAGCGATCAGCACACTTACTTGGGAGTTGGGTAGTTTAAATGAAATTCAGGCCTTTGCTTTGCTGGACCTTCCACAACATGCAGAGTGCCTTGGCCACTAGACTACTGGATAAACTCTGTGTGTGTGTGTGTTTGTGTAAAAGCTTCAAAGGACGGAAGAGAGCTTTCCATTGATCTCTGGCTGTACTTCAATTGCAGCATTACTTCGTTAAATATAGAACTGAAAGCTGAACACAAATTTCAGGATCTGACCTTATATGCATGTGGATATTTCATATTCACTTTCTACAGTAAGATAAAAAATAATTAGGTGTAGGTTGTTTTATAGGAATCAATAACTAACTTGAAAGAGTCAACACTCTAGAGCACAATTTATACCTATTAACCTGAGTCTGCCTGAAGCATCCCGTTCTTTCATCATTATTGTTTATGTAAATGAAAATGAAGACCAAAAAAAGTAACAGCCTTTCCAGGCTGCTAAAATGTGGCACTTGCGAAGCATGACTCTTAACCATCTGGTCTTTCAAAAAATGCTATTTAAATGCAATATGCAATAGTGGTTGTACAGTACCACTTAATTGCAGACAGGAAATTTTATCATACCAAGTTGAAAATTCATGCTGTAGTTTTGGAAAAATTCTATTTTGCCGTTCGTTTGCCTGCAGCAGTATCACATTCAGATTTCCTTCTTTCTGAACGTTGTCGTCGCCACTTTTGATACATCAGTATAGTTTTATTTGGCAGGTTTTACAAAGAATGCTTGAGACAACAGATTTCCATTTTTTCCCCCATACGAATTGGTTAGTAGAGAATATGAAGGACACTGCTTGCTTGATTTCCTAAGGGAATAGAGCTTATGGTATTGTGCTGCCTTCTGCCCTTTTCACCAGCAAACCTGAAACCTGGTGTCAGATTTCAACAGAATTTCATTTTGGTTGAAAATCCATATTTGAACCTTCTACTATCACTCCATTCTTGGGACTCAACATTTGACATAATTTTTACTATGCATTTTCTCCCCCCATCCTTGCATTGCTGAGACTTCAGGCTTTCCAGGCAAGGTAACTTCTTGGAAAATAGCAGCAAGTTCTGAAGAGATAGAAATGCTGCAAAGTAAAACAAAACATGATGCCAGCATCCTTATATGCCAAAACCATGGGTTGCTAGGTTTTTTTGAAGCTCACCTCATTTGCACAAATAATTCACTCCTAGCCAAATATTTTACAATGGCTGTAACCACAAACGTCCATGGACTGCGCTCTGTTCATCCTGTCTTTGCCTGGCTAACTTGGCTGTGCTGTGAGCCACAGGTGGGTCTCTTTCTAAACTCTTTTGATAGGATTCCTCTTATCTGTCCAAAAGTGATGGTTGAATTGCCCTGTGGAAGTTACCTGTTTTCCTAGGGAATCCTAGGGAATTTGGACAGCTGGCTTAGCCTAGACGTGTTGCCCACAGTGACCACAACGCTGTGATGAAGCACAGGAAGAAGTCCTCTGAAAAAAAGAAAACAAACATGGGACTGATGTCATTTGAAGATGTGTGGGAGTGGAGAATTCAATTTTGCATTTGCAGAGTCATTTCTTGAGTTCATCTCTGCCACAGATTACTATGGGGATTAAGAAACAGATCCGGAATAAGAAAAAAGGCATTGAAAATATTTATTAAAATGAAAAAGAAGAGAAAAATGTACAAGTTACTTTTCTAACTTGTTGCAACTGATGACTCTGTGTCTCAGGTTAAAAGTGATAGACACACTGAAGAAAAAACCCTCATCTCTTGCACTGGTTTCTGTCACTCAAACCCACCTTAGGAAACTTGGACAGGGGAGCTGGTTCCTGTGAAATGTGGCTGGGTTTCCATACAAGGGGCAGCATTTTGACCCTCCTAAATGCTATGGCCCCTTTTCCACAGATTGTAGCTGAGGCAGCAAGTTGCCAACAGAATTCAGAATTTAGCAGGTTTTTTTTAATATCCAGGACTTGGTCGATCTCCAGTCTAGAAGACTGAGATTCACAGATGTGAATCTTTTCTTTGTGCCTGCCACAGCTGGAAAGAAAGTATTCTCCCCTGCCTGTCAGTGGTTTTCAGTGGGCTCACAACATCTCTAGCCTGTTTTTTTTTTCCCAAACATTTTTGTCTGTACAGTTATATTCACTTAAATATACATGCAGAATGTATATGTCCCAGCTTACCTGGGACAGTTAGATGTAAATAAGGCTCAACTGGAAGCACAGGTAATTCATGAAGTTGAGTGCTTACATCAGTCATTGAGGTCAGCCAGTGTTTGAATGCAGACTTGCAAGAGCAATGAACACAGGTAAGAATACATCCATTGAACAGTTTGCAATCATGCCACAGGATGACATTTTGTTTCAGAAAACATTCATTAAATTATTTGGCATAGTAACCAAGTGAGTAAAAATCAAATTGTTTGTGGATACAAAACAAAAAAATTCTCTACTCCTACTGAATGCATGGTTTATTTTGAGTCACTCACTCACACCTAATCCAAAGAATTTTTATGAGCCAGTGGTAGAAAACAATTATGTGGCAGAAACAGGGGTTAAATGAGGAGGAATTAAAACTAGAGGCGTACATACTGGACAATTCCTAATACCTGAAGGTCTAAGCTCAGATATACTGAAAACCTCACCGCCAGGACTATGTCCTTTTCAATCTGACCATTTCACAAACCAAACTACTGTGTTGTATTAACATCAGCCTCAACATTCCTTTTGAAACTCTGCTGTTTGCATGATTTTGATTATTAAGAGAATTTCATTGGTCTCCTGAAATTCAGATTTCCTGTGAGACTTCTGCATGGCTCCTCACAACCACTGCTTACAAACCTGCTACCCCACCGCATGTGACAGGTTCTGAGCCCATGTCCCCACTAGGTTAGTTTTACCTCAATTTCAGATACATATATTGTGAGTTAGCTCTGTGAGAGGGGGCAAGACGCAGACCCCTGAGGGCTTGTCCTCCCACTGTGTTTGTGTGCTGAGAACCTGGCATAGACAGACAAGGAGCCTGACGAGGAGAAAAGCTTATGGCGGTGCTGACTGGAAATATTTTCCTTTGGTGTTTCATAGCAGTAGAGATCTGATGAAGCTGATTTGCCCAAATCACAAATATTTCTGAATTCCCCCATAAAATGGAAATTCTCTGCCTGAGTTTTACCCAGAGGAGGAGGCATCAGCTCACCACTCTCACCATTCATGGGTGCAGCTTTGCTGGCACTAGCAGTGTGTCAGTCTCCTCTGACCACCCATCTTCCCAGCCGCCACAACACGTTTGGTCTACACAGAGCGTTTCCACAGACATCATGCTCTCTTGTTCTTTTCTGTTTTACAGCAAGGCAATGCACCATATTGGCTGTCAGATCCTAAAGGGAGACAAAATACTTGCTTTATGAGTCAGGAGATAGTAAGGCAAGTAGATAGCAGGAAACATAATGCTTGCCTTTCTCCAGGGCTTAATTCACCTAGCTTGCTTTGGAAACTCCTTGCCTTTGTGAGAATAAACGATGAGTATTAGTTACACTGCTTCCTTTTTCCTTTTTTTTTTTTTGACAATGAAGCCATTGCAAGGGAAGGAAATTTGTTATTGTCCTTTTGTCTGAAATAAACTATGGGAGATTTTAGGTAAATTTCTATATGCTTTGATGCTAAACTCACGGCTGCAGAGGAGCTGGAGTGAAAACCGGAGCTGCTCTTGCCTTGTGAACATAAAATAAGCCACTGGAGAATTGTGATGAATTGACCTTGGTTGGATGCCAAGTGCCCACCAAGATGCTCTATCACTCCCCTCCTCAGCAGTACGGGTGGGGGAGAAAAATAAGATGGAAAAAAATCATGGATTAAGATAAAGGCAGTTTAATAAAGCAAAAGCAAAGGCCACGTGTGGAAGCAAAGGCAAACAAAACCTTTATTCTCTGCTTCCCATCAGTAGGTGATGTCCAGCCACTTCACAAGAAGTAGGGCTTCAGTACACATAGTGGTTGCTCCAGCAGACAAATGTCATAATAACGAATGTCCGCTCCCCCACCTCCTTTCTCTCAGCTTTTATGGCTGAGGAGACGTCATATGGTATGGAATACCCCTTCAGTCAGTGTGAGTCAGCTGTCCTGGCTATGTCCCCTCCTAGCATCTTGCCCACCCCCAGTCTACTTGTGAGGGGGGAATGTAGAGAGAGAGCCTTGATGCTGTGCGAGCACAGCTCAGCAGTAACCAAAACGCTGGTGTGTTATCGACACCTTTCTAGCTACCAATACAAAGCACAGCACTAGGAGGACTGCTGTGGAGAAAATTAACTCCATCTCAGCCAAACCTAATACAATCCCCACCCCTTATTCCATACCATCAGTGTCATGCTCAGGTCCCACATAATTTAATACATATATGTCTTCTAACCTTTCCATGGTATTTAATTCTCATTATTGAAATCCCTTCTTACCAACACTTACAACTAAACCATCTATATACACAACATACAGATTTATACATTCTCATTAACTACCATCCCCCGTCCTTTAACAGATAGATATTATGGTCCCATTCCATGGGCTTCCTCCGCTCCTGCAGATGTTCATAAGAGCAGGCTATGACTTGGGCCCCATCTGTCAAGATGGGTGCTCAGGACAGGAGAAGCAGTATGTTAGATTGTTGAGCACCAACATTGGCTTGGTTTGGATCATTATTGCACTCTTTTGGTTCCTTGCAAATCTCACTCTTCATTGGTTCAGATTATTCCTGCTACGTTACTTCCTACAACATGCAACTCACATCACAGATTATTTTTCCCCCAAGGTTAAATCTCCTTGAGGCACACACTAGATCTCCCCATACTTCTGCATTAACCACCAAGTTCACCCAGGTCCTTGAGCGAAGACAATCCCATGAATGGGTTTACCTTCTCCCAAGGAAGGAGCAATCCACACCACCTTCCCTGGTCACTTCCCTATGTGCACTACGAGGACCTTATCTCCCCCCACAGTGTGTAGGGGTTTTGTTTGGGCAGGACCAAGACGGTTAGCAGACCCTCTGGTGTTAACCAGCCAAGTGGCTTCTGCTAAATTTGTACCCCAGTGCTTCCATGCCCCACTGCCCAACACTTTCAACATAGTCTGTAACAGTCCATTATATGTCTCAGTCTTCCCAGAGGCTTGTGGGTGATAGGGGATGTGATACACCCACTCAATGTTGTGTGTTTTTGCCCAGGAGTTTATAAGGTTATTTTGGAAATAGGTCCCATTGTCTGATTCAATTCTTTCTGGGGTACCATGTCGCCACAAAATTTGCCTTTCAAGGCCTAAGATGGTGTTTCAGGCAATAGCATGCTTTACAGGGTATGTTTCTAGCCAACCAGTAGTTGCTTGTACCATGGTGAGTATGTAGCACTTGCCTTGGCGTGTTCATGGCAGTGGTCCAATATTGTCAATTTGCCAGGTCTTGCCAGATCAAAAACCCAGCCACTGCCCTCTGTTCCAGGGAGATTTTACTCGTGTGGCTCGCTTGATTGCAGCATATGTTTCACATTCATGAGTGACCTGTGTGATGGCCTCCATGGTCAGGTCTACCCCTTGGTCATGAGCCCATCTGTATGTTGTGTATCTATCTCCCTAGATGTCCCAGTGTTTCGTAGGCCCATTGAGCTACAAATAGCTCACCTTTACACTCCCAGTTCAGGTCCACCTGAGCTACTTTAATTTTGACAGCCTTATCTACCTGTTCATTGTTTTGATGTTCTTCGGTGGTGTGGCCTTTGGACATGTGAGCATCTACATGATGCACCTTTAGAGCCATGTTTTCTACCTGGGCAGTGATGTCCTGCCAACAGTGCAGCAGCCCAGATGGGTTTACCCGTGTGCTGCCAGTTGGTCTTCTTCCACTGCTGTAGCCACTCCCATAGGGCATTAGGCACCATCCAGGAATCACTATAGAGATAGAATACTGGCTACTTTCCTCATTCAGTAATCTCTAGGACTAGTCAGATATCTTTCACTTCTGCAAACTGACTTGACTCACCTTCTCCTTCAGCTGCTTCAATGACTTGTTGTGTGGGACTCTACACAGCAGCTTTCCACCTCCAATGGTTTCCTACCACATGACAGCATCCATCAAAAAGCATAAACAGAGTAAACAAAGCATAACGCCTTTCATCTTCTGATAACTCATTATATGATGGTGCCTCTTGGGCACAAGCCACCTCCTCAGGCAATGCTCCAAAATCTCTGCCTTCTGGCCAGTCCATGATCTCTTCCACGATTCCTGGGAGGTTGGGTTTCCCCAGTCCAGCTAGTTGTGTGATCAACGCTACCCACTTACTCCATGTAGCACTGATTATGTGGGGATGTTTCCTTTGAATATCCAGTGTAGCATGGGCAATCACAGTGCCAAGAAGAGATATACTTCTGTACGAACAACCTTGGAAGTGGCTTGAACCCCCTTATATGCTGCTAGTATCTCTTTTTCAGTCGGGGTGTAGTGGGCTTCTGATCCTCAATATCCACGGCTCCAAAACCCTAATGGTTGACCTCAGGTTTCTCCTGATGTTTTCTGCCAGAGGCTCCAGGTGAGACCATGCTTCCCAGCTGTAGTATAGAGTGCCTTTTGCATAGCTGGTCCTGTCTGGATAGGCCAAAGAGCTACCGCACAACCTATTTCCTGTTTGATATGCTCAAAGACTTGTTGCTCAAGGCTCACTCAAACCAGTTCTGCTTTCAGGTTACTCAATAGAGAGGGCTCATAAGCTGACTATAACCTGGAATATGCATTCTCCAGAATCCCACAAAGCCTAGGAAAGCTTGTGTTTCCTTCTTGTTAACTGGTGGAGACATAGTTGCTATCTTGTTGACCACATCCATAGGTGTATGGTGGCGTCCATCCTGCTGTTTTATTCCCAAGAACTGAATTTCCTGTGCAGGTCCCTTGACCTTGCTTTTTATTTATGCTGAAACCAGCTTTCAGAGGAATCTGAATTACTCTTTTTCCTTTCTCAGACACTTCTGCTTTCTTGCCCCACATGATGATGTCATCCATGTATTGTAGATGTTCAGGGGCATCACCCTTTTCCAATGTAGTTTGGATTAGTCCATGGCAAATGGTAGGGCTGTGCTTCCACCCCTGGGGTAGTCGATTCCAGGTGTATTGGACATCCCTCCACATGAAAGTAAACTGTGGCCTGCACTCTGCTGCTGAAGAAATTGAAAAAAATGCATTGGCAATGTCCATTGTAGCATACCACTTGGCTGCCTTTGACTCCAGTTCATATTGGAGCTCTAACATGTCTGGTACAGCAGCACTTAGTGGGGGCGTCACTTCATTCAGGCCACGATAGTCTACTGTTAACCTCCACCCTCTGTCAGACTTTTGCACTGGCCATATAGGACTATTAAAAGGTGCATGAGTCTTGCTGATCACTCCTTGGCTTTCCAGTTGATGATTCAGCATATGTATGGGAGCCAGGGAGTCTCAGTTTGTGCTATATTGCCACCGGTGCACAGTCCTGGTAGCAGTTGGCACCTACTGTTCGTCAACTTGCAGCAATCCCACAATGAAGGGATCTTCCGAGAGGTCAGGTAGGGTAGATAGCTGTTTGATCTTCTCTGTGTTCACAGTGGCTACACCAAAAGCCCATCAGTACCCCTTTGTGTCCTTGAAGTACCCTCTCCTGAGGCAGTCTATGCCAAGGATAGAAGGGGCCTCTGGGCCGGTCACAATGGAGTGCTTTTCCTACTTGTCCCCTGTTAAGCTCACCTCAGCCTCCAATACAGACAATTCTTGGCACCCTCTGTCACTCCAGGCATCCAGATGGGTTCTGTGCCCCTATACCCTGATGGCACCAGCGTACACTGTGCACCAATGTCTACCAAAGGCTTATACTTCTGTGGGTCTGATGTGCCAGGCCATCGAATCCAGACAGTCCAGTATACCCAGTCATGCCTTTCCTCCTCCTGGCCGAAGGCAGGGACCCTCTTTTCCTGTTCCAGGTCAGAGTATTCACTGTCTGACCCTTGTGTCAGATGAGAAGTCCCCTCACCAGGATCAAGGGAGGTGGTCTCAGTTCTCCTATATCTGGGAGATTGCCGATTGCCTTCTTGTGTCTCTACAGCAACTAAGTTGACAGCCGTCTTGGGTGGCCCCTCCTTAACAGCAGTCTTCACTCTCAGTTCATGTACAGGGGCTTCCAGCTTAAAGGTGGGTTCACCATCCCACTTCCTCATGTCCTCCCCCCAGTCATGCAGGAAGAACCAGAGTGTGCCACATGGCGTGCACCTGGGGCTCCCTTTCCCTCTGACCAGGGCAGGAAAGGACTGATTTCTTGCTGTGCCTCTGACAGCCAAGACGAGGGCCCATAGGGCTAAGGTGGTCCAGAGATTTTCTTCGAAGTTTTGGAGCCAAGAAGACACTCTCTCTACAGTTGGTGTATCCATATCGGGCAATACATCTCTGCCAAGCTGTTAGAATATGACTCTGGCACACTTTGAATCATCTTCCTCCACATGGCCCATGTGCACAGGACACCCTCTGGATCTTTGGAGACCTCATAATTGTCTAGATCACTGTAGATGATTTCCAGCACCACTAATTCTCTCAGGTACTGGATGCCTTCATCTGCAGTAGTCCACTTCCCTGGGGAGTTCACAAGATCTTCCTTGAATGGATATCTTGCCCTCACACTTGAGAGGAGCATTCTCCAGAGACTGCAAATTGCTGCCTCTTTTCTAATCCCTCTCTCAATTCCCTGGTTTCTAGTAAAGGATCCCAGGGCTTCCTTACCTTCCAGTATCTTACCTCAGGTAAGTACCATTACTATTTAATGGGTAAGAAGCACAGTAAGGATTTTCTTGTTGTTCATTTAACTGAGTCAATGCAAATATTTCAGCTCAATAGCCTGAATGCAGTTGTCAGTGTCAACAGTTCCTCATTAAATATAAGCTCTGGCAGTAACATCAGAAGTTAATGGTTCTTCAAATGTGAAAATAAAGATAACAGTAGGCTTCTCTCTATGATTCTAACAGCATCATTTGTTCACTAGAGGAAAGATTTCATCCATGTGGCTATTAATGTCATATGAATGCTTGTGATTAAGGTCTGTATCCGGGACCACATAAAAAAGAGAAAGGTTTTGTCTCCCAAAACAGCAAGCACCAAATGCAAAACCTTCACTCTGCAGTCTAATTCTGGACACAGAAGGGGTGAGAAGATCCACATCTTCATAGCGGATATGGTCTGTTATATCAGTGTATTATCATATCCTCTACCAAAAAATAATTACAATTACAATCAGTTAATCTGCATATTATGCAGATTAGAAATTATGTGAACATGTGGCAATTGGGGGAAGATTTATAGTGGAGCTGCAGGCAGAGTTTGTTTTCTTTTCCTTCAACAGTTTTGTGCTTGCTGGGGAAAGCCTGAGGAGGCTGCACTATGCAGCCCTGGGGTCAGAGATCTCATGAACACAAACACTGACCTGGCAGGTCAGACCAAACACCATCCAGCCCAATATTCTGCCTACAATGTTAGAAAAAGTTAATGCTATTTAGGAAGGTTATGCAAGCTTCAGCACTTTCAGTGGTCCATTACCCTGATAGTGCCCCAGCATGCAAAACTCTTTTATTAAGGCTGTTAAAGGTAAGATTAGGTGAGATGTGCTGTGATTTCTGCATTCCATTTACCTTCCACCTTCAAGATCTTTTAAACCTCAGTCACATCCTCTTGTTAATCTCCTCCTCAAACAAAGAGCCCCAGACTTTTAAATCTGAGTAAAGCAGTTGCTTCACAGTCTTGATTTTTGTAGTTGCCCTTCTCTGCACTTTCTGTAACTCCACCCCATTCCTCTTGAGATATGAAGACCAGAATTATCCACGGAACATAGTACGGGACTTGGTTTTATACAGCAGCAAAATGATGCCCTTTGTTTTATTCCTAGGTCTCCTCCTGTTGATGTTCATTATTTTATTGACCTTCTTGGCTGCCACTGTTCATTCAGTCGATTATTTTGTGGCCTGTCAATGAGTACTCCAAGATATCTTCTCTGCTAGATAGGAGTTCCAGCATCAGAGAGGTATGTTTTAGATTATTTTTGTGTCACTTCATATTTCTCTACCTTGAATGTATCTGCCACCTTTTTGCCCACGTGAGTTCTTTCTGGAGTTACTTGCCTTTCGTACAGCAATGGATTGCTGGAAAGAGCTTATTACCATCTGCAAACTTGAGGATTTTAGTATGGACTCACTTCTTCACGTCATTGACAAAATGCTTAATAAAACTGGTCCCAGCACTAGTTCCACCAGTGGGACTAGTGATTACTGATTCATTTTCATCCTGAAAAGTCATACCTGTTGTTTCTTATTTTAAAGTAGCTTTCATTCTGCAGATATAGATATTCTTAATACTTTTTTCTAGAGCTACCAAGATAATTAAAACATAAGTGTTATACAGAACAAATAAGAAGAATATCACCAGGCACATTAGGTAGCTTTTAAAGATTAAGTTTAGTGGCAGAAGTCTACTTCTGTCAGGCCCCTGGGAAAGGGGAAGAGAATGGCCTGAGTTAGATTTTCTGCCCATTATTCTGTCTTGTGCTCTTTGTCCTGAAACACTGGGTACTTGGTCTTCTCTTCTGTATCCCCTTGGACTGGTTAACCAGTCTCTGCTTTCCTATGTTCATTGAACTGAAGAGTATTGAAGCCCAGCACAGTGATCATAAACTGTTACAAAGTTAACAAACATTAAAATTGTCCATTTAAGTATAGCAATATTGAGGAACATGATATACAGGTTCTCAGATCATGTCTGAGAGCCAATTATAAGCTATTATTGCAGTCATTTTATTTTTGGTTTGTGTCTTAATGTTTGTTTTGCTTTTAGCACTGACTTCTTTGTGGAAGACACAACCGAAGTGATAGTCAACAAGCCTAAGTGGTCAACAAAAATCACCAACCAAATACAAAGGTGGGGGACAAGAGTGTCTTTGCTGTCAAACTGAAAGAGCTGTAAATGTAGGCCTATTACCATACTGACATGTTTAGCACTAGTTTAGTATCAAAATGGGGAACCTGCTGTTTGCTGATAATTAGAAAAAACCTCTATGTGGTTGAGCTCCTTGGTAGACCTGCATGGATCACAGATTCCACTTAAAAAAGTTTTTATTCTAACAGCTTACCCCATGTTTTATTCAGCTGTTATTAGATATCATGAGCAATAAGGATCAAGCACTTCTTCTCTTCTGGGTCACAACAAACCAAAGGCTTGTTATATTTTCTTTGTGACAATACAGGTTTTCTTGAGACTGCTGTCACTTGTCTGGCAGCTCCTTGCCAGAAGGGCATAAGATAATACACAGCAGGGGAACTTCTCCCCTTTTATCCTGCACCTGATGATACTTGCCTCCAAATGGACATTTGCAGCTTTGCAGAATGCTCTGAGATCAATAAACTTATTTTGTTCCTCAAATACCTTGCATGGTTTCTCAGAAATACAGTTCTATTTACATCTATAATTTCAAATGAAAAATATGTACTTTCTTCCTACTAAATTTTTCCTGAGGAGTCTGCTAACACTAGACTTTGAAAATTCAATATAACACTTAAATGATTCTCTTTAATCACCCTAATACTACAGCTGATTTGTGGATTTACTTCACTTTCATGTTCCCCCTTCATTCTTAGTCCTCTATGCAAGGTGAATCATAGCAACCCCTTTCTTTATTATTATTATCTCCTTTTTTTTGCCCCCAGCCCCGCTCTGTGCCACTGTCCTGGCTCTCCGGTGTTCTCCCAGTCAATATGGATGCAAGGGGAACTACACAGAGCTCTCCGGCCAAGTGATGGGGGGTAAACTTTCCCTTCTCCTGCTCCATGAGATTTGATTCCTTTTCCATCCATACAAGTTTCTCTTTAGGTATGTTTCTATTATTTTCTAAAAAATAGTGACATCATTCAGCCTTGCTTTCCTGCAAATTACATTTTTGAGGAGCTTTCTGTACTTTTTAAATGATGCCTGCAGTGGTCACTGTATGGACATCTTTCATAGCACAGTGTTTAGCTGTCTTTTGGGTTTTCAGACACCAGATGTAGTACAGACTTGGCATTTCTATTCCTCCTGATCTCCCCAAGCTCCACTCTGTCCCCTTCTGATGGCTTTTGAAACTCCTGCCCTCTCAGTCTTGCTGTATATTAATGAAGTGCACAATGCTGGCATTTCAGCTTTGTTAGTAGAAAAGGTCATTGGATTTAGTATTCAGGTATCTTCCTCATGAAGACAAAAGAAGAGAAGAAAAAGAATATGCATTAATATTTAAATTTCAATTAGGAAAGCTTAAAAACCCTAAACTTGGCACAGAAAGTCAGGGAGTAAATGGACAGGTCAGATAAGAGAAAGGTTGTTGGATAGAGCATATCAGTTTCTTCTTCAGCAAAATTGAACCAAATTCAACGTTACTCTGGTAACCAAGCAGGAGACAAAACACTGCAAGTCCCACAGGTCAGTTAACCTAAGCTTACCATTCTGTCTCGAAAGTGGAAATAATTTTGTTTTACGCTACCTGAGCTCAAGACTCTACCTTCTTAAGAGTGACAAATACTGTTCACTTGCTCATGAAGATGTTAATTACAGTTTTTTAAGGGTTGTAGCTATGATTTCCATGGTCTTTTCAATGAGAAGTAACTCTCAGAGAATGCTAAAACAGCAAAATACATAGCCTTGTTCACCAAGAGGAAAATTAGAATTAGGCTTATTGTAGATAGAGAAATATTGTTGCTGTCCTTAGTAACCATAGATGTCAGATAGTCTGCGTGCTGGTGGAGTCATTTCTGTCTTGAAGTGAAATAACAAGAAAGAAGATACTAAACATTTTTCATACAAATGTGTATTGTCTTAAGCATCTCTATTCATATTAATTATTACTAATCATTGCTTTACACGTGGTCAAGAAGAGTGGCTTTAAGAATGTTGTTTTAGAGCCTGACAGTTAATACATTCATTCTTTCCAACTGATGGCAAAGTTTGCACATTTCGCTGTTAAAATTTTAAGGAAAACATAGAACTCGTTCTCCAGAGGCTACCAAAGCTTGGTTTGAGAACTGATTAGATGACGGACAGCTGCAAGGCAACAGATGGATATTGTGAAATAGGAGGTGTCTAAGAACCTCACCCAGATACCGTGAACCGGAGAACAAATGAATGAAACCGTGACTGCAGTACAGTAGTGATTTATGTGGCCAAAGCTTTGAGAAACCACAAAAAAGAGGAGCATCATAAAGAAGAACATGAAGGAAGACAAGGAAATAATTTTGAAGGCATTGAGAAAGCAAATTTTAAGGTGGAAGCTCTATAGAAAAATCACTGACATGGAAATGGAAAACAAATCTCAAGTGGTCAAGATGGACGCCATTTGTAGGGCAAGGATGGGATTAGAAATCAACTGTGCAAGAAATACTACGCAGAACAAGCCTGGGTCATAAAGTACCTTCTCAGTGAAGACCAATGAAGTTACGCTGATGGACTGCAGAAGGGGTGCAAGGCATAGAAGCTGTGATGAATGTAGCAAGCCAGGACAAGTATCTGTGCAACACACTTTGTATTGAGTGGGGAGGACTTGTAAAGGTCAAAATTGAGAACTTCTTAACAACTTGCTCTCAGTCAGATGCAGAAATGGATATAAACATGCAAATAGAGGAGAATACATGAGAAGGAAAGCTAGAAATGAAAGGTTTTACTTTGGGACAGAGCAGCAAGAGGTAGTTAAACATCTTAGTGGTTGTCAGCCTTGCTTGATTTTCCTGCCCTTAGACTTTTTCTTCTTATCTTTAGCTCTTTTATGGGAAAGAAGTCAGTACTGTAATATTGCAACAGCATCTTAGAAGCCAGACACGTGTTGCAGAGGCTCTTCCCCTGTTCTCAGGCTTAACTAGAGGCTGGTCTGCTAGGCAAGAGAGGATTTGTGCTTTTAGATGGACCTTTTGGAAATGCTGCCCGCATGTGAATACCTACCTTACATCCAACATGCAAGTTAGGCTGAAAAAAGGCAGTAGCTGAAGTGTTAAGATGTTCTTCCCAGCTGCATGGAATCAAGGGACAGAGAAGCAAGGCTGAACTAAGCTGGGATGTGTAGGATGAGTACATAATGTCTAGAATGGCAATTTGCAATGAGGTCTATTTTCTTTTACTCACTGACTAGATGTACAGGGTTGTAAGGACATTGAGGAAGCCAAATTGTAGCCCTGAACATGCCATTTAGTAAGGCGAAAGGCAATGGATGAGTTTGGTGACAAAACCAGCACAGTCTGAATCCCCCTTTAGGGAACCTCAGTTATTTGTTCTCAGTAGCTGAGCTGAGACAATGACGCTTTACTCTTTGTTGTGCTGGGGACTGCAATTAATAGTAGCCTCTTAAAGTGACAATCTGTGCTCATATCTTATTTCTCACTAACACACAGCACTCTTGAGTTTTGACCACTGTTTTGGTTGCCCTGCTAACTAGTTACAAACAACACTGAAGATCTTTTTCACTACAGAGAATCAAAATAAGCTTTTTAGGATCTCAATGGCAAAAGTAAACACAAGCAGAGTGACTCCCTTTCCTGCCTGGTCACTCAATGCTTTGCATATGTCTTGTGCCATCCCCATCACGGTACATAATCCACACATTTTAAACTTCAATGTATTTGCTGTTCCCAGTTGAGTCCCCATCTCATCTTCCGTTCTACCCTGCATTCCTTCTTCTTTCTCTTTTCTTCCAATTGCTCTTCCTCTGTAGACTCCCTTTCCTACTTCTTCCTAGTCCTTCTTCTGCCCATTCTCACTTGTTTAAGTGGAATGCCTCTATCTCTCCTCGCCAGTTTCTCACTGTCAGAGCTGGAAATCTCCTCACACTGGCCTCCATGGGCAGACTGTTCCTTTTGCAAATATGAAATGCATCATACAACTCTGCATCAAACCTTCTGCCTCTGGTGCCTGCAGTGTCTTTTCATCTCAGGCTGGACTTAAAGTGCATGCCAGCAAATTGATATCTGCAGCTGTAACTCAGTAAGAGAAAACCGGAAATTGGCACTTGGTCAATTTTTAGGCTTTCATTACAAAAGAAAGACCAATCTGCTTTTCTGATGAAAAGAAAACATATAATAGCAATAGTATGCACTTGAAAATCACATTGAGAAACACCAAAGTTTTCCTAGTTCTGTGCAAATAAATTTGTCATCCCAAACACTGAATGAAAGCAATAGGAAAGAAATAAAAGGTCAGCCTTTGATATGGATGAAGATGAAAAACCTTGAGCGTACATTGCTGAGAGAAAAATAAACAAAAGAAAAAATCACAAATCACCACGTGGTCCAATTTTAGACTGAGCTGCTAGCTTTTATTGACAGTCTTTTGATTGTTTCTGTGAAGAGGGTAAAACTGATAGACTTGTCTGCTCAGATCTTTATTTGTTGTGGTCCTGTTTGCTTAGAAAGAGTGGGCAAATACTATTTTCCCAGAAAAGCAGCAAGCAGGCAATGAGAGACAGTCCCTTTGTGCTACAGCTCAAGTAATCTTCCTGCCATACTCTTCCTGCCAGCACCTCAGAGAAAACAAAGCTTTCTGGCTCTCATTTTCCGTCAACCAGACTCCATCCACTGGGACAGCATCCTATCAGGCTGCTCCCCTTCCCCAGCATTGGAGACCACGAAACCTCCCATCTGAGCTGTGTCTCTCACTCCTCAGGTCTGTGTGCAGGTAGCCTCAGGGCCTGCTGCAGCAGCTTATGGTTTCCATTGTGGTATGCCCCTCTTTTGAGTTGTTCTCCCTTATTTTCCCTGAATGAAAGAGTGATGCCCTCCCCAGACCCTCAGTGCAATGGTACATGAGCTGAGCCCTCAGCACAGGGTGTCTAATTTAGGGCTGTGAGGAACAGCACATGTTTCGCTGCCATGCTCAGGAAGCTGGATGCCTCTGGGACAGGCAGACCTCCTGCAAGGCTGCCCCAGCCACCCTGTGCTCTCATTAAGTCTGATGTTTTGAGGATATATTATCCCTACTCCTCAGGCACGTCAGGTCTGATGCATGCCAAATCATCTGCTGTGTTGTGAAGGAGCCTTCCAGTCCCTGTGGGTATATTGGTGTCTCAGACATGCCAGCTGGTAAGTTGGGAGCCCTACAGCTGTGGTGCTGTTAAGAAGTTACAGTTACAAGTTCCTAACGTTGTTGAGGGGTTGAGACGATTCCTTGTATAGCTCATGAACTTTATCACTCCACTGTTTGCAAACTGTCAAGTCAACCAGGCATGTGCATTTAAGGCTGCTGTCTCAGCAGTATCCTTCCTCAACCAGCTGGAAAAAAACACATTAAAAATCATTCTAAAATGCTCAATACAATCCTCAGTAGAGTATTTAAGAACATTTCTTACTGAAGCTTCTTTCAACACTATATTCACTTTGGGTCTTCCAGCACATCTGATGCTGAAAAAGTTTGCAACAGGTCTTCCTGTGTTGTTGGTGGTGTAGTTGTCTGTGGTTGTTTTTTCACAGGAACTCTAACAGCCCTAGGAAAACCCCAGCAATAAAAACAACCAAGCCTTCAAACAAAGCTGAAATCAGAACCGAAAAAATGGGATTCAGTGCACAAAAAGATGTTTCCAGTGTATGCAAGGATAGTCATAGTGTTAGAGGTTTAAATGGAAATAAATTAGATTTTTCTAAGAATTAGAGCGATTCAGAAATGATTGCGACTGACTGTGTTCATTTGCATCCTGGAAATAACATTTCTTTGAGGTGCTGAGTCAGGAACAGCTGGGACACTCTGTACCAGCATGGAACAAAGCACTTGAAGCCACGTAATCAGAACAGATACTCTGCCTACCTTGTGTCAGAGATCGCTTACAGACAGACAGACAGACAGACAGACATGGGGCAGGCCTTATTTACAAAATACAATTAGGTAAAAAACAGCAATATGATGGGAGCTTTGATTTGTGCTAGTAAGCGCAGTACCCTGTCAGATGTAATGAAGCTCTTAGGACAGACCATGTGATATCTGGCATTAAGCTGGTCACTACTTAACCACTTACTGCTGACCTGGCTTCTGCTTGCCTGCAACAGAAACTCCTGTTTGTGTGCAGAGGAAGAACCAAAGTGTCAATAAACTGGGATGGGACAGGAAGGTGTGTATGTAAGGCTTTTGGTGAACTGTCTCCAATCCTCTGCTTTCTCCCCAGGATTTCTAACCCCCTTGTTCCTAAGCTAGCCTGTGAGATGGCAGGTTGATCATTGTGCACAGACTCTAGCAATAGCCCCCTGCACCACTGCTGTCTCCACCTTACACTGGTTTGTCCAGTGCTGTCCCTTGGCTGGGCCGGTGTGAGCAGTCTTCTGAGGCAGGATGGGCTGGAGGAGGGACTGCAAGTAGGTGCTCCACTAAACTAATTTCTTCTGGCTTTTATAAGAGTAACCTGGGTGAAGGCATCAGGCCTGAGGCTCTCCCAGATACATTTGCAAGTATCACAGGCATGCCTTGCCCCTCACATCCTGGGATAACACATGGCTTTGTGTAGTCTTTAGACCCCAAGTCAAGAAGCAGCTTATTGCAGGGATAGATTCCCATGGACCGAGCAAGAGTCCAACTTCCACTCAATCCCACGACACACTTAATCCCACCACCATCATCATCATGCCGACCCACTTCTCCTACAGCAGCACCCACCCAACACCCCACTTAGCAGCGATGTACATCATACAGCATCATGTAGTCTCTCCATGTCTAAGTGAGGGCGAGGCTGCCAGCACTGCTTGGCAGACCGTGGCTTTGCAGCACGCAGTTAGTGCCAAACACCCTCTATGGCATGAGATTTTAAAACAATAGGGAGACTCAGAAAGCAGCTGGAGACATTTCCTGGCTGGAGGAGTGGTGTCAGGTGAGATACGGTGCAGAAACGGATGCTAGAAAGAGCCAGAGGTGTTCAGGAAACTGTCCAAAGGTGCTTGATCACAGGGAGCGTGAAGATCTGGGCTCTCGGCTTCAGAGGGGGAAGAAGTGAGAGCTAAAATGTCTCTAAAACAAGCATTTAAAAAGAACGCACTGTAGGTTTTGACTGCAGAGAATCCTGGGAGCTTCATGGGGTAACTGGGGTGGGGAGAGGAGCTGGATTAATTCCTGCAAGGCACCACTGCTTCTGCCATGGCTGATCTGCCGGGACAAGATGTTCCTTGCCACAAGGAGGATGAGTAATCGAGGGAAGCCAGAACAACAGGATTTTGTCTTTTTTCGTGTTCTCTCTGTTGGGGAAGGGAAAGGGAGGTGTGTTGCTAGCAGAATATTAAGGAGTGGTCTGGTTTGTGTCCCAATGCAGGTAGTCACACAAGGTGCTTCTTTTAAATAGCAGCAAAGGAACTGAGGTTGACTGTCTGCACAGAGGGCATCTCTGCTAGCTGTATGCTGCAAGCACAGCCCTCTCCAGGAGCCACCCGAAAAGCGGGTGCTGGGGCAGAGCATCTTTGTCCAGGGACAAAGATATGATGTGATTATGATATGATATGATATGATATGATATGATATGATATGATATGATGCAGGGAAGCAAAGCTAGATCCCTCTCTTACCTCCAGAACCAAGCTACCCCAGGTCACCTTGGTGATTGTCCTCCTACCACTTCAGGGAGGCCACTCCTCACTTTTGGAAAGTGCCCAGACTAGAGAGACACATGCTTTGAGCATCATTACTTCCAGACCCAGGCCCTTCCCTCAGAGTCGCCAATCGTCCCTTCCCTGTCCCCTGTCAAACCTCTCACCTGCAAAAGGCCTCCTACTCATCAGGGAGGAGAGGCACCCAGAGCACCCCTGAGGTCCCCACCAGAGTATTGGGGAGCAGAGTCTGCACCTCCTGGGACACTGTGGTAATGCTGGGGTTCCTGTGCCCAAGGGAAATGCTCTCCCTTTTGGGGTCCCCCTCCCTTAACCAACCTCTGGCTCTGATGTTGGGAGCCAGACAAGGTGGGAACACGGGGTAAATCAGAGGACCAGAGGACCTGATGGAGCAAAAAAGCTCCCCTTGGGCGTGGTCCTGACCAGCCTGGCATCCCCTTCCCAGAGTTTCCCCTGATCCCTGGGATGTTCCCTGGGAAGGGGAGGTGGGAGCAGGGCAGGCACCGTGTCACCCCAAGCAAGGTCCGAACTGACAGAGCCATTCAGCACAGGTGGAAACCTCATTGTGTGAACCTAGAGGAAGAATCAGTATTTTCTTGGAAGATGAAAGTATTTGAGAATTTTGGAATTGACAGTCCTTGGGTATCTTTAAGAGGTGAGGTTGTCATGGCATTTATTTATTTCTCTTGAAACAGCTTGGCTGCCAACTGTGTCTGATATGAGATGCATTCTTGGCTCCCCCAGCACCGCTTCAGTATGGGTTTCTCATGCTGCTGTGAGCTGCTGGACCTTTTAATGCAAACCCAGTCTCAGTGCTCAAGTGAGCTGTATTGCACTGGCTGGCTGTATGAGAGAGATCTGGTCTTTGAACAAAAATTAGTTCATAACATTTACCCCATCACTGACTGTTGATGTTATATCTTATTTCTTCAACAGTCTGTGTGCAAGTGAAATAAACACCTGAAAATTACAGTGTTATATGCTTTTTTAGTAACCAAACACATAACCAAGTACTGAGATCAGTATTACTTGGGGATACATTTAAGTTGTAATTCTCTCTTTATTGATGAATTTTCTTTGTGTCTCTCTGTGAAGTGATTGTTACAGCTTATTCTTCAGCCTGGTCCCCAAAGGAAATAAAGCTTCCTTGGCCTCTGTGTGTTTGTATGTGTCTGTGTCTCTATTCCACTCTGTTAACTTTTGAACTACAGGAAAATTTCAACCTATGTTAGAAAACAGCTTCATGAAAATAAGCAGCCAGGTAAAAGACAGAGACTGCAGTGGTGCCTTTACAGAGGACAAGCTACCATCAACCCCGCAAAATCCAACTATATGGAACAGATGGCAACGGGGACTGAGCTTCATTAGCTCTGTTGCTCATATGATTATTTGTTTTCTGTACTAAAGCCTACAGAACGGGGATAAGCTCTTTCTTGTTAACACCTCCGCAGTAGATCCCGCTAGAGGATATTTCCAGGTAGTCAATAAGGCAATCACCTGGCCTGTGCTAGAATAATATTAGAACGCTGTTTTGACCCACCTTCTGACATTTCAGTTTAGTCCTTGGGCAACACTTGGTCTTTCTGATATTGTCAGGTGGCATTTCGGACAAAAATGCAGGCCAACATTTCCTCTGAGAGCAGCTATATAAAAATGACAGATCTTCACTATGCATGGTATAGACGTAAGCTCACTTTGGGTAAAATTCATGCTGTTATGTGCAGGTACCTGGAGACAGATGATGTGATAAGTTTAGGCCAGGTCCTGACTGCCAGGCAGTGGCAGATGTGGACAAGTCTGCTGCTTGCTGCTCCTCTGCTGTAAATCTCAGCCTTGCTGACCTCTGTGTCAAAGGGGACTAGAAAAAGTGACTCCCATTTTGCAGCATTTTCTTCCTGTACTTTCTCCTGTGAGGATGGGGCTGCTCCCAGCACGGCTAGAAGCAGTCCAATGGAGCGTGGGGCAGCCGCCCCTGGTGGGAAAGCCCTTTGCTCTCTGCTGCAGTGGGGCCAGCCTGCAGAAGAAACCAGCAGCCCTGCCAAGGGTGCCGGGTGGGATTCATACATGCTCAGTTGCTCTGCTCGTCTCAGACACGAGGACTCACTGGGGATTCCCTGGTAAACAACTCTATGTGGTCTTTGCTACTTAAACATACCTGGCTCAAAAGGCCCACCTGGATGCTTCAAACCACCTCCTAGCTCCCTGCTGCTATTTTACCTTTGCCTTATATTTGCAGAGGTCATCATGGGCTTTGAATATGATGAAGCTAAAGACTGCTCCATGTGGCATAGGTATAAGTACCTCTTTAACCAATTTCCTCCATCGATAACACAACAATGGCTCCTTTCTGCTCAGGAAAGCAGTGTCGGTGTGCAGGAGCACTCCCTGCTCTTTCCCTTTGGGTGCCCTTGGTTGGCATCATGGTGCCTACCACACCCACTGATGGACAACCATCGGGACCTCTGCTGGAGGACAAGCCTGCACTCTTCCCAGCTGCATGTCAGCTGGCTCACACTGCTACCCACCATCAGTCAGAGGGTTCTTGCACACCTTGGCGGTGTAACATCAGCTGGGAGAACAAGGGAAAGCTCAGGATAACGCCATGCCAGGACAGCTTGGCATTGACTGTCTTTTGCTGACTCCTTTCTCTCACATATTTTTGCTCTGTATCTTCCCTCCCAGCACCAGTCATCTTTCTGTCTCTCTCTACTCTTCTTTTGCCAACCTGCCTTGGCCCCATCCCATGGGCCTCCTATGTCATCCCCATTCCTCTCCCTTCTATGACATTGGCAGGAGGTGGCAGGAGGTCAGACCCCTTCTTCCAAAATCCTCTGCCCTTACCACCTGACATCAGCGTTTTCAACAGATCCTCTTCCTGACTCAGCCCATGTCCCACAGATAAAAAGTCCAACCCTGCCTACATTCCTCCCCAGGTCGCTTCTTCATGCCTGCTTCTCCATGCCTGCTTCTCCCACTGGCAGAGTAGCACAGTCTGTGCCTCCGGGTGTGAAAACAAACAGGAGACAACCACCCACGCCACTGCACATGCATCTAAAGTCCTGATGAGGCTAACATTTTAAACATGGAATGTTTTGGAAAGATTCTGTGCTATCACAAGAGCAGATGTTCCTCCTCATGCTGCACCTGTGCTCTGGGCTGCACGGCAGGGAAACAGCTCCTCCTGCCCCAGGGTGCCTTTATCTCACCAGGCACCTGCCTTCCTGCCTGGGCACTGGCAGAGAAGACAAGACTCTCTCTCCTTAACACAGAGAAAACTCCCTTTCAGACTGTGGTGGTTGTTTTCTCCGTACCGATATGCTTACTCTTTTCCACCATGCCCACAGAAAGTTACTTGTGGCATTTCAAGGCAATAGCTTGGCCATTGCTGAGAATTTGATTATAAGACAATTTGTCTCAAAAGGGTTTTGCTGTCCTTTTGCTTTTTTTTTTGTCCTTTTACAGTGGTGATCTTTCATTTCAGTTCTGCCTGTAACTTTTTCTTATGGCCTTATACAAATATGATTTATCAATAAATGCCCCGAAACCACTTCTTCCTATATACATTATCTTCACTTACCAGTCTCTGTTACCTCAAGTGCCTTCCCTTTCAAAGAAGAGATTTGTTAACATTCTCCTCACAGATACAAATCCAGTTTGAATTTTACTTCTATTCAAGGCTTATTTTCTTTTCCCTTTTTTGCAATCCTGACACTCTCCGCAGTGGAAAAACGCTTTTGGCAGTTGCAGAGCTATGCTGGCATAGTGGCCGTTCACAGGCACACAAGCAGCTTTTCAATACCCGTTTGAAATTACGTGTTTTATGCTTTTTATGGAAACATGAAACAAATTGGGTATTTCATTATTCACTTAGAAGCAAATCTAAGTGTTTACCATGTATTGACTAAACAATACATTCTGGCTATTTGTTTCTTGGGCAAAAACATTCCTTTCTGCAGTGACAGAAAACCAATGGGCTCTTACTATCTATTTTGCATAGGCTTATTTTATGCCATAAAGCAAAACAGAACCTTAGAGATATGCAGACACCCTCACGCTTTCTGCCAGCTGTCAGGTTCAGGGACTGGAGGTCACTGCTGTGGCAGTGGGCAATCTGATGTGAGGCAGCTACCAGAGAAGTTAAATCATATTTCTCCTGGGTTTGGCATCCCACACAGGGTTTCTACCTTTCCCAGTACCTAGCTTGTCTAAAGCTGACCCACAATACCCTACACAAGCTGCAGATGAGGCAGTGAGAGACGTGATCACTGAGAACTTCTTTGGAGGAATTTCAAATGGCTGCACAATGTGTGCAATTGTATGCAATGCTTCAAGCAACACTTCCATGTGATGAGAACTCCAAAATTTTGCTGCAAGCTCAAGCTTTAAAAGAGGCTAAAGATACTGTCAGAAGTAGGAAAATACTGAGGATGGAAAAGAGAAGGGTTTCTTTTTTCAACTTTTCAACATCTTATCTCAGGAATCCCTTTTGATTCTCTTCAGTTAAGATGAGTCCTTGGCTACCAGTGACAACCTTGTTATAGCATCTCATTAGGAGCCAAACTTCCTTTTATACTACAGAGGTTTCTTTATCTCAGAGTATCTCTTTTGTAAATATCTTGCTTGACTTTTTTTAGGATTACATTTGATTTTTTTTTCCCTCAGCTTTCATTGCATTGATGGCTTATAGCCACCCTGGGATTGATCAAATGCATTCAGGTATTTCTTAAGTCTTTTTCCAGTGATGACCTCCTAGCAGAAGTTCCAGTCACAACTTCTGAAATGTGCAGACTTGTATTTGGCATAGCTGAAATTCAACCCATGCCTGTAACTCCAGCTCTCAAAGTTATCCAGTACTTCCTGTATGATCTGCTAAATCTTTTCTGATCTAATGATGGCCCCAAACACCTGTCATCAGTGAACTTCATTGAAAAATATCCCACGGATGTGTCAGATCTGTTGTGAAAATACGAAGTAAGAGAAATGTCAAGATTTCATCCCTATCTTTGAAGCCTTCCCTGGTAAATTCCCAACATGACAGTATTTCCTTTTTCAATACTAGACATAATTTCCTCTCTGAAATAATGATGACAACAAAAACAAGAAAGTCAACAAAGACAGAAAAAAAAGAAACAAAAAATAAAGCCATCAGATTGATCACTTTATGGTACTTGTGTTTATACTGTCTTCTCCAGCTTCAACAATAAATTATGCTACAGGGCAGTTTATCACCTACTCTATGCAAATCCAGATAAATAAGACCCATTATAGAGTTTAGAATTTTTTTTTTTTTGAAAATCAGATTCTTACTAAAAAGAGATATCATGTGGCATGAGCCACCTTTGGTAGCTCATACTACATTTTATCCTGTTTTCCTTTTGCTTTGTTTCAAAAATTCAAGATTTGCCCTGAAGCCATGCATACTACTGAGGCTGTAATATTTGTCATTGTTGCCCAAGTGATTAATCTGTTTTCCTCTGTTTCTCTCCCTCACTGTCTCTTGAATTGGTTTATTTTTTTTCTCTTCTTTATCATACTACTTCTCATTTCAGAGATTTAGTAGAAAATAGTTAATCTATCATTGTTTTCCTCTTCTGTTTCAGTATTTTGAGGAGGAAATATTCAGGCCTCTCATATTTGCATTCATGAGTTTTTGTTCCAGATCTGTTGTGGTAATTTTTATAACCTCATCCCTATTAGCTGTGTGTTCATTTGGAGCCCTTAATTTCTCAAAAAAAATCCTTTGGAAGTCAGAATCCTTAATTACAATATTTAGTTTTGTTTATCCTTCAATTTAATTTAACTTGAATGATCTCAGTTCCCAGAATCCCAGAGTATTTTCTACAGACACTGGTAATTAAAATCAGCTAAAATAACATTGCCTCTGCCTGATGGCAGGACAGCCACAGCAGCTTTGTACTGAGAGTGGTAGGCAAGCTTGTAGCAGATCTGCAAATCTGCTTGCAGATGCTGGTGTGAAGTGAAGAGTGAGATTATCCAGAGAATGTAAGAAGGGAGAAGAACAAGCCAAGGACAGACCCTCATGAATAAAAAAAGATTCAAAGAGAAAGACCTGCAGAGAAGCCTCTGGTGAGATCACAATATTTTATTGTTGTGGAAATAGATGACACCAAAAGCTCTGTAGTGAATGTGTGAGAGTAAATTGAGCAACCCTAGATGACTGATGATTCCCATTGGTAGGACTGAAAAACTCTGGGTAATAAACATGGGCAACACACATTCCCCTGTTAAATTAGAGCATAAAATTTTGCTGCAACTCTAACTTGTGAATGTGCCTACTGCCGAACATATATTAAACACTGCTTTAGTAGGCTTCACTAGTAAGAAAGAAGTAAATATCATCAGAAGTTCATCTGGATAACAGATAGGTATCTAGAGAATCTGTACCAGACCTACAGGGGATCATGATTGTCTATTCTTTTAATGTCAGTCACTTCATATTGTTACTGATTCATATTTTTAAATCTTCATTTCTTTTCTCATTTCCTGGTTCAATATTCTTTTGATTCCTTATTTTTTTTTCTTTCTCTCTCTCTATCTTTTGTACAGAAAAAAAATAAAGGCATAATTTTAGATCTGCCAGTGTCCTGGTTTCATGGGGATAAAATTATATAATCAAGTTTCTGTTACATTTTGTTTCAGTTTGTGGCCAGCTGTGGTATGGTGATCAAGGCCCTTAGCAGGGCATCTGACCCAGGCTGGCCCACAGGTATATTCCATATCATTAATGTCACATTCACTATAAACGGGAAAGCTTGTTGGGGTAGGTGGTGAGGTTGTTTCCTCTGGTCTTCTTTTCTCTTATCTCTCTCCTGCAATGGTCACTATCCCTGGAGAGTTTCACCACTACTATGTGAGCTAAGTATAACTTTGTGCCTTTTGTATTATTATTGATATTGGTTTTCTTATTTTATGAAATCTGTTTCAACTTCAACCCATGAGTCTCCCTCCTTTTTCTAATTCCCTTTCTTGGTTGGGGAGGGGATGTTGGGTGATAGAACAACTGATTATTGTTTAGCCCTGGGTGTGGGCTAAACAAAGGCAGCAGGCATGCAATTCATACTTGTTAACATTTCATTTCTAATAGACAGGAGGGGAAAAAATTGGAGTTAAAAGAAAATTTGGCCCTCCCCAGCATAAGATAGCCTTCCTTTAGGTGGGGAGCTCAAACTGGAACAAGTAACAGCTACCTTTTGCTAGATCTTGACAGTTTTAAATTATGCCTCTGCTTACTGCTTTTGTTTCATGCTGCCCATATTTCTGAGGTTTCCACTCTTGATACCCGTGCACAGCAAATACAGAGGATCGAAAAGAAAAAATGTTCCCTTGGGGTAGATTGCCTTACTCCAGTAAGTGAGTGCTAATTAGAAATGTAAACAATATCCTTTATAGTTTTAAATAGAATTTAGTAGTTGAAGGAAGGTTAATTCTTCTGTGAATGCTTTGAAAATTCTTTCCCTGTGTAAACAATCTCCAGAAGTCATTGCATTTTTTTTTAATATTTTCTCTGCTTCATTATGGTCTAATCATAATCCAAACACACATCTGATTTTCAACGCAGCATTTGTTTGCCGATAATCAGAGCTCAGATCTTTGCACAGGGAAGTTAGACATCATTAAAAATGTTGTTAATCTGAAAACAAAGATAAGAAATAAAGTACCAGAAAAGGCCCTCCCATTCACACATCAAGTTGTGTATTCCTTGCATGGCCGGTACATTTGTTGCAAATATTGTGAAACAGCAGCAGCAAAGTGTTTCTTTTGCCCTTGGAGAGAAACTGTCAAAAGAAAAACCAAACTTGGCACACAGTTCTTTTCTGAGTAGATGCAGAAGGCAGAGGATAACATGAATATTGTCAATAATTCATCTGGAAGATTTATGTTTGGTGTAGTTGAGATGAGGGATGGAAAAACCATGCTGTAAATTACCTTTCGTCCTGCCTTGCCCTTGGCCAAGCAGGCTATTGCGTGTGCTTATATGCTCAGACTTCCTTCCCAGGGCAGGACCAGAGTGTGGAAGGCATAAGTTTATTGCAACTTCCTCTGCTATCCATTAGGGCAGGTTTACAGCCGCTTTGCTCTGTTTTAGGAGCCAGAAAAGAAGCTCTAGGCTTCACCCTCTACTTTTACCACATGAATAAATAACAGCAGTTGATAAAGAAAAATTAAGCTACAGTTGTCTTTGCTTTCATGGTGGGACTTATCAGCAAATGTGGGCGAATTACTGCTTGCATATAAAAGCTCCTTCTAGATAACCTATGTTCTAAATCTTCCCAACTTTTAGTAATACATTTAGTAAGCATGTTTTTGTCTTTTCTACAGAACAGAATCATGTTGTCAGTATTTTTTCCTCTCCAATGTCATTACAATGTTATCTACAGTCCTCCATCGTCAGCAGCCTAAACGCAGTGCTCTTTCTTCTCAACACAGTTCATATGCAGCAGGTACCTTTCAACTGATTTTCAATCGAAAATCTTTTGGTAAGGTTTCCTGTGAAATCAGGTGCTACAAGAAAGCATTTCTTTATGCAACTTTTACATGCTGTTTTCTTGCATTGTTCAACAACAAAAATGTTTTCTGTAATTCTTATACTTTGTATAACTTTGAAAATTAAAATCTGTAAATAGCTAATTGCTATTTCTTCCCTCAGCTTTTGCCTCCTGCATGGATCTATAGAATTATTAAATCATAGAATTGTTTGGGTTGGAAAGGATCTGAAAGTATGGAAAGGTCACAATAAGTTCTCCCCAGAGCCTTCTCTTCTCCAGGCTGAACAACCCCAACTCTCTCAGCCTGTCCTCATAGAAGAGGTGCTCCAGCCCTCTGATCATTTTTGTGGCCCTCCTCTGGACCTGCTCCAACAGGTCCATGTCTTTCCTGTGCTGAGGACTCTAGAGCCGAATGCAGTACTCCAGGTGGGGTCTCATGAGAGTGGAGTAAAGGGGGAGAATCACCTCCCTTGACCTGCTGGCCACGCTTCTTTTGATGCAGCTCAGGATACTGTTGGCTTTCTGGGCTGCAAGCACACATTGTCAGCTCACATCCAATTTTTCATCCACCAGTATCTCCAATACCTTCTCTACTGAGCTACTATCAATCCATTCATCCTCCAGTTTATATTGATACTGGTGATTGGCCTGACTCAGGTGCAGGACCTTGCACTTGGCCTTGTTGAACTTCATGAGGTTCGCATGGGCAAGCTAACAGCATGAAGAGTGGTGTCTTGCATGGTGACAGACAAAATATTACGAGCTGTGCAGCCAGAGCCTTCCCAGAAGCCCAGCATGAAGGAGACTTCTCCGAGACTTTATCATTTATTGAAGTTCTTACTCAGTAAAAAGATCTCAAACCAGCAAATACTTTTAATATCTTTGACCCGTTGAGTTTGTAAAAATCCAGGTGGTCAAACATCTTGAAGTTAAGAGAAGGTTTAAGGAGCATTTCATATTTGGGATAGGCTAACAATGCACACATGGAAAATTTCTGCTGGCTATTGTGACTTAGCCATCATGAAATAACTAATAATTGTGCACCTGAGGCATTAGGTAACACAGTTCCAGCTCAAACCTGGCATCTCCTCTGCCTGGAGACTGGTCTTCAGGACAGGACTGACTTCAAGGTGCAAAGCCTGATGAGGTTCAAGTACTTGCAGCTTCTTCAGCTCAGCAAGTTTATCCTGGCTGTAAGGCTTTGTTAGCACTTGGTCCCTCAGAAAAAATCTGATGTTTAATTTGCTGAAGCCTCTTCTTTTGCTGGAGCAGAAGAAAATTGTGAAAATCTCTCACTGGAGAACAAAGCTTTGTATCCAGATGGCAGCACCTGCAGAAGAATTTGTGGTGAAGATAGCCTGGCCACAGCTATGGGACTCACCTGGCTGCCTGATCTATCCACTGCTGTGAATTCATGAGATTGATCCTCCACCCTAGAACTGAAGAAGAATCTCAGAGCTTCTGTCTACTTATTAACACTTGCAGAATACAAAAGCCCTAGTATTACAGAGGATGCATTTCCTTTTTTTTCCACTCTACTTCTGTCTCTCTGAAAGTCAATATTCTTCCCAAAAGTAATTTGTTTTGCTGTAAATTTAGAGTGTGTTCAATAGTTATTGAAGTAGAGGATTAATGGATCTGTCTGGGGGCAGGCAAAGGCAATCAGCAAATCTCACCCCACAGCTCTTCTAGTACAGTGCAACCCTTGATATGTTATTTCTTTCTTCAGTCTCTCTTTTCAAGAAAAAGTACTTAGCAGTTCTCACAGTCATTCTGTCCATTACATGACTAAGACGACCTTATACAAGCAGAGGAACCGGTTGTTCATGTGCCTAGGATGAATTTTCCTGACTAACTGACCTACTGAGGAGTCTTTCAGCACTTGCCCAAAATTACTTTGCTAGAGAAACACACGTTATCAGTGCTGACTTTTTTTTTTTTAGCATCTACACAGAGCACGTCTAAATGCAAACAGCCCCTCCTGTGTTTGCCACAAGTTCATGCCAGACATAATTTCCTATCATAATGATGAGCACCTTCTCCACCAGTCAGCACCAGCTGAGCGTGTTGATTTACATGCCCTTTGCACTGTAGATGAAGCTGCCTGACAGATTTTTATGGGGGAAGGAAGAGAAAATGACAGATGCCTCAAGCTGCTCCCTTTGTTGTCACATAAGGGTGAGTTTTCTGGCATGTGCACCACTTACAATTGGAGTCAGGGCTTCCCAAAGGAGCTCAGCTGTTATTCAGGCTGTTGTTCGGAAGAACTCATCAGGCATTGAGTACTTGAGAAGTCAACATCACATGTACAACAATTCTTCCTTTTTTTTTTTTTTTTTGTTCCAATTCACCTGTGTATCATTCCAATGTTAATTTAATCTATCTGTCTGCTGAGTTTGGAGGAATTAAACTAGCATGAGGCCAAAATGAATATATGCTGTCTTTTTTTTGGTAAGAGAAACAAGATTTTATTTCAGGTGTTTATTTCAGCCCCCCGCGGGCATCAGCCCCGAGCTGCTTCCCCCCCACCCCAGACCCGGACCTGGAGATTCTTAGCAACGAATCAGGAGAGGAGGGGGCGTAGCCGGAGGCACCGCGGGCCATTTAAGCGATTTAAACGCACCACCCCCTGTGATCAGGTGATAAAAAGTCTCCTGGAGGACAGGGACTAGTCCCTGCCCAGAGGGGAGAGGGAGACTCAGCTGTGACTGGGTGTGTCCCAGGGCAGGAGAGGCCGCAGCAGTTTGCAGCTCTTTGGGGAGGGCTCTGACTCCCTCCCAGTACACAAGGCGAGGAAGGTGCCAAGGAGCTGTGAACCAGGGGTGTCACCAGCAGGTATTTCCCAGCTCAGTGAAAGAACAATGGTATCTACCCGGCGGAAGAAGACCAAAATGGATGTGGGAACCCAGACAGAGCTCCCACAGAAGGAGGTGATGGTGCAGGTCGCAGGCTGCAGGGAATGCTACAGCGTCTCTGTGGTGTCAGGGGGCTGTGTGCGCTGTGAGCAAGTAGATGATCTGCTCGGCCGAGCAGCACAGCTGCAAAGCCAGGTTGAAAGGCTTCAAGCTGAAGTAGAAAGGCTTAGGAGCATTCGGGAGGCTGAAATGGAGATAGACTGGTGGAGCCAGGCTCTGCCTTCCCTGCAACAAAAATGGGAGCACCTGCCGGAGAGCTCCCAGGATCGAGGGACCCCTGTACTCTGCCCCTCTCAGGTGGAAAACAATAACCTAGAGGAGAGGAGTGAGTGGAGGCAAGTCTATGGCTGTGGCAATAGGCGAGTGCCCTCCTTGCCTACCTTGCCTCCACAGGTGCCTCTGAGCAATAGATATGAAGCCCTAGTGGAATACAGCTGGTCCAATGGGGATGTGGTGGAGAGGCAACCTATATCAGAGGTCCCACCACAGTCAGAAAAACCTGACAGGCGTATAACTACCTCCTTCACAAGGAAGAAGAGAAGAGTTTTAGTGGTTGGAGACTCCTTCCTAAAGGGATCTGAGGGCCCAATATGCAGAGCTGACCCCCATCAGAGAGAGGTCTGCAGCCTGCCTGGAGCCCGAATCAGGGATATCACCAGGCAACTCCCCAACCTGGTGAAGGCCACAGACTACTACCCCCTGCTGATCTTCCAGACAGGTGGGGAAGAAGCTGCATCCCATAGTCTGAGGGGGATGAAGAAAGACTACAAGGCCCTAGGACGGTTGGTGAAAGAGTCTGGGGCGCAAGTTGTTTTCTCCTCCCTCCTTCCATTTTCAGGTGATGACGTGGGATGGAATAGTAGGATTCTCTCTATTAACGCCTGGCTACGAGACTGGTGCTACAGGCAGGGCTTTGGGTTCTTTGATAATGGCTGGTTTTATAAGACACCAGGCGTGACTGTAATACATGGGAAAGGCTTATGTCGTAAGGGCAAAAGGGTTCTGGGACAGGAATTAGCAGGGCTCATTCTGAGAGCTTTAAACTAGATTCGAAGGGGGATGGGGTAGTAGCTGGGCTTGCACCACTGGGGCAACGCTCTAGTGTTGAGGTAGACCAGGAGGCCTCCCATCCCCCTGGGGTGAAATCGGTGGTGCTCAGCTCGCTCCCTGAAATGCCTGTACACCAATGCACGCAGCATGGGGAATAAACAGGAGGAGTTAGAAATCCGTGTTCGGTCAGGGGGCTATGATTTAGTGGCAATCACAGAGACTTGGTGGGAAGCCTCGCATGACTGGAATGTGGTCATGGATGGCTATGTCCTGTTCAGGAAAGACAGGCCGCTAAGGAGAGGTGGTGGAGTTGCTCTTTATGTGAGTGAGCAGCTAGAATGTATTGAGTTCTGTCCAGGGGCGGATCAGGAGCGAGTTGAGAGTTTGTGGGTGCGAATTAAGGGGCAGGCTGGCAGGGGTGATACTGTTGTGGGTGTCTATTACAGGCCACCGGATCAGGATGAGGAGGGTGATGAGGCCTTCTACAGGCAGCTGAGAGCAGTCTCGCAATTACAGGGCCTGGTTGTCATGGGGGATTTCAACTACCCTGATATTTGCTGGGAGGCCTACTCAGCCAGCCATCCCCAGTCCAGGAGGTTCCTCCAGTGCATTGATGATAACTTTCTGATGCAAATGGTGGATGAGCCAACTAGGAGAGGAGCGCTGCTGGATCTTATCCTCACTAACAAGGAGGGTCTGGTTGAAGAGGTGAAGGTTGAGGGCAGCCTTGGTTGTAGTGACCATGAGATGGTAGAGTTCAGGATCTCAGGTGGCAGGAACAGAATAGCTAGCAGAATCACAACCCTGGACTTCAGGAGGGCTAACTTTCAAGCAATTGCTAGGGGAAATCCCATGGGACAGGGTACTAGAAGGTAAGGGGGCCCAAGATAGTTGGTTAGCATTCAAGGACTGCTTCTTCCGAGCTCAAGATCAGAGCATCCCAACAAGTAGGAAGTCAAGGAAGGGTACCAGGAGACCTGCATGGTTAAACAGGGAACTGCTGGGCAAACTCAAGTGGAAGAAGAGGGTGTACAGATCATGGAAGGAGGGGCTGACCACTTGGGAGGAATATAAGTCTGTTGTCAGAGGATGTAGGGAGGCAATTAGGAAAGCTAAGGCCTCCTTGGAATTAAACCTTGCAAGAGAGGTCAAGGACAACAGAAAGGGCTTCTTCAAATACATTGCAGGTAAAGCCAACACTAGAGGCAATGTAGGCCCACTGATGAATGAGGTGGGGGCCCTGGAGACAGAGGATAAAAAGAAGGCGGAGTCACTGAATGCCGCCTTTGCCTCTGTCTATACTGCTGGAGGCTGTCCTGAGGAGCCCCGGACCCCTGAGGCCCCAGAAGAAGTCAGGATAGAGGAGGAATCTGTCTTGGTAGATGAGGGCCGGGTCAGGGACCAATTAAGCAATCTGGACGTCCATAAATCCATGGGCCCTGATGGGATGCACCCGCGGGTGCTGAGGGAGCTGGCGGAAGTCATTGCTAGGCCACTCTCCATCATCTTTGCTAAGTCGTGGGCAACGGGAGAGGTGCCCGAGGACTGGAGGAAAGCGAATGTCACTCCAGTCTTCAAAAAGGGCAAGAAGGAGGACCTGGGTAACTATAGACCGGTCAGCCTCACCTCCATCCCTGGAAAGGTGATGGAACAACTTGTTCTTGGTGCTGTCTCTAGGCACATCAAGGATAGGGGGATCATTAGGGGCACTCAGCATGGCTTCACCAAGGCGAAGTCATGCTTAACCAACTTGATAGCCTTTTATGAGGATGTAACCCGGTGGATAGATGATGGTAAAGCTGTGGATGTGGTCTATCTCGATTTCAGTAAAGCGTTTGACACTGTCTCCCACAGCATCCTCGCAGCTAAACTGGGGAAGTGTGGTCTGGATGATCGGGTAGTGAGGTGGATTGTGAACTGGCTGAAGGAAAGAAGCCAGAAAGTGGTGGTCAATGGGAGAGAGTCCAGTTGGAGGCCTGTGTCTAGCGGAGTCCCTCAAGGGTCGGTACTGGGACCAGTACTATTCAATATATTCATTAATGACTTGGATGAGGGAATAGAGTGCACTGTCAGCAAGTTCGCTGATGACACAAAACTGGGAGGAGTGGCTGACGTGCCGGAAGGCTGTGCAGCCATTCAGAGGGACCTAGACAGGGTGGAGAGTTGGGCGGGGAGAAACTTAATGAAATATAACAAGGGCAAGTGTAGAGTCCTGCATCTGGGCAAGAACAACCCCATGTACCAGTACAAGTTGGGGACAGAGCTGTTGGAGACCAGCGTAGGGGAAAGGGACCTGGGGGTCCTAGTGGACAGCAGGATGACCATGAGCCAGCAGTGTGCCCTTGTGGCCAAGAAGGCCAATGGCATCCTGGGGTGTATTAGAAGGGGTGTGGTCAGCAGGTCGAGAGAGGTTCTCCTCCCCCTCTACTCTGCCCTGGTGAGGCCGCATCTGGAATATTGTGTCCAGTTCTGGGCCCCTCAGTTCAAGAAGGACAGGGAACTGCTAGAGAGAGTCCAGCGCAGAGCCACGAAGATGATTAAGGAAGTGGAACATCTCCCTTATGAGGAGAGGCTGAGGGAGCTGGGTCTCTTTAGCTTAGAGAAGAGGAGACTGAGGGGTGACCTCATTAATGTTTATAAATATGGAAAGGGCAAGTGTCATGAGGATGGAGCCAGGCTCTTCTCAGTGACATCCCTTGACAGGACAGGGGGCAATGGGTGCAAGCTGGAACACAGGAGGTTCCACTTAAATATGAGGAAAAACTTCTTTACAGTGAGGGTGACCGAACACCGGAACAGGCTGCCCAGAGAGGTTGTGGAGTCTCCTTCTCTGGAGATATTCAAAACCCGCCTGGACGCGTTCCTGTGTGATATGGTCTAGGCAGTCCTGCTCCGGCAGGGGGATTGGACTAGATGATCTTTCGAGGTCCCTTCCAATCCCTAACATTCTGTGATTCTCTGATTCTGTGTTGTTCTCCATATGTTAATATGGCGCATGTTGAATAAAAGATCTTCAACTGACATAGCTTGGTAAAAGTGCTGTGGACAATAAAATTGCACAGGCTTAACAATGTCATGCTATAAAGGAGGCTGCTCTAAGGTCGATCTCTCAACCTCCTGGGGCTATGCCTGCATGCTTGGGCCTCCTTTTGCTGCCCAATAACTCACCTGGAACCTGGAGAGGCATCCACAAGGCTCAGAAACTGATTTCTGGATAGACTGTGCAGGACTGTGCTGTGGCATGCTCAGCCCTGCCAATGTTGACCTATATGGTCAGCAAAGGTGAGAGTCTAGGCCCAGCTAAAAGCATTGGATACGCCCAGGCACTTCACTCCTTGCCTTGGAGAAAGATCAGGGTCCAGAGCATGTCTTGTGTGTGACACAGATGGTAGGCAAGACTGGCATGGAGAAAGGGGTGGGATACTTTGTGTCCATGAGTCTCAACTATTCTGTCTGTCTGGAAAATTTGAGTTAATATCTAGGCTTAGATTCATCTTGCCGCTGGAGTTATACCAGACAAAAACTGGAATGACATGAATCCCAGACTCCCTCACTTGCTACTGGGAAGAAATGGGCATTTCCAGGCTGGATTCATTCTTCTTTGGGCAGAGATGAATCATGCTGTAGAGATGCCTCTTTCACTTCATTGGCCATGGAGGGAGCACAAGGTAACCACTTCAATGCAGATATCTATAATGTAAAAGTGATGAATCTCACAAGTAGTGTCAGTTCCCAGTACTTTAAAAAGAGAAAGTAACTTAAAAGAGAAAAATGTCCAGTGATTTCCAAGATAAGAGTTTCCCTCTTTGTATGTCTATTATAATCTTACTAAGTCACATTTGGTGAGATGAGCAGGGAGACACTACCACAAAGAGATGCACTGGGGTCGTAGCTGAGGAGGACAGAGTAGGAAAAGACAAGAAACAGAAATCTACTGACCCTTTCATTATTTAAAACAAAACAAAACAAATCAGGGAGTGGGAAATAAGAAACAGAGAAATTGAGATTAATCATGAATTAGCCAGCTTTGATTCCTGCAGTGACCCATCAGGAGTTTGCCATTTGGTGCTGAATCATTCCCTGAGGTCAGGCGTAACAGCACTCATTTTCACTGAGCTGATACTGAGCACAGTTTATAGTCTAAACATGAGAAGCAAAAAATATCCTTCAGCAGTGTTACTCCTCAGTGGGTTCAGATGTATCTTTTCAAAGATAGAACTGGCAGCTGATTTTAACTATGCTTGATCTCCAGGTTAGCAAGGATTAGACATTATTTTTTGCACCTGCATCACAATTTGTGCTGTTTAAACTACAAAGAAGTGTCAGCACTGTAACTCAGAACCCTTAAGGAAGCCCTTTGGGAGGTCTGGTTTGTTTTTCTGGTTAGAGTTTTGTTTTGTGCAATCTCAGAGTATATCCATCACCTGATGGAAGTTTTTAATAAATTGTCACCTGATCCTTTGCTGTTCGTTAAGCATGCAATACTTTGCAAAATAGTCTTACTGTGCACTGTCAGAAACCACTTCAATTGCTGCCTAAAAGGTTTTCACAAAGACATACACTATTAGGTGAAGGAGGAGATAATGCTCTGGTCTCCCTTTGCCCGGGTACTGATCCTGTCACTGTGCTATTACCTAAGTAAGTGAACAACCAGGGGATAAAACAGAGGGTACTGCTGCACTTCAGCTGTGGCCAGAAAGAAAAGCAAATGGCAGCTACAATTGCCTTTTCTGTGGAAAAGATTGTGCTGGTGTGTCTTAGCTACCCAGGGAAGGCTTTCAGGGGAGGAATGTCACAGCCCTGTGTCCAGGCCAGGTGTCAGAGTGAGACACCCCTGAGTGCTGTCTCCAGGGTGCTGGGACAAGCATGGTCAGGGACAAGCACAGAAACTCAACAGTGAGACTGTTGTGGTCAAATGTATGACAGTCCACAGGTGCCTGAAGGGTCATGCAATAAGAAACTGAAGTTCACCAAGGTCATATTCTTGGTCTTTGATAGTTTTAAGAAGAGCCTACATGGACATTTTGAGGATCTGGGTGTCAGTCCTCATCATGCCATGATATGGCAGACTTGTCTTCTGCTGAGAAAAAGTAGCATTGTCATCACAATCTTTGTGGGAGTTATGGAAGATTAGAGAAAGGGGCAATTACTGGAGACAATGGTAATAAAAAGAAACAGTTCCTGCTACATCTCAGAAACAGTGTTTTATCAGGTGTTCCCAAAAGAAAATAAAACAAGGATATTGTTCAATATCCTTGGAAATTATTACTAAAATAATTGGCAGAAATTCTTTTGGGCTTATGTAGGTTGTTGAAAGTTTATAAATGCTGCAGTCTGTATCTGCACAATCGCTCCTGTGTGAATATTTCTTTGCCTAGAGGTTTGACCATGGCTGTTTAATACAGTGTTTGACATTTGCAAAGCATTATTTGCCTGTGTGGAGAAGTCATGATTAATACTAATAGACTTTTTCTTATCACAAGAAGTCCACAGCCTTTAATCAGAAGGGGTGCTGAAAGGAGGTCTTTCCTTAAGAAACAGGAGGAAACAGCAATTATGTGGTAGCAGAAAGGAGCCTGTAAGCTGTACACAGCTCCAGTGTGCTATAGACATGCATAGAGGAGTAGTAAGGCAATGTCTGGAGAAACCAGACAGCAAAAGTAATATATTTAAGGCTTAGACTTTTCCTCCCCTTTTCTAACGTAATTAACTACTTGTTTGTTCCAACCCATATGCCTGATGGTCTTGTTACTGCTTCTTCCATAACAGCCCAGTTCTTTCACACTTGTCTGTTTGCTGGGTTTCTTATCTCCGTTTCCGTATTGGCCATCTCAGCTATGAGAATTTCAATTTCTTTAGCAAGTCTGACCAGCTCTTTGGCCTCATTCAAACAGCCCCCCGTGGGATCTTATGCCCCGTGGGTTTGGGTGCTCCCTCTCACTTCCTGACAAATGTGTCTTTGAAATCCATTACGGTATCATGGTTCAGTCCTTCTTTAGACATCCTGTAGCTTGGGGTTGACTCTAATCCACCCAGTACCCATTCCTGCCACAAGTACCTTCACTTTCTCTTTACTGATTCCACTTACTCAATACCCTTTCCCATCACCTGGTTCTCCTCATGACCCACATTTTCAACTATCTGTTTCCACAGGAATGTGATATGTACTTCAGTCTCAGTTGACTTTTATTCTTGAACTGCAGCTTCTTTATTACAAACTCTGAGGCTAAGTTTCTACAGTTTGGAAAACAGCAATGCTTTGATCTTGATATTTCCTGCAAGAATACTATAAAATAAAATACATAGAGGGAAGACATGGGGAGTTGGAGACAATTAAACTTCTCATTTAAAACTGCTCATCTCTTCTGACTTGTGTGGAAGGTGGATGTCCTGTCTAATGTTCTAGTTACACTGATTTAACTTCTAATATATATTTTAGATATATTTTCCCAGAATCCAGAAACAGAAGCCAAAATTTCCTAAGTGACCAAGAAGTTTAATTCTACCACGTGACCACAATGTCTGTGATAAAATTGGGAGGGGAAAAAAAGATTTTTTACAGGGAATGCAGGATAAATCAATCTTGTATACATGTTAATATCCACTGTAATGTTTGGAGCACTTTAAAAGCCTAAGGAGGCTGCCAAAGACAAAACCAAAACTCCCAGTGACTACCACATAGGTAGCATTGCACCCACTGTTTGACACCTGCAGGTCATGGTGGTCTTTACTCTTTCTAATCTCTAAAGCTTTTTTTATTTTAATTGAAAACTTGCTAAGGTAGAGGCATTGTAACAGCCAGAAGAAACTGGCTATTATTTTTATCTTTTCCTTATTTAATGGATTAGGATGAACAAATCAGCTTTTTTAGATCTGCAGTTTAAAGGAGAGCTGCTAAATCATGTCTCCCAAATAAAAGGCTAACACTTCTGCCATGTCAGACATTTGCCAGAAAGGGGAAGATAATGAAAGGTAAGGAAGATTTAAAATTGGTCACAGAGATCCTGAAAAGGTGGTAAGAGATTAAAGAGGAGGGAAGGAATGTATCACAAAGAAACGCATGATGAAGGGAAGAGAGTAGCATGGAGGCTGAGGTAAAACAGTACCTGTAAGAGGCTTCCAAAGATCTTTTTTTGCTTGCCTTGATACGGACTTCTTTTTCTGAAGTGACAACTGGTTAGATGCCAACTTACAGGATATGCCAACTTACAGGATATTCACACTGAACGTGCCTGGACGTAAGCAGTTAAGCAAAACCTACCTCACAATTACCTCTGTATGGGGGCAGGTTCTCAGTTCCTGCCATACTATGGCATCTGAACCCCATCTGACTTCAGCCTTCAGTTTAGACAGGGAGATATCCATAGACATCTGGCTTCTTGAGAAGAGTCCCGAGGCATGTTGAACTACACAGCTACTATGTAAATGTCTCTTGAAAAGGCTCCCTAAACCCTTAATTTATGGATCTATCTCCTTACTAATCAGGGAGATCTGATATACCCACTGCTGTCCTCTCCAAGAAGAAGAAATTATTATTTTTTCTTTCCTTAGATTCTCATTCACTCTGCCCAGTGTCTGGTTAGCCAGCTGCACCACAAAATGCATACGTGTGATCCCTTTCTTCAAGGAGATTCTAGCTCCTTTTAACTCCCTTTTCCCTTCCAGATTTGGATCTTGGGTGATTTTCTGGAAGGCTGAATTTTGAAGCCAGCTGGTTTTGACTTGCCTTTTTCCTTCTTCCTGTCTTAAGGAATGTGGATTCTGTCATTTCATGGTCACCCTTCCCTTATCTGCTCTTCGCCTCCCTGTTCTGATCCCAATCCCTTTCTAATGTTTGCAGTTCTTGCAATGTCTCCTTTTCAGTTGCTTTCTCAGCTTTCTGTACCCAAAAGTTGTTGCCAATATTGAGAAATTGCTGGATTGTCTGTGCCTTACTGTATTCCTGTCCTGGATACTGGATTCACAAAAGTTACTTATTCCGGAGCTACTGGCCCTTTCTGGAAGACAGAGCTGAAGACCTCAGGCTTTGTTTGCATTGGTGGTATACTAAAACACAGCTTTTATTCTACCATGCATTATTGCTTCCTCCTTTGTTCCCAACTGAACTGGATTTCAAACAGCAGAATGAAGCTGGCTCTCCTGAACTTTATTAGACTTCAAACCATCTTTGCTCATTTTCCATTTTACTGTCATAGCTTGTGAGCAATGAAAGAGCTTCATTAATACTGATTTCTTGGATAATATTTGGAGAGCACAGCAGTATGATCCTCCTGTGCTGGCCTTGAAAGCATCACTTTTAGGCTATCACCATTCCTCTGAATCAGCCAATTAAATCCCATGTCCCAGTTAACATAAATGTGGTGGCGACTCTTTCAGCAGAAGAAATCTACTGTTCGGTAACTCAGTCTTTCCAAGGTACCCCTGGCACAGAGCACCCACTGCAGCCCACTGAGTGCCTGTACTTCCCAGCATGATGAAGCCCACAAACATGTTTTAAGGAAGGCATACCAGATTTGTTTAACATGTTACAAATACCACACAGTTCATATGGCATTTGTGTTGTCTCGCTGTCTCAAAAGTTGAAGACATACAGTAATCTCACATGGCTAGTCAAGGTATAAGAACTGGCCAGCATTTCTGACAGATCTTAAACACAGAAAAGGCATGGCTTTTCCCTGGAAATCTGGAGAGATTATGTTTACTAAAAACAGCGGAAAACCAACAGACACCATGATGAGTGAAACCACCCAAGATTCAAGACTTAGGTAAGGCTTGATACTTTCCAGATTCAGGTGCAGTGCAGCTTAGAGAGTGCATCAGCACTGGGAATAGACGAGCATTCGAAGTCCTGCAGGGGTTCAGAGGAGAAGGGGTGCAATTTTGACAGTCCTATGGCATGTCAGCCTTGTTTTCCATGCATCTCTTGGGGAAGATTGAAAGATAAAAACTCATTTAGACAGTTAACACATACTTTCAAAAGGGAGAACATGCATCTACATAAACTGATTAAATCTTGCCAGTATATCTTAATAACCAGAGCATTTTGTTAGATCAGGATGTATCGTGGAGGGGTTGAACTCTGTTTCTGTGGTTCTGTGCTCAGAGATATATTCTTGGAAGACTGCTATCTTGGGCTGAAGACTGCAAAATATTTATCGAGCATCTGTCACTCAGGGACTCTAACTGCAATACGCTACATACTGTAGTAGCGGACAGTAAGATCTGAAGTGAATTAATGAATAACAAATATAAAAGTTACTTTCCAGTTTGGCCCATTTAACCACCCCTGGAGGAAGCTTGGGCTTAGTTTTCTTCAGGACTCTAATCCACTCATCTCCTTTTACTGTCCTTGGAAAGGAAGAGAAAGCTAAACATTTTCAGTTGAAAGCCCAACAAGTTGTTGTGAAATTTTATAACATGTACTCTAACAACTTCCAGACTCTCACTGATATCTCCAAGCTCCTTTTTCCTCTCAAAATAGTTAAATGATTGTATGAGGATGACACTAGGGAAAAAAAATGGATTACTATTATTTTGTTGTGAGGGCTGCAGTGGGATTTTGAGGGAATTGATTCAACCAAAAATACACAGAATAAATTTGCAGGGCCAGTGGAGAGGAATAATAGTCTCATACTCTGCCTGTCTGTATCATCATTATTCTTAAGTCTGCTCTTGCATTTCTAGGATACAGTGTACCTAAATGTGGAGGACTAGCTGTTCTTCGGGACTCAGCGCATTTGGATTTAAAGTTCCATTTTTGATGGATAGAGAATGCAAAGCTGAAGGAAGTTGATGCCATAAATATATTATCTCTGTTAATGTTTCTCAGGCATCCTCAGGTGCTGTACGTATGCCCTTTTGTGCTCTTTTCTTGTTCTTTTTTTTTTTTTTCCAATTTAAGTACTGCTGGGTGAAACCCACTCTGACTTCTATTGCACCTCTAGATAACTGCTGGATCATTTCTTTTTCTTGTGTCAACAGAATTTTGTTTCTCCTGCACATCATTTATGGCACCTGTCTGACATTTTCACCATAACTTTAGAATGGGCTTTCCCAGACCCCATAGCTGTCATCACTTCCTTCAAATTATTTTGCACAGGAAATTAAGACATCCATGTTGTTTATATCGAGATATAGTCAAAGAGCACACTTTTTTATTGTGCACACAATATTCTGACAATGTTCTTTAATTTTAGAAGGCTAATCTGCATTCATGCTTTTGTAATGCTCTTTCCTTTACTTCTAACTGCCAGCAAAGGAAGAAGTAAACTTGTCAAATTAGGAATGAGATCACTGTCACAGATCAGATTTGCAGGTGTATTCACGTGGTCAGAAATATTCTGCTATCCAAATACCATAAAACATGCACCCAATTTCTCAGAAGTGGCTATTTAGAAAAGTTCATTTATTGATGCTCTTCAGGAAAATTAATGGACATGCTAACTTCTTAGAATTTTGCCTGTCAGATATGCTAAAGAAGCAGCTTTTTACCATCCATCTTTCCCCCCAGACTCTGTATTTACATGCAAAAAGACTTGCCCTTCCTGAAGAAATCTTATACATAAAGACTAAGCATACTGCAGCAAAGAATACTAGAAATGGATGGTAAAAATTACTCCATTTGGGCTGAACTAAAGGCAGCACAAATGATGGTATTACCCAAACTAACATTTTTTTAAAAATGTGGATAATTAAAATGAGGCTTCTAGAAACAATATGGCACTGAAGACTAAGTATTCATAACTTTTGGCCCAGTTACTGATGTGGCTAAACCTGTATTTTAAAGCTTTATTTTGGGAAGGCACTGAAAAAAGACAAAATAGGATGTTGTATAACTTCTAGTACAGACATTTGCTCTTCTAAGTCTCTGACTAACACTTCAGTTGGTCATTTCTCAAGAAAAGAAAAAAAGTAAAAGGAAGAGCCATAGCAGATATCATTCAAAAGATGAGAGAACACTCAAGCTTCAGAACTCCTCCAAAACATTGTCTTAGATTGTTGTAATCTCTGTGCTGAAATTTGCACATGCAGTAAAACTCCTTTTCTCTGTATTTTACTGTAGAATCATCAGAAGGAAAAAAAACCAAACCAAGGCATCTCTGTTTCCACCTTTGTGTCAGTGTTCATGAACAGCAGAAATCAGTATGCCTCTTTTAGCTTCTGTTTATAACTTTTTACACAAAGAAAGCAAGCTCTCCTAACTGGAGGTGGGTGCTGATTTCTATTGCAATCAGCAAATTCAAACTGGACACATGATATCAACCAAGAAGCTAGCTCACATCTTGCCTCTTCTGGGCCAATGAACTCAAATGTATTAACTCTCCAAAACCTTCCTCCCCACTCCCAGGAAATTATGCATGAGATTGCAGTGTGGAGTTTAGTATTTAGGATGTTCCCTGGTATAGAATTTAAAACAAGAAGCAGGAACCCACACCAAGGCAAGGCATGAGAAATAACCGTTGGAATTTAAAAGATGAAAGGAAAATATTTTGTCCATTGCATTTGTTACTTACCAAAAAGAACAGACTCTCCGGTGAAATGAAAAGTACCCCTTAGGCCAGAATCAGAAAAATCTGTCGCATATATTATTCGTGACATGAGGTAGCTGTGATTTGCAGGTAAAAGAGGGGCAGAAGGAAAAGGAATCAAAGTATATAGCATAGCTTTTCCTATGAAACACAATTTCATACATCCTCCAGTGAATTATTTCACTTGCCTGTTGTCTCCTATCCAACCTCACTGTCATGTCCTCATGTGGGTTTCTGTATGTCCCAATAAACACAGACATTTTGGACATGCTGTCACTTGTAAATGCAGCCATTCTGTGTTTGGTTCTCTTGCGAGATGCTGTTCACAATGGGGTTGTGGGAACAGCCTTGGGGGGAAGTGTTCACACCTGGGAGCTGGAGGATGACCACTCTGTGAGGCTGCAGCTCAGAGAAACATCCCACCCTCACATGAATTCACAAAGAGGATGGGGTGGTGATCAGGACCACAGCGCTCATGTGTTCAGAACACGTGTCTGTAATGGCATGTCAAGTCAACAAGTCACACAAGTCAACATAATTAATGACATTAACTCCAAAGAAACTACGCAAGCTGCTCTGTCTGGTGGTCTGGCTGTCTCGATGAAAGAGGTAATACTGTGTCTGTTTCCTTCTGCACTACGTGTCCATGTTTCCCACTAACAAAGAAAGTTAAAGCTTTATTTCCAATCAATTTCAGTTTCTATCAATCACAGCTAACAGTAACCTGTGCCCTTGTGATTAATTTGGACACATGCATGTAATTGTTTTTCTTGGCAGGTTCAGTTCATTGCACAGTAACTTATGGCCTGAATTTCGGAAAGCCCAAGCCATATGTTGAAGTGAGCTCTGCAATTGCTCACTGCTTGCAGGGTTGGGCCATTAACGCCACCTGGCTTCCAAATGCCTGTGCCATTGCCTAGAGCACTTCCTCTGTCATCTACCTTCACAAACTGTTCATGATAATTGTTAGGAAGATGAGAACATTGAATGACTTAATTATCAGACACATATTTAAAAAGCACAGTATCATTTTCAATGATAAATAATAAATCCATGTTACACTTTTCTGGCAATTGTATAAATGGTTCTGCTCCTATTTAGGACCTTGCTTTCCTTTCATATAGCATGAGCCCATTATATTTGTAACACTAATAAATAATACGAAGTCCCAGTATAAGAGAAGGTCTCAGCATGAGAGAGGCTGTATGGGCAGTTTGGTAGTCGGGCACCTGCATGGCTCAGCCTCAGAAGCAGTCCAAATGCGCTCTCCCGGTGTTGGTATTGCCCTGAAGCTGAGACATTCTTTTCCAGGTACTTCAATAGTTACTTTCCAGTGGAGTCCTTCTTTGATTTCCCAGTTGGAAGGTCTGGGTCCAGTTCCCTTTTCTCCAGCTACTGGCTCTTGTTAGACTTTGCTCTCCAGAGACGTGGTACTAAGGAACCACTGAGTGTCCCAGTCCGTTCTTCAGGATGACCTTTTTTGTTCACCCTTTTTGCCAAAGCGTTTTCCGTAGAGATTGCTTCTCCTCTGTAAAACCAACACACCTTTCAGACATCATGGTTTTTCAGACGCAGGTCCCTCGTCGATGGGAATGCCTGTTTTTCCTCCTTCCTTGATGTATATCTTGCATTAAGCTACACCCAGATGCACTTTCCTCAATGTGGGAATTTGCTGAATGACCAACATGATCTATTTCCCCAGTCCTTAGTGTTTGTTGACCTCCCCATTAACCTCTGTCATGCCTGTGATTTACCAGCAGTGTCTATATATCTGCTTGCAGATCACTGATGAGGATGCTGACTACCTGAGGCAGATCCATGAGGAAGACACATCCCCATCCAGCAACCTCCCTGCTGACAGAAGCTTGAAGTCTATCAACAAGCTAATTATTTTTCTCTCCAGCCTGTGATTTCTTCTCTCCTATAATTCTACATTTTTAATCAGAATATTGTGAGTTACTAAATCAAATGCCTTTACAAAGTGTAAGTCAATTATATCAATGCAGTTATCTTTAATCATTACATCTGTCTTCTTATTGAAGAATGAAATCATATTTGTTTGTCAAGATTTTTGTTATCCAGAAAATTGTGCTGAGCAACACTAACTATATTTCTATAATTTAGTTATTTTTTAATCAAATCCTTACATTAGCTTTTCTGGTATTTTAACTGCAATTTATGTCAGGCTAGGCTATGAAAAAAATGGACCACAGATGGAGAAAATAGGAGGTTATCCTCTCCCATCCATCATTAGGCACTTTGTTCTGCACAGTGCTGCCCAAGGTGGTCCCAATCCATTTATAAGAACTGAGGAACTTTGGAAAAATAGCTTAGTAATAATATAAAAAATACTTCACCCAAAGCAGGCAAAGATAGCTGGAAAAATAACTTTTTCTCCTTTCTTAAGTTGAAGTACAGAGCATTGAACTGAAAATTTTGGATACATTCTATTTGAAAGTTGCCAAGAAAATGCCATAATTGAATTATTAATGAATGGTATTTATTTCTCTTTGTTTATTATTATAGACCAGCTTCTGGGAAGAGCCCCTGCTTTCATTCAAATGTTTATTTTGCAGAGCTTGGATCCTTTCAATAACTCTGCTTATCTGCTTTTTTTCAAAGCAAGATCTCTGGGCATTCCTGTACCTCTTAGCTCTTCCCACTTTTAAGTAAAATTTTCCTTTGATAAGCCAAGAGTTTTAACATTCTATTAAATTTTATTTAGGTGTCCCGTTGGGAAATATGACTTTATTCCCACCCAAATCTTCTTGAAGGTCCCTGCTCAGTAATGGTGCATGTCCCACTGGACCCTTCCCTTTGAGGCTCAGTTCCCTGAGGATCTGCATGGACTGGGTCTCAGACACCTTGCAGAGACCAAAGGAGTGACCTTGCTGGAATATCAGTTGGTGCAGGAGAGCACTGGGGAGCAGGGCCTCTGGGCCAGCCTTGGAGAGTTGGATGAGCACCTGAGGTGGAGTGATGTGACCATACGGGTGAAGCCCATATGGCATTTTTGCTGGAGTCGGGCAACACGACAGCTGTGACCAAGATCAGAGCTGACCTTAGCCCCACAGTTGCAATCACAAACATAGTCAGGTAGGGCAGTGTGGTTCCTGCACTGACATCTCTCTCCTAGGCCCCTGGTTTTGTCCAAAAACATGCTGAACCTGGAGGGTGGCAGTTAGTCCCTCTTTGCCTAGCCAATACTCATATTAAAAGCTGAGAAGGGCTGTTAGAAAGTCAGAGCTTGACATTTCAGCCTGTCCCACAGTTAATTTTTCTCCATTTCCTCCCAGTCAGCAGGAGTCAACAGGCCACCACAGTGGGTGACAACCCTGTATATGTGCTGGAGGCACAGGCACACAAGTATGTGGTACAGGAACAGGAATGTGTTTTATTAAGTAACAGAGTTGTGTCTCATTTCAGCCTGAGCCTGCCTAGCCAAGACTGTGGGCACATTTCAGCAGGATAGGTGGGAAGAACTCATGTCATCCCTTCCACAGTTGCTCTTCTGCACCCTTCTGCTTTCCCTTCTTCCCCCTTGTCCACCTTACCCAACTTCTGCCCTTTGTCATGATCTGTCTCAGCATGCCTATCCACACCACTGACTTCCACTAGTGCCATGCTAAGTCCACCTCCCACAACAGATCAGACTTCACAGGAGCTTGGCTAAAATGAAGAGTGGAAAAAAGGCATTGAGTAACTACTCAATGCCTTTTCTGAGCATGTGTTTCAGAATTGTCATGTCAGGTTAAGGATCTGGAGGCTGGAGGAAGAGGCCACCATGAGTGATGTGCGTTCTCATCATTCATGCTGGACCCGATCAGCTGCTCTAGTATATGATTTCCATAATAATCATTTTGCTTCCCTCCTTTTGTTAGAGGGAGCCATCTAATTTCTTCAGGTCAATGGTAGTGACTCCCAATAAACATGAAAAAAGAGGATATGGAGAATTACACACCAATGGGCTTGAGAAATTATTTGAATCAAATTACGAAGTATTTAGAAAGTACTTGAAAGATAAAGAATGAGTTAAGGAGGCAGTGGAACAAACTTTATAAAAATAATCTAATTTTCCCCTGCAGCAGAAAAGCAGATGTAGAACTAATCTATAGAACTCCACTTTGGGAACTCTTGATTTGACCTTACATGACGTTCTTATAAAAGAGCAAAAGTAATACAGTCTGGATGAAATCACTAGACAGTCTATACCAAACATGTTCTGTATCTATACTCAGAATTAGTTCAATGGCAAAATATAAAGAGGCAGCAACGGCTCTTCCAGAGGTCTTTCTGCTCTGATTCTGCTTAGTAATTGCATCAGTGATCCCACTTATATGCTTACAGGTGGCATAAAGCTCGTTCAAAGTTATCTTGATAAAGTAGAGAAAGGGTGTGAAAAACAAGGACAAAGGCAAGGGGATGCTCTAAGAGATGAGTGCTCAACTGCATGAGCACAGTATATTTAACAAGTAGTCTGGTTGTTGTTTTCAGAGAAGGATCAGTAGGATTGTAACGGATCACGAGCAGAACACAACAATGTTGTACTGTTATGAAAAAGGCAAACATTGTACCACAATATATAAACACACATGGAGTTGACAAGACACCTAATATATTAGTAAGGCCTGAGTGGGAATACCTTGTCCTGTTTTGGGCACTGTGATTAAATGAAGATGGAGGCCAACTGGGGAGTGTCAAAAGAAGAGCAATGTGAGTGCACCCATGCTGTTAAACTCTTTTACCCTCTAAAACTGGCTGTAGGCAGACAGCTCCTTGGCCTGCTCTAACTCATCAGGCATGCCCTGCAGCTCCCCGGGAGAGTGGTAGCTGACCCAGGTGAAACTGGGCCAGCGACTGGTTGTCATGACCTAGAGGGTTACACAGCCTGCAAGTATATAGAGATCATAATCGTGGGTTTGCAGGATTCTTTAATAAACAAGGACATAGAGAATTTATCACCTAAATTTCTCTACTTTATTATAGATTACCAGAAATGCCACACAAAATCACCACTAGCAAGTATACATATTATTAATAAAATGAATATCTTTATCAAGCTATTCCAAATTACTATCAGCGATCAATTATATAGTATCAACCAATAATATAGCAACAATCAATTGTATAGAAACAATCAATATTATAGCAACCAATAACCAACAACCGAAACCAGCAACAACTAAGTAGGTGTATATATTATTACAGGTTACTATGAACTTATCATTAGTGAAGCAAGCTTATCAACAATGTAACAGGAGATATGACAAATTACTTATATAGATGTACAATACCAGTGTCAAGTGAATTAGACAGATTTCAGAAGGGGCTAAACCATCTCAGAGGTGGGAGGACAAACTAAACTGACCCCAAATGTGAGCCCAAAGGGTAACCAATAAGACAACAGAGAGAGTCGCACTTCAAAGATTATCCACATCACAGAGCCTGGAGTCAGTCAGCTGCATCCCTGGTGAGAGTCCAAAATCTTGTGGAAAGTTTATGTGGAGAATTCAACCTGTTTAAGAAAGGAAAATTATGTGCGGCATGTGCTGTTCTCGGAGAGAACAGTTCCATTTTGGATAAGAATGAAGATGTTTTCATATCATAGAGACATAAGAGGGCATAAACACCATCACTTCAAGCAGCCAATAGATGCTGTAAATTTTGATTTTTCACATGTAACAGACAATAGATGATGATGACGTTTTCTGTGTTTTTCAGAGCAATTTTTATTTTTCCAAACTCTTTTCAACTTTTTCAGATGGTAAGTTGCCGTTACAGTCCCTTGTTTTTGCACTTATCAGTGGTATCTCAGGATGTCCCTTGTTTCTAGGTACCCTGGGTGTACTACAAAAAGGCCAGCTGCACTTTTCAAAGATATTTCTGGTTCCTAGGCTCACAGCTCCCAGGCTGGCAAGCATTTTCTCTGTCAATACATATCAGCAGACATTTTCTTCTGTTCAGTAATTTTCCCCTTCTAACCAGGTTGCCTTTGTGCTCACATCACTAGTTTAACACCTACTGCCCAGAAATACTCTCTGGTGTTGTTTGAATTATAAAAATAGACAAAACCTATGATTTTATGACCTTCATCCTGGTCTGAAATGTCTAGCATCATCATATGAAAGAGAGCTTTTGTCTGTGCATACTGGTCAGACTCTTTGAAATAAATGCCTCCAGTAATAGTTTTGGGCCACGATGCTTAGTGTTGTGTTTTGCCCTCAGAAAAATCTGTGGATTTCTTCCTTGGTCTGAAATCAGTAAGAGTCTGAGTCTCACTGGTGTATAGAGCAACACACACATACACACTTTGTGAAGAGGTCTTGGATCATCTCCAGAGTCAACTCTTGTGAAGAACTTGGACAAAGAAGACTAAGACATTGTATTGAAACATCTACTATGCATTGTGGATGCCAACAATAGGCCTTCGAGCCATATCTGAGTATACTGATTTCTTTGGATTTTTTTTCACGTGAGTTGTCCTGTGTATTACTGAGTCAGTAGTTCAAAAGGCAGCTTTTTAAATTTATTTGGAGTTTATCATAGGAGAAGAGAGAGCTCTCCATCTTTTTCTAGGACAAAATGCTCTCAGGGGAATGTATACAGTGAGGATTCCCTTGCTGTTGTGGGCTCTTTGCTTCCAGGATCCAGGTGAGAAAAGGTTGGCTCCCCATGAAGTGTCTGCTTTCAGAAAACTCAGAGCTAAGAGAGCGGGGGAATCCATCCCATTAATGTGCCAAGCAGCTTTCAAATGATGATGTAGTATGGAGATGCTCTTTTTTGAGAAACACCTGTATGGTTCCTTGACCACCACTCTTGTAAGTGAGAAGGTTTTTGATATGAATGAGGTAGCTGTTCTGCTATCTCCCCGAGGGCACCTTGTATGACACTTGGGTCTTTTTTTTCTTGTGTTGCCCAGGGAAGGTACTTGGCTCTCCCTTGTCCCACAGAGAGACATACAGACCCTGAGAAGTGTCTGACACTTACTTACTTTTGTCAATGTGGCCTGAGCTTTGCATCTCTGATCCCTGGTCTAGGCCTCCGGGATCCCACAAGAGAGCGCCACCCTGGGAACACAAAGGAGATAAGCCACAGGATATGCTGGCAGGGTTTCACTATAGTGTCCTCAGCAAGAGTCTCTGCTAGTCCTGTGTCTTGTCCCTGATTTGGGCTGGTAAAAGAGGTTTAGGGAAGTGGTATAAAAATAGCACATGTGTGAAGAGTTATTTCCTGAGTCAGAGATAATACCAAGACTGCTTAGTAGTCTTGGATGGGCTTTCTCCCCACTAACTCATCTAATCAGTTTCTGAATTAATCTAAACTTCAGGCAACCACAAGATCATGTGATCCATTAATTATCCACTTTACAACCCCCTCCCACCTCCTTTAAAGTTTTAAACATGCTACCTGAGAATCAGTTGACCTTTATATATTTTGTTGTAAGAAATAGTGTATATGAGTTCCTATTCACTCCTACATGCCATTCATGACTGTGCACACAGGAACGTACACAGGCTCCTCTCTGAGCCTTTTCTTTCAAAGGTGAAAACATTTTGAGCTCTTTAACCTTTCCTCCTCCCTTGCTCTCTGTATTTTCTACTTCTGTCTTCTTGGAGGAAGAAAGAATCAGAACAGCACATAACATTCATGATATGAGCATGCATACAGTGGCAGAGGATTATTAATCTGTTTGTTCTCTATTCCATTCTTAAGAATTCTTAATGTTTTATTTACTTCTTTGATGGATCCTGACCATGGCATTGAGATTTTAATGGAATTGTCAACAGTAACTCAAAGATCTTCTTTTCCTGCATGCTGATAGCTAATTTAGAGCCCATCGCTGTTATGCATGGTTAAGAATGGTTTTATCCATGTGCAATACTTTGTATTTATCAGCATCTCATCTGCCATTTTTTTGCCCAATCATTCAGTATTGTGAGCCATCTGCAACTCTTCACAGTTGAGTTCCATTTTATTGCCTTAAATAATAGAGTATCATCAGGAAATTTCATTACTTCATTTTTCCAGATGACTTATGAACGTGTGGGATAACATGAGTTCCAGCATGAATCCTTTCAAAGAGCTACAAAGCGCAAAGGCTGTCTGTTAACATAATGATTTAAGGAAACACAATGAGAAAAAACAAATTTCTTAATAGGTGAGCAGTAGATGGTCTCTCTGCCTTTCCCTGTGATTTTTTTTTTGGCCTTTAGTGGTTCTCTGGGCACTCAGGTGGAAGAATATCTACAGAGAATATCACTGAATGTTTCTAAAGATTCTGCTTTTTACTTCTTTGACTATTGCATTGGTGCTACTTTTGCACAGTAATCTGGTCTGCTCTGTATCAGGGCAAGACCTCATTTACCACTCAATGGGTGCTACTGGTCCTTCATGCTATATTGTACTTATGCTTCTCATCATCTGGTCCAGAGATATATTTTTCATTTTCATCCTATATTCCCCACCTGTAATGTCACGGAATAAGAATTCTCTAAGTCATGCCTTCCCATAGTATTTTCAAACAAGTCTTGCAAAATCAGTTGTGCTTTCATGTCATGTCTTTTGTTTGCTCTACCAGTTCCATAGCACAGATGAGAATTTCTCCATCCCCATCACTGTCCATTCTCCCAAATACAGTAAAGGGCTGCATAATAAAGAACTTTTCAGAAAGGACCTGTTGGTGACCTCTTAAACAGCCAATTCGTAGTCAGCAGCTTTTCCCCTTTCCCAAGCCTCTTGCACTATATACAGTAGCTTTGTATTTAATCAAGGGGCCTGATGTACTGTCAACCATATCTCAGTTTTAATGTCTGCTTTGAGACATACACATATGCAGTTCCTTTCTTTTCATCAGCATTTGAGGCCAGGCTTCAGCAATTACATCTTTTTCCCAGGCACGATGCCATGGCAGTATACTGTCCCAGTTGCAGCATCAGGAAGTGACATGCTTCATTAGGCCCCTGAGACCCTCCCAGCACAGAGAAGAGGATGCTCTCAGTGGGAGTAGGTAGCCACAAGAGCACTAATTTCTCACTCTTCTTGGGGCAGCTGGAGGAGGATGATATTCATGGTTTTGTTCCTCCTCTCTCTTCTTGGTTTGTGGCATTTACAGATCAGGAATGACTGTACTTTTTAAAAGATGCTTGCCTGCAGGACTTCTCCCTCCCCATTAGACAGTGCAGGAGAAAAGGTCACATTGGAGCCAGGAATTGGGGTACAAGAAGAAGCACAGTTCTGCACCCTATCCCCATTACTGCTCTCCAGCTATTACTAGTGCCTGGGCACACAGAGGGGCAACCAGGATGCAACAATGGGCTGCTCCTTCCTGTGAATATAAAGGGAATGGTGGCCACTGGAGGCAATGAGAAGCACTGCATGGTCTCCAAGGTCCACTTTCTACTGATGAAGCTCTGCCACGGCCACTGCACTGTGTTGAGCCTGCTGAGTACTCGGGAGACTGGGCATGCGGAAGTGTCAAGCGGTAAAGTCTTACCAAAGCAGTTTGCTGGCTGCAAATAATGGATTAGCTCAGTGATAAGGTTTAAAAGTGGTAAATGAAGCTTCCTCACCTCCATTTTGCCTATGTAGCATTTACCCCATTCTCTCTATGTAGGTAAAAGCACCAAATAAACTATTTTAACTGCTTTTATATTTCCCTGCTACAAGATGGGATGTACAAGTTTCAATTAGCATAGTATTGCTGGGGCAGTCCCACACACCTGCAGTGGGACAAACATTTGCAGTGGACTTTCTTTGTTCATGCAGTAATCATGTTACAAGTCACATTAACTATCACGATTGTAACCACAGCTGCAAAAGAAGAGAGAAAGAATAAATTCCCAAGGCAACAAGGAGGAGCAGCAGGTACACGCTGATCATGCCTATACAAATGGTCATGGGAGTCTGACATACTCTGCTCCCTTTGACCACCCAACTCTGAATGTGTTTCTCAGGTGAGGTGCTGCAGTGGAGAATTCGTGCCTCTCCCTGGTAATGGAGTTGTTGGAATAATTCGAGTCCCTTCTCAGCTGGCTCCTCCTGAGTCAGTGCAGCAGGAACTGCTGCAGGGAAGAAGCCTATTTCGTTTCCTGCTCATTCATTGCTCCTTCTGTCACAGCTCTCTAAGCATCTCGTTTCCTAAGTCTTTTGACCTGGTGAACCAGAGTAATGAAATTTTTGTGAAAGGGTGACTTAGCTCTGAAAACAGCACTCACTGCACATCACTGTGTGAGGTGGCAAAACAAATTACTAGGCCTTTCAAGGAATCAGGGCACGAACTGCAGATTACCAAGACCCAGGGGTATATTTTCATTAGCTGCAAAAGCCTTCAGATCCAACTGTCCCAACCAGTTCCCTCTGAAGGGGGTCATGAGGCCAGCTGACTCGTCGCGGAGCTGGAGTGGAGCATGAATGGGGTGTGCACCACTACAGAAGCTGGTGTCACACATTGCAGACTGGATGGTTTTTAGCTGGGAAACTTTTACAGAAGAGAGACAGGTGATGTTGGATGTTTGCTAGGCTGTCCAAAGGGATGCAGTACAAAATATAAAAAGCAAAGTAAACAAAAGAACATTTTTTATTCCTCTTTCTAGCTTCTGGGGGGAAAATTGCACCTCCCAAGTCAAGAGAGCGCTAAAGACCCTTTTACATTGTCTGTTCTTGTTCAGCTGGCACAGATAAAAGAAGTTGTGCATTAAGCTCTGCTTCAGCCCCTCTTATTCCACACATACGAACATCCACTAGGGGGGACAACAGCAATATATACTTGTGGCACGGTAGCACATCACAAGAGTGGGAAGCTGGGTCTGTGCCTCCACCTGTTACAGATCCCTTTGAATGACAGCAAGATCTGGCAGACAAAACTGTAGCAGAACAGATTTTTTCTTTCACTTCTTTCCAGCACCTCCGGAGATACCAATACGGCAAATAATCAAGATAACAAGCAATAAATACCCCAAATATTTCTCTTGCAGTTATATGAAGGATTCTTGCTCACTGCTGTTTCTCATGTCCTAGTTTTCTGCACACTGTGCTGGATGATATCCTAATTTTCTTCTGAGAATAATAATTTGTTATTGAAGTGCAGATTAAAATTTATATTTAAATAACATTTCTGATATTTATGACACTAAAATAATCCTTCAGGAATACACAGAGTTTTGCATAATTACTGAAAAATACAAAAGTTTAACAAGTTCTGAAAGACAATTTAGAAATAGTAATAGAATTTGTGCCTAGAGAGATTCAAGAAAAGATTCTGCAAAGACAGGAAGGACAGATGCAGGATATCTAATAAGAGTTTTACTCATGGCACATATGTGATGAGATACTCTGAAAGGCTTGGACATTTTGGAAGGTGGCACCAGAGCAGATGTCACGATGAAATTTATTTCTCATCTTGGGCTCTCACAAAGTGTCTTAGAAGCATGCCTTCAAAGTGTTAATTAATCTAATGGGGATTTCAGGCTTTGTGATCTCTTCAAGAGGTATAATAAGGCATCTCTTAACAAGGTTTGAAGAAGATTAGGTTATCATGGGAATTGAAATTTCCATGGCATAAGCAGTAAGTCATGATTTTATGTGGGGTGCTATAAATCTTAAATACAACCATGTCCCCACTGAAAAGTGCCCTTGAATCTCTCAGCGTGACTGGTGTTTAGTGTTTTCCTTATAAAAACTGCCATATAAGCAAGTTACTGGAAGGTAACTTGCAGTGTGACTTTGCAGTGCTCTGACACAACAGAGGATATACATGCTCTGTCTCCATGGTTAAGTAAGTGTGAGGTTGCTGACCCCGGGGTGGGAAGAGGAGGGTACCTTGTGTTTATAGCCAGGTCCCTTGAGCAAAGAGATTGCACAAGGGCTGGTGTCATGATGTCCATACCTGACTGCTGCTGCATTTGCCACTCCTTGTGGAAAGGCTCCTTGGCATTTCTGTAGGCACTGACAGAATCAGGTCTTGGAGCTTCCTTTGGAAAATGCTCAATGTGCTAGTACCAGCTAGGATCTACGCCTACCTCAGGTTGCCAGAAGGCACATATGTCACCATCAGCTGTAGGCAAACTAGAGACAAAACAGTTACCACAGTTATACAGAAGTGTTCTAAAAATCCCAGCTTTGTGCAAAATACAGTATTGGAATGAGACACCAGAAAAGGCTAGGGATATAGGCTTGTAACGAGATTGTGTTAGCTGGTAGACCTCTACCCCATCAAGCATGAATGCTGTTCCCCTGCCCTTTAGCCACTATCAGAGGCATGCATTCACCAAAGCACTGCTGAAAAGGAGTTTGAACCTATGATCCAAGTCTCAGCCTTGGTGGCATCTGCACCAAGGATTAGAATGGACTTTAGTGGTACAAATGGGCGCTGCCTCAGAATGCCTCAAGACGGTCCGTTATCAATACCTGTGACTAAGAATATTCCATTTAAGGTGAGAATTTACCATTAAACAGTCATCACAGGAATGACTCATCATGTACATGGCTCAAATGACTCTTGAAAATCGCAGTTTGAGAACCTTTTTTTTTACATTTCTAAATCTACACCACCCTGACTAGCTTTCCCTTCAGTCTTTCACCTTTTGTGAAAAAGTGCCCTGACAAGACCCTGAACAGCCAATTTAGAAAGTAAAAGGATCTGAAGGTGCCAAATGCAAACAGATCTGCTGATGTGGAGCACTGTGTTTCTGCCCTTCAAACACTGCCGGAGAAATGTGAGAGCAACCATCAGTAGACAAGGACCATTCAGGTACATCCAGGGACAAGGCCCATGCTGACATGCCTCCCTTCAGTATTTGACACACCCATGTTTCTCCAGTTTGGAAGGTGCTGAAGGCTATTTAAATCCAAAACAATGCCTAACTCCCTGTATCTTTCTTTAAGAAGAGTTTAATGCGTTCTCATGGTATCCTTGAAGCTGACAGACCATCCATCTCCAAAGCAAGGTAGAGATAGTGCTGTGCTCTGCCATGCATCCAGCTCATAATCATTGCACCACACAGGGAGATGAAGAACTTTGTTCGTTGTTGGAACTATAGTTTAAACTGACTGACAAAACCGGTAAGTGCTTGGTCAAATAGACTACTTTACAAAGGGGCTGTCAACGTTTCTTACAACTCATCATTTAGAAGCATGAAAATTAACATTAGCTTTTTTCTTTCATGTTTGTATAAAGCCGAACCCTCCCCTGATATCTGTGGAGATGTAGCTTTTATAGTGATGGTTCCTATGAAAGCATGGAACCAGTATTTTTCTGGTATTTGCGTTTTGTCTATACTGCACAGATTTTAATCATCAAATTCACTGCAGTGAGAAGCAAAATATAAAAACAAAGAATCATATTTTTGTCTTTAATCATGTCCCTTTGCTTTTATTTGGAAATTATGTTAAGACCCACCTTAACGTCCTCCATATGCTGCCAAAAGCTATGTTCAGATGAGAAGCTGACTCTGCGCTCATAGCCGTCAGCATAGCAATTATGCATATTCAAATAATGTAATGAAAAGAATTTAAATGCTTAGCAGGAGTGAAATCAGTGTGACTCCCTCTTTTCAATGAACAGCGTTCAGCCAAGGCTAGGTAAGGCATGGCTCTAGCTCACTGCAGTGCCCACACTGGAGGTAACGGCAGAGGTTGCGATGCTTTGAGAAGTGTCTTGATGTTTTGATTCTGAAAAAGAGTAGGGTAACCCTGTTTTTTTCACTTAAAATAATGCTGGCTTGTGTGGCCAGTCACTTTTGCAAACTTCAGCCTTTCTCTTGGATTTCTCCATCATTTTTTTTTTAGTTGTCTCCCTGCCCATTTCCCCAGGCATAGCAACTTGACCTGCTTTTCTCAAAAAACATCTTGCATTGGCTGAGAAGACTCCACTCATCCTTCTCCACAGTTTTCTTTGAAGTGTTATTTTCACATGGCATCTAGAAGAAATCTGCTAAGAAGTCAGTGCTACTGGAAAGGGACTGTTTTATAGGGACTTTCCGTCACCTCTGTTCTTGTACACCCAGTGTGCTCACAGCTGGTCCTCTGATCTCCCCTCACGATCACCGATCGGTGGCTCACCAGTTTTGATGCTCGCGTTCCATACCTGCTTGTATGCATACACTATACATAAAGCAGCAAGGCCCCACTACAGAAAGCAAAGACAAGATAACACAATTAATAAGGGTATATTATAGGGTCTTACAACCTGAGTGAGTGTTGGTTCAGCTCCTGCTGTTTGCAGTAAAAGAAGGTTTGCTGTGTGAGCAGCAGAGTGGCACAGGTTTGTGCAGGTGGATGTATGCTTTTATAGAGTTGCCTTTGTGCTCTCTTATGTGGAGCTGAAAAAAGACTTAGGTATGTAGGTAGGGTTCAGGAGACTTTTTAAGATTGATCTGCCACTACAGCCTTGGACTCAGAGAGGCTTGTTAATGGGCTACATTAAATGAGATTAGATTGAACGAATAGGAGGCGTTTCCTTTCCATAGGGAACATTTTATCGCCAACATTGGAAATGTTTCAGCTCAAATTTCTCAGCTGCTGACACACCACAACTCAGTTGTAGCAACATTGCAGTTGGTTCTTCCTGCATAAACTAATTTTTGTTCCTGGAAAAGTTCTGTGTATCGGGCAGACTTTGGAGAACACCATTGCAGAAAGTTATCCTGGGCTGGCAAGACAGCAGGGAGAGTATATTTTTCTGTCAGCAAACGTTTGTTTGTTTCCCCCAACACCATATGCTATACTTCCTTTTTCAGTGCAAGATAATGTATTTGTAGATCCTCTGCCTTAATTTGAATTTTATAGTACTTTCTAAGATCTGTTTGTGTTTCTATAACCATATAGTGACTTCTGTTCCCTTCTTACATGAAAGTTGCTGTCCCAAGTTTACTGGAGTCTCTCTTGGAGTTTTAACAAATTCAGGAACAGTTACTAGTAATAAATTCAAACTGATAATAAAGAAAATAATAATCTACCTAAATCAAGGGCCAATATTCTCTGCTCCAGCAGGACTAGCAGGTAGTTGAGGTTACACAATACTTTGCAGGACTGTGCCTTACATTAAAAGGGGGTGGGGAAAGCATAAGGATCAGTTCTAAATCGTATTAATTAAACATAATTGATTTTAGTAACCTGAAGGACCCTAGAGTAGCTTCAAGTAAAATTATCTTTAGCCACATTTGACCAGCTCTGAATGAGAGCACAGCTAATCCTCCTAATATAAATATAATATGGGAAAAGAAGCTTCATTAGCTCAGTTGCCTGGTAAGCGTCTCCTTTAAACCTGTGGCAGAAAACATAATAAAATCCAATAATCTGAGGAGCTACTAGGTAAAGATTTGAAATATTTTCTTAATGAGTATCTTAATAAACCCCTAAGTCCGTGGTAGGAAACATTGCAGAAAGATATTTTCCCAGTAGAGAGTCTGCAAGATCTCCCATAAAATGGAAATACATGTGAACTGGTAATCAATGTTAACATTGGACACCGTGCAGCAGAAAGAAAGAAAAACACAGAAAAGTGGGCAGAGACAGAAGTTCTGCTCTGGAACATTTCTACTATCTGCAAGTAATGTAAGGCAGCATAAGGCAATTCTTTCTACATATTGTATGACAAAGCTATTCAAAAATAGCTAATGCATGCTACCGTACAAAGGTACAAAACTTTCCTAAGGTTAATTAATAGCCAGTTTATTATCATTTTAGAAGAAATGATTTGGCATTAATATCAGATACCCTATTGACATTTTAAAGCTATTCAGATAATTTCTCATACTCCAGGATTTTTGAAAATATCAGTAGGCATTCAGATTTCTTTAAAAATCCCAGTCTTAAAAGCTATGCAAAGATTTCTTTACTCTTTCATGTGTACAATTCATAAGATTGCTGATATGCCAGCATAATTCATACTAGCCTTGTCTGCCTGAGCAGAGAAAAAACAGACTGCAGACATATAAAATTTTTAATCTCCAGGCACTTCAACAAGTACAGTGCTACGAGAAATCTTGCAACAATTCTCTCCACACTCTGGGTTTTCCAAGGAGTACCAGGGACTTTCCAATTTGTGCAAAAAATGCTACATTAAAAACAGAAAAAAAAATGGAATGGGAGAATATTGGACTCCATACATTTTCATGTTAAATTCACAGTGAAAATTCTGAGTTTTGATACTTGTATTGTCTGAAAATACCTACTCAAATGCAGTATCCTGCTTATTTCATGGTGTTTATTATTATAATACACTGATGACTTGCACAAAAATGCAATAGAAAAATCAGTTTCATGTAATAATATATAACAGAACTGTAACCAACAGGATGGAAAAAGAAATTCAAGCTTTAAATGGTGGATAGAGCAAATGAGTAAAGAGAATTCCTTCAGTAAACAGCCCTTTGTCAGTTACCTATACTCTTCAAGCTTTAAATAGTATTAATAGTAAGTCAAACATGGAACGAAGTGTGAGCAGCAATAAAAATCTGAATCAAACAATGCCAAGCAGAAGAAACTGAAGTATGAAAGACTCAAAGAAACACCATCTGTTAGTATGACATTCTGCCTCCTGCAGCACTCTTACACACCTAATGCCTGCGTCCAACTCGCAATGTTGTTTGTAATGAGGATGGAAAACATGTTAAAGGCTTGGTGGAATGGATTGATGACCTCAAGTGCAACAATGCTCAACAAGAGCACCATCTCCTTCAAGCTGCAAGCTGCTATTGATTCTTGGAGGGCCAAAACCGTTGTGTAACAGATGTTTGAAGTGGTATGGGTGTTAAAGCAAAGGTCATTCACAGTTTCTTTCCAGTGAGCCAAATACAAAGCCCATGGATGCCAATGTAGCACAGAAGAGCTTCCATAACATACCTCTGTATTTTTCTTTTAATTAATCAACTAATGCAGCTGAGTTTCACAGCCAATAATTGTTAGGCACCTTCAATTATTCTAACACAATTGCTCTGAGCCTTTTGTTTTTACAGGCAACATCGACTGCAGCTTTTAATTGCTCTCTCTGGCTGTGGCCTCCCCTGTCCCCTGCTCCATCCACAGCCCCATTGCACTGCATCTGCATCTCCAGTGCTGCTGCACGTCAGTGGTGGCAGAAATGGGAGTACTGAAAACTTAAAAAAACCTCTGCCAGGTCCTTAGGGTCTGCACATCTGTTGTCAGTCCAGTGTTGGCCACGGGAGCAAACTGGATCTGGGATGAGGATTCTCAGCAGGAAAATAGAAGTCCTGGGGTTTTTTTGGTGACACTGCTGTTGTCTATTTCTTCACTGCAAGATAAAGTTTTCTAGTGCTTGAAAACTGACAAAAAAGTAAGTGAATAAAAATGCTTATGAAACTTGAGATTTTTTCTAACTAAAAAGCAACAAAAGCCTTCTTATTTTGTCTATCATGCTTTATTAGCTGTAAGCTTTGTGTAATTCAATATTTACCTTTTGACAGAGTGTTCAGTTTGAGCCCATATTTCTATAGAGGCCATTCGTGAGCATTTTTAAAAGCATGGTGTATAAAATTAGAAAATCACAGAATCACAGAATCACAGAATGTTAGGGATTGGAAGGGACCTCGAAAGATCATCTAGTCCAATCCCCCTGACGGAGCAGGATTGCCTAGACCATATCACACAGGAACGCGTCCAGGCGGGTTTTGAATATCTCCAGAGAAGGAGACTCCACAACCTCTCTGGGCAGCCTGTTCCAGTGTTCAGTCACCCTCACCGTAAAGAAGTTTTTCCTCATATTTAAGTGGAACCTCCTGTGTTCCAGCTTGCACCCATTGCCCCTTGTCCTGTCAAGGGATGTCACTGAGAAGAGCCTGGCTCCATCCTCATGACACTTGCCCTTTCCATATTTATAAACATTAATGAGGTCACCCCTCAGTCTCCTCTTCTCTAAGCTAAAGAGACCCAGCTCCCTCAGCCTCTCCTCATAAGGGAGATGTTCCACTCCCTTAATCATCTTCGTGGCTCTGCGCTGGACTCTCTCTAGCAGTTCCCTGTCCTTCTTGAACTGAGGGGCCCAGAACTGGACACAATACTCCAGATGCGGCCTCACCAGGGCAGAGTAGAGGGGGAGGAGAACCTCTCTTGACCTGCTGACCACACCCCTTCTAATACACCCCAGGATGCCATTGGCCTTCTTGGCCACAGGGGCACACTGCTGGCTCATGGTCATCCTGTTGTCCACTAGGACCCCCAGGTCCCTTTCCCCTACGCTGCTCTCCAACAGGTCCGTCCCCAACTTGTACTGGTACATGGGGTTGTTCTTGCCCAGATGCAGGACTCTACACTTGCCCTTGTTATATTTCATTAAATATATCCAAAGGCAAAGAAAAAAACCCAAATGAGAACACATGCTTTCACTTTTTGACTTTTTTTTTTCTAAATTTCCTTCTAAATGCTATTTCAAGGGAGCTGAGCTGTTAACATTTATGTAAATTTTCATTTGATAAGGAAATTGCTTTTCAGTGGTTTTCATACCAGATTACACAGCCTCTGGAAAAGAGGAAGCAAAGCATGTTTCAAGTAAAAAACTGCATTGCTTCTGTACACAGCAATTCAAGACATTTGCATTCTATACAGATGGCTGAATGCATACATACATTACTTTACAAAGCAATAAGTAATATTCATAGGAGATATTAAATTTACACACACTTTATGAAATATGTACAGTGTCGTTCATAACTAAGCTTTTGCATACATGCACTTGGAATATGACATGAAGTGAGTTGTGCCTTCAGGTGTCTTTGGAGTGCACTGCTGGTAAAGCCAGTCTATGATATGTAACTGCTTCTCTCTGTCACTGTTTTTATAAAAAGCAAATATTCTGTCGTCACTTTAAGATATTTTTTAGGTTCATGTCGTGGTAATGGATCACTACACTTCCTGAATCGATTCCTGGCTTGTTCTAGACTGCCAGCAATTGGTCCTGACTGCACAGCCAGAACAATTAGAAGCGCACAATGATTTTTCCTCCAGGAGCAACCAACTGAACTGGAAATGCCCTTCTGGAGTCAGTGCTCACCTACCATTCACAGGGCTCTGCTTCTTGGAAAATAGGTGGGTTCTCCTTGGAGACTCCTGACCGCTGAGTGAGAGAAGTGTTTTACAGTTGTAAAATTAGAGGATTTTTTCAATTTAGACTCAATCCCTCAAATTGTACAGCACAGCTTACCTTTTCCCTGAAATACAACACAACACTTAGAGGCAGAAACACACCCAACTTTCCCAAAGAGCACAACATTTCCTTCTGGACATCAATAAATTATGTTGTTCCTACACGTTGCCCCTTTGATGGGGGGATATAATATTAGCGTGTATCAGACTAAGGGCCATGACTAGCCGTTGCTCTTGCTCTTCACCTTCAACCTCTGGCATAGGTAGCAAAAGTGTAAGCACTGTAGGCATGAGATTGGCCTGAGAATTTTCTGAATTTGCTATTATCTTCTCCTGAATGAACCTATGGCAATAAGACATTTTTCTTCTGAGTTTTCCTCCTATTCAGCCTGCTACATGAGTAACCACATGGCATAGGGAAGACGGGACACTGCTCTGTTAGATTTATGGCCTAACAAAGCTTGAGCAAGATGTCTAGAGTCATCCCAAATGATGACTGTGGCCATTAGGAGTGTATTCTCAGCAGGTTCCCTCTATCATGCAAGCAGGGAGCTAGACAACCCCAGAGGGCCAGCCAAGTGAGCACAGGCCTGAACCACCATCTGAAGAGGTCTCCTATGTACCTCATTAACGTGACTTATGAGGAGTAAAAGCCCCTTTCTCCTTGTTAAACCATCTTAACAGCCTGCCTAACGTGACATCAGGTGGTGGTGACAGGGCTGCAGGCAGCAGTCAGTAAGAACAGAAGAATGGGGCATCAAGTGTGCCCTTCTGCTGGCCAGCATGGAGGCAGGGCAGGCCAGTGAGGGGCACTGGGCTGAGAATCCAGAGAGGTATGGTGGGACTTGGCTGGAGAGACATCAGCTATTTAAAAGTTAGGCTTCTAGCCTATGCTGGTCATCCAGAGTTGGTCTGGGTGGTGAGAGATTGGGTGCTTTGTCTCATGCAGAGGGAGCTGTCCAAAACAGGAGGTATGATGTGCACTGGATATGCCTGTCCATCCCCATGGACAGTGGAGAGATGATGGCAACTCACTGAGGCTGGGTGCCTGATTTTTCAGGGCAACAGGTAGGATAGAGGCACCTCACCCCTGAGGACTGTGCTCAGCTTTGTTGCTGACCTCCAGGACCAGTAGGCCATCCATTTCTACCTGCTTTGGCTTGGTTTTAGGCCAGTCATAAAACACAGGTAGAAACATAACTTTTTTTTTTGGCAAAATTCCTTGAACGCTTTGGACAAGAAGACTGGTTTGATGAGCAGGTGTTGTAATCATCACTCTCCACCTCACAGTGCAGAGACTGGTGTCAAACCCACAATCCTGCTAAAAAGCTACTGCAGGGAGATGGTGGTGTGAACTGCAATAATACGCCGTCTGATTCTGGAGTTGGAAGTGCTGATACAAAGCCAAGGTTCATCCACTTCAAAGCAACATACTGAATGGACCTAAGGGACTGACTTGTCTTGAAAACACAGAGCAGCACTTACAAAGAGATGTTCGGCATAAGGCAGGCATTTTACCATTAAGTGTAATTAATTTACATTAAGATAGATTAAATCCTTTATTTCAAAATAATTCTATGATCAATTCTCTTTAATTCATATCTGCTTATGGTAAAATAGTCAAACTAATCACAGAAATCTTTTGAAGTAGCTATTCCCATAAACAAGCAATTACGCACTTTAAAAATGATTTTTGGATGTGATTGTAATACAAAATTAGATATAGTCTTCATTGATAATCTTAGCATTAAGCAGAGTGCTATTCAGTCTCTATTCTTAAAAGATTTTACAATTGCAGTGATCAATTATTATGAAGTGCAAGGTAGACACATAAATACTCATCCAGCCGGCCAGTGGTGATGGACTTTCCAAGGGGGAACTCTTTCCAAAGGGGAGTCCTTCATTCCTTTTGTGGCATGACCTTCACAGATGCCCTACCTGGGTGAGGACTCATGGATTAAGTGTGAATCTGAATCCAGCTCCACTAATTTCAAGGTTCTGAGCCTTTCATGGTGGCCTGTACAATTAAACTTCGGGCTTCCTGGAGAAACTGTTACAGAGGAGAAATAAGTATAGGAGATCTGTAACTTGGACCCAATTAGTTAACTGCACTTGGAGTGCCTGAAGCATAACTTGGAGATGAGTAGTGCCTCTCCTTCCAGGGGTCTGGCAGGATGCTGTGTCCACCTCCCACATATCCCAGCGCTCCTCCCACCTAGCTGCTTACAGCCCCAGCTGCAGGCAGGATGAGTAGGGGCAAAACCATGCCAGCTCTTTTGGGAAGAGAGAGGGGTTGGGGACAAGGTGGTCTTCCCAGAAGAGATGTGTGGGCATGCAGCTGGTGCAGGGCTGCTGGCTTTAGGGGAGCAGTCTGTCTGCAGTCTGTGCATGTCAGCTGTATAGCCCATGTGCAAGAAACACCGTGTGCAAGGGAGGGCTGCAGCAAGAACAGCTCGTCCTGCTCACCATCCACCACAGAGACCCAGCTGCAGGCTGGCTGAACTCTCTCGTGAGGGGTGTCTGTACCGACCCAAGCTAAAATACATTGTACAGACCAACAACAACTTTTCTGTCCTGAAATAAATAACAATTTACATAAGACCTAAACAAGCTATCTCTTTACATGCGTGTTTTTCAGGCTTAAAAGAGCATTGTGTATAAAGATAATGTCATAAAAATAAAAAAAATTAAAATGGACTAAGGATAGCACAAATATATCAGTAAAGGTGCAGAAAAATCTCAAGTTTGAATAATGCTATCTAAATATTTCCTTGCCTCCTTGAATTGCTTTCTTCTTCCGCTTTGAAAGGGCAACATAAGAAATCTCTAATGATTTATTGTGAATGATACTGGCCCATCACCTGCTGTGGTTTCCCAGGATTGAGAGGATAAGCTACGCCGTTATCATCATGGTGTCTAGCACTAACAATGAGCCATGCAGTTAACATTCAGGGGATTGCTTACTGCTCAGATAAGCAGCACTGAACTTCTTGCCTTTAAAGAAGGCTGAAAGACAGGTTTTTTCCCAACTGAATACACACAGATGGTTCTCTGCTGTTAAAAAAATTGTACTTTGTCAGAAAAATGAGCAAGAAGGTATATTATTTCTGCCAAACTATGCATAAAATTGTAATCTTTCTGGTTTTTAACTGTAATATTCATTCCATATAAATCAAGCTAATTGGGAGAATCAGGACTACACATATCAGTAACAGATTTCCCGTTTTCTTATTAGGTAAACAGAGGGTCTCCAAATTTTTTTGTTTGGTTGTTTAAAACAAAGAAAAAATCATTACCTTATATATTATTTGGTCGGTTTTTTTCAATAAAATAAATATTCGTGTTCAACAAATATTTCCATAAACAAATATTTGTGTTCAACAATACAACCCTTCCTTTCCACCATGTAATATTTTTTCTTGCTTACAACTATTGTTGCCATGCAGAAGAATCACACACCTTTGATTTTTCATGTTTAAACATTTCCTAAAAGGCAATATTTGGAAACGTTGCAACACAAGTGCCCCTTGTAGGCAGAGCTGAGGAACACTGAATCCTTTACGTGGTGTCAGTATTAGAAAGTTTCTATACTTTTTGATTCTTTGTCGTGATTTTCCAAACTTACAAGAAATCATTTTAGAGCCAAACTGCAGTGAATAATCTAAAACTAAAGCAAGAACAGCTGAAAGCTGTGATTTACTCAGCATCTTCTTCTCCCACTACGTTCATTGAGAGCAAAGGGAATTCATGAATCTCAGAAAATTCAAATTCCTAATGAAGAACAGTGGTTTGTGCTATTTACTTTCTCCTGAGAAAGCACGGACATAAATCAATATGTCCCTGTATAATGTTGGTTTCGTATTTCACACTGATTCATCTAACGGCATATTTTTAATAACCCTCTGACCTGTAGTACTTCTGACCCAGGACAAAAGCATAGCTGCGCTGTAGTAAATAGCAATACTCCCTCAGTGTGTAACATACAGCATCCTGACCCAGAGACCATTTTACCCCCACCCACGCCCTGCAGCTGGTTGAACATTATGCAACTGCCACGTGTCAGATGGGACAGAGCAGACTGAACCCAAAGGGCTATTTGGTTCAAGGGGGATTTCATGTGTTCCCAGTTTTGGGAGTGTCTGTGTGGACCACAACCTGAAAATCCCTCAGCCTCCCAGGAACCAGGCATTTCAGGGACGCTGTTTTTCAGAGCCCTGAAACACCACATTTCCCAAAAGACGTGGTCTGAGACAGCACCACAACACTCCCAGTGCTGGTGGAGAGAGCTGAGCCAAGAACTGGGGTGTAGACCCTCCCCAGGGTCACAGCCAGGGGCTCTCCCCATCGAGGACCACAAAGCTTCCCAAGACCAGGCAGTACCGGAGCACACGGCTGTGGAGTCGCCTGCCAGGGCAGGGGTTTTATCTTGGGTACTTTGAAAATTTATCAAACACACAAAACGCTGCAGACAACGCTCCAGGTTGAAAGAATCAGCGCTGCGGGTGTGCCAGCAGACACCGAGATAGCTCTAGATAAGCGATCAGACTGCTGCAGCAGTGTAAAGTACATTGTGTTTTTGAAATCAAGGTAATGAGACAAGGAGTGAGAAACAAAAAACCAATTACAGCTACAAATATTTCAATGACATGCTGGGAGATTTCAGAAAACTTTCTTGAATCTACCTTCCCTGACCTCAACTGTTGCATTGATTTTTTAATTGTTTTAATACGAGGATGAAATAGAAACAATTCCAACCTCAGATTTGCTCTTTCTATGATATTATAAAATGAATGCAAGTTTGTGAAATACACTCCAAAATACTTTTTGCAAGGAACCTTTTTTTCAAGGGATTTTTTTTTCACAGAAACACTTAATTGTCTTAAAGATATTAAATGGGGAGGCAGGGATCTGAATAAAATTAAGAATGTTAATGAAAACGTACATCTCATCTGAAAAGGCTCAGTCTAAGTTGCTAAAAATTAAAAGAAGTTGTAGGTGTCTTAGATTCTGATGAAAGGATTACATTTTGCATGGAACTCCCCCTAAATTTTTGCCTATCAGCTTCGAAAACAAAGAGAAAAGGAATATTGAGCAAATTAAGCAATGGTGAGGCTGTGACACATGTGGACACCCGCAGCTGCATTTCTGGATAGCGCTTTCCAGATCACAGCCAAACCCATCTTTCCTGTCCTTGGAGGAGTTGCTAGCTCTGTTAGGAAGAAAAGGGTAAAATCAATAGCACTTATTTAATTTCACTGTGCTGTATCTTCATAACTCTCCTGTGTTCAAATTAGCATCTTTCTCAGGGACGCTGGGTCTGTGCTCAGCTTAACCTTAAGGGAGTTATAGCAATGCTCATTTCCCCACATTTACGATTTCCTCACATCACAGCTGTGCTTTCTGCTTTCCCTCAGAAACAAAAATTCAGAAACTATTGCAGCCTCTTGTAGAGGAACAGTAATGTGTTGTTCGTTACCGACCAGAAGGACACACCACGTAGCACAGATGGTGTGGTTGCATTTGAAGTATGCAATTCCTGCTTGACTTCGATTAAATTCTTACAAGGCTGAAGAAAATATTTAGTAAAAAATATCTCAGGCCAGATACATTTTTCTCATTTTGAAATGTCATAAACAGCTTGAAACTCGACCAAACTCTCTGAAATGGTTGCAGACTGGGCTTCTGGTACTGTATGTGTCTTCATGTTGAAGATCAGGGGAAGTTCCATCCTGCTGAAAATTTTAGTAAATAAGGACCTCAGATAGCCCAGTAAATTGAAATTAATGCCATAGCTATACAGTCAGCTAAGCAAGGGAACAGACTCAGCTGTAAAATAGCCCCATCACATTAGTTTTCAGGCTGATTGGGGTGTAGAGGCACTCGCACCTGCAGAAGGGGGTGACACAGGGGCTGGTGTCCAGGGATGGTGGGGGGACAGAGCAGGACTGCCCTTAGCAGCACATCAGCACGGTGGTGGGGCCACATCCTCATGTACCTGTGTGTTGAACCTCACCGAGAGGGCACCACTCTCAAAGGCAAGATCAGTTAGAGTTTTCAGAGCTCTGCCTTCAGCATCACAGCCCTTTTGCAGTCCCTGGAGACAGCAGCTCCCACCAGCATCCCTAGGTATCCGTAGATACAGGGCTGAGTGTTTTGACACTGCACACATGACTTTTTCTACATTCACAGAGCAAGCCAAACACAAAGTTTTACTAGCTTTCATTTTTCTTTTTCTGTGGTAAGGAAAAGGATCATCATCAGAGAGGATGAGGGCCATTAAAAACTCAATATTCTGCTACAGTGATTGGTTTGTGGCCTCATTTTGCAGCAGCTTTCTTTATCAGGTGTGTGGCTTCATTGCCTGTCCTTTAGCTCACACACTTCAAGGGTTTGTTATCTGCAGGACATTGTGCTCCTGTTTCCAGAATAGCTGATATGTGACACAGGAACTGCTCTGGAGTGAACATTACAGAAGACCTGATTCTCCGGTCTATTAGCCAGTTTTGGCACTCTGTCTCTACAGATTTCTCTGAAAACAGAAGGAAAAAACCTGTGGGTTGGAGATCAGACCTTGCATTGCTGGTAGCTTTTACTGAAAAATGAGGGTGTTTTACAAAGCATGAAAAATAGCTGTGCTTCATTTTCTGTTAATTGCTTGCCCTTAGCCAAACCCAACTAAAATTTTGTGGTACCCCTTAGGTGACAAAACATTCACTATCTCATACCTTGCAGACAGGAAGAGTGAAACAGTAATGCTTGGGAAATGCCCTGCTGTCTCTTCCACGACATGGCAAAAGCTCACACATTTGAAAACTGTAAACATATTCCAACTCACATTTATTCACGTTACTGCTTTCACATTGATGTGGTGCAAGATACTGCTAATTTCATGTGAGGCCACTGACATGCCCCAGTAAACTCTTGTTGTCTCTTATACTATGAATTAATACTGTACTCAGAACATTAATAAATACTTGAAAAGTCTGTAAATGACCTACACTGAACTCCTTTGTAAAAGTATTTACCTTATTTAAATGGATTTATTTTGGTGTCAAAATATATTATACCATGAACTGCTGGAAGCAACTGTTCTGACAAATTTTATGCACCTGGTATGGTCTTTGTCACTGTTGTAAGTCTGCCCAAGTTCAGGATTGAGCAGAAAGTGGTGAAGAACCTGCAGAGCCAAATAGATTTGATCTTAAGATGCTCACTTTGCTCTCATTAAAAGCAGCAGGTCTTGAAGCAACACTGTGCTTCCCAGGGAGGTCCTGTGGGCTAGTGCTCAATGATCTGCTGCTCCAACAATGCCTCAGTCCAGGATGAAATAGTGGATGCTTCAACCTCAGCCCAGGATGAGATGTTGGATGCTTCAAGCGCCTCTGAGTTCTCTGAGCACATCAGACTTCCTTGCACACACGCATGCATGCATGCGTGTGTGCGTGTTTGCGCTACTCACCAGCCTCACAGAGCAAAACCAAGCAGTCACACTAGGTACGTGATGTGACGGTCCCTGACTGTGCCCTTTAGACGTAGCCTTCATGGCATGCATGCATGCATGCGTGTATGCGTGTTTGCGCTACTCACCAGCCTCACAGAGCAAAACCAAGCAGTCACACTAGGTACGTGATGTGATGGTCCCTGACTGTGCCCTTTAGACGTAGCCTTCATGGCAGACATGGTTGCCATTGATAAGGCTGAAGGTGACCAGGGAATGGTTGGTGCTCTTTAGAGACGTCATTCGTGTGGTGCTCCTGGCCATGCTCTGGGACCGGATGAGGAGGCGAGCTCTGCAGCAGAACAGCTGGTTGTTGAACTGTTTCCGAAAGCTCTTGCTGAGCAAGTAGAGAGCAAACGGGTTGACACAAGAGTTAGTGAATGCCAGGATCCGAGCACATATGCTGGCAATGAAATGCAGCACTGAGGTGTCCACCTCTGAGTAGTGGTAGGACCGGTATAAATAGATGATGTGAGTGGGAAGCCAGCAGAAGGCAAAGAGGCACACAAAGACCAGTACTGTCCGGGCCAGGCGCTTACGGGATTCAATCTGGAAGAAGAAAGAGAAATGCAGATTAGCAGACCAGTAGCTAACTATTTTTCCCAGTGCTGCTGCTTTGGGGCTAGAGTGTGGCAGGTGACATGGCCAGAGCAGGGCAACCTGGACTGCAAGTGAACACAAACAGAGTCAAGAACCCTCCTTGTCTCTCCTCAATCCTCTTCCCCCAAAACCAAATAATTCTGAAAATTAGTCTTTCCTTTCCTGTTTAGGAATAAAACTACAATGGCTTGTCACTTTGTAAAATCCCAGCTCAGGCTACAAAGGTGCAGACACCTGCATTAGTTATCCCCATATAATATATATGTTCTTATGTAATTTATAGATATTAACTTATTATTATTACTATTATTAATTATGAGGTAAGGGTCTGGGATATTTCACAGAGCGCAGAGGTAGGACTTTCTGCCTTGGGGCCATGTGGTATATGTACACAAAAGTGCTGCCAACAGCTCACAGCCCTTAGAGACCAAGTGCGGCACTCAGAGGCCGAAGGAGCCACGGAAACCAAGAAGAAATTCTGTACTCGGAGAAACACTGAGGCAGCAGCGAGGTGGACCCTTCAGCTGAAAGAGCTGGAGCCAGGAGGAGAAGGCAGATGTAGGTGGTGAATAGATGAATGACCACCTCTCAGGATAATTTGAGCTTTGTCAGGGAAAGGTGCTCTTACAGTGTCAGCTAGCATACAGTATAACCTTCATGCAGACAAGCCATACTTTTGTTTTGCTTATGTGTGCAAGGCTTGGAGTCAACCCAAGGGTATTGCTCAACCGAGGGCAGCTGAGATAAACTGTACCTTGTCTTTTGTCCACCAGTGCTGCACACTAAGATAACAATGCCACTGAAAAACACATCTTTCTTCCTAACGAAGACAAGAGCTGTGATGGAGGTTGCCCAAAAGGACAAGAGCTGCCCAGAAAGACCTGCTGAAATACACTACTCCCTGGGAGAGGTTGTGCAGCCAGAAGTTTGCAGGCATGGAAAGTGAAACACTGCCGAATTTTCAGGGCTTCATAATGTTTGCTTCTCTGGAAATCCCTGCACCTCTTCCCAGGCACTGCTAGGGAATTTACTGCAGCCTGCTGCCTGTATTTGAGTAGGACCTGAATGGCCTGAAACTGCCCTTAGCCCCAATCCTGCTGCCCTTGCTCCTGCCCTGGTGTGGCCACAGTGCCTGTCCAGGCTCCTAGGACACTTCCCCCTCCTCATTCCCCTTCCGAGCTGCACGGGAACATCAGAAACTCGGCAGCTCACACAGGCTGATCTTTCCTCAGGACAGCTGCTCAGGGAGTAGGCAGGAGAGACATGACAAGCCTGTTTTGACTTTATTTTGTGCCCCTTTAATGGTACCAACTGAAAATCAGCCATTGAGCTTAGGAAGGGTTGACATGTACCAGATGATAATGTATCCAGAGAGCGGGCTGAAAATTAAATCCTTTGAGAAAGGGTTCTCCTTGGCTAAACCATATATTCTTTTTAAGTGTATCCTTAATTTGATATAGGGCTATTGAGGCCACATCTGCACTATAAAGAGAGGAAGCCACGCAATAAAGAAATCGATACCAGTTATCTCAGATGGAGACCTATAGCTCCTGAATGCAGTGCAGAATGGGAATGATGGACTGATGGTGCTGGACTGCAGCCTGGCCTTTTGCTTTCTTTAGAGCTCTCTCCCCAAAACTAAAGGGAGAAAGAGCTGCTTTTACTACTCACTTTATTGTCACTAATCAAAACAGTCATCGAATCAGCAGAAAAATGGCCTGCAGGGGAGAAAGATTTACGTACATTCAGAAGGGGAAAAGGATAAGGATTTCGGGGATTGTACATCATTTAATGGGCAGAAAACACAGCTTTCCAACCCTGCTGTTTCACCTTTGCACCTGAAGGCTATGTGAGATGATTGCATTAGGTCAACCTAAGGTGGAGATGTCAGCTGGGTGCAATTATATGGACATTTGTTCAGCTGAAGAAAGGTTTGAGTCAGTTTAACTTAGGTTGAAGCACACCTCAGTAGAAAGGAAGAGGTAAGGTAAATAAGGTAAACATGTCAAGGTAAATAAGTTGTTTAGAAACAAGTTACCCTGCTGTTGCTTTCTTACCTGGACAACCTAAGGCTCAGATGCATTCAAATTTAAACACTGACCTGAAATACCCTGTTGCTCATGCAGGATTTGGATTTCCCCCTGGAGATTATCTCCAGTTGCTTACAACAGGAGTAGTCAAGAGGAAAGAGTCTCCAGTTGAAAGTCTGGAGTCAGGTTGGCCAAATGCTGGCTAAATCCCCTCATTTATCTCAGGACTTGCACATTTTCACCCACACATTTTCAACCAGAGCATGAAACTCACTTGAAATACATGGGTCCCAGATAAGCCAGCCCAACTGTGAGCTCTGCAGTGGGACAGTTTGCAGAGTTTTATAAAAAATCCCACTCACAAGTGACAGTAACAGAAGTAACTCTGCTTTCAAAGGTACAAAGTGAAGGTTAAAAGACCAGATTATTTGGAGCAAATAGCCTGCTTATATAAATCAAAGACTGTCTTAAGGTGAAACTTGAGGCTACCAGCTATTGGACCAGAAGAAGATTGACCAGTCTGGCTTACTAAAGGGCAAATAATAGGTGGACAGGTTGTTCTGTCCAACACCACTCCCTTCCAGAGACCCTAGAAAAAGAGGCATTTTTAGAAGGACAATTATAATGACCAAAGGTTTTAAGGGAAGAAGCCAAGACTCTCCTCTTCTGAGATTCCACACTGCAAAGATCACACCATCCACAGGGCACGTAACTTCAGTGCATCTGTGAGGACTCCACCTTGTCCTGCTCTGTTCTCCCTCCTGAGGACCCTGCACCCACCACCGTCCTCCTCTGGTCTCCACTTCCCCCATCCCTCTCTAGCCTGTACTGGTTTCTCAACATGTCACAGCACCAGCAGATGAGAGCTGGAGCTGTGGTGAGCACAGGAGGCATCGCTGCTCTCACGGAGCAACTGTGTGCCTCCCTGACTGACCAGTGCTCCTGGCTCTGTGGGGCCCTTGTAACCCACCTCCACTCCCCCATTCCTGTGTCCCATTTGCTTTTCAGTCCGGAGGACCGAATTACAGAGGCAGCATTTCCCTCTGTGTGAAGAGGTACTGCTTTGCAGAGCAAGGCTTTATCCAAGGACCTCTCTCTGACAAAGCAACTTTGCTTTGGGATATGGTTTAGTGGTGGACTTGGCAGTGATATGTTAATGGTTGGACTCAATAATCTTAAAGGTCCTTTCCAACCAAAATGATTCTATGATTCTATAAGATGTTTTGATTTTCTGCTGTGTCACCTCTGTCCTGGTTTCACTGGGATTTGGTTTCAGTTTGTGGCCAGCCATGGTGATCAAGGCCGTCAGCAGTTAAATCCAGGGCAGCTGACCCTGGCTGGCCCACAGGTATATTCTATATCATTAACATCAAGCTCACTATAAAAGAGAAGGCTTGGTAGGAAGAGGTGGGTTTTTTTCTGCTCTTATTGCTTCTCATCACTTCTCCCTCTTCCTTTTTCCAACAGTTGTGATTCCTGGAGCAACTTGCTGGTGCTCTGTAGATAAGCATAGTTTTGTGTCTTTTGTGTTGTCATTTATATTGATTTCTTTATTTCATTAAATCTGTTTAACTTCAACCTACAAGTCTCCCTCCTTTTCCCAATTCCCTTCCTTGTTTGCAGAAGGGACTTTAGGTGATAGAAAAACTGTTTATTGTTTAGCCCTGGGTGCAGGGTAAACGTGGACACACCTCTCAGCTTCAATCTCCAAACAACGTCCACAGCTCTACCTCTTTTCCTGCATCCTAGTCAATACCTTCCCAGGCTTTGGCATGGGTCTCCTGCTGTGTTTGCCATGGTAACCACCCTGCCAAAGTCTCTGAACCTAGAAATGGGAGAAGATGCTTTAACTGTTTAGCGCTGTGCCATGGCTTGTGTCAATCATTTTAATTCTTCTAGCCCACCTAATCTATTAAAATTAGCACAGTAGATGAAGTCTGTCCCAGTGTAAATTTCTCTGTATGCACACTCTTTACTCCCAGATTCACAGGGAATGTGGACTTTTGAAGAAAGTTAAGTCTCTACCTGTTTCCTCACGTGTACGTTTCCTTCCACGGGGATGTTGTAAGCACTCTGGATCAAATTCTTAGCAATGAAATAATAATATACTGAAATGACAGATAGAGGAATGATATAAAAGATCAGAAATGATGCCATTGAGTGAATTTTGGGATGCAGCCCATCAGAATGTGGGTAAGGAGCACAGCTGATGAAGGTTTTATTAGTCCCTTTGTCATGGAAAGGATGCAGATCTGAAAACACTGCTTCAGGGATGGCAAGCAACATGGATACAATCCAGATTATAGCAGCTCTCACACAAATCTTCATCAGTGCATGGGATGCTTGGATCTCCATCGGCCTTACTATAGCTTTATACCTAAAAAATAAAAAAGAAAGAAATAATTTATTGACTTCAAACCTCAGGCATTGTATTCTTGCTTGTTCCTTCCATTTAGAAGAAAAACTCAAACGAAATCCTTCTCTACTCAAGACTCTTATTTTTTTCCTAGTGTTTTAAATTTTGTGTTTTTTCAATAGATTTCTCATTTTAAACCAGAGCCACCTGTCATGGGTTCATTCAGTTTCATGTGTATTGATTCTGAGTTCATTTAATTTGTAATCGACCCAGCAAAGCACGGTGCTGCCTGACAATACGTATGTGTCCAAATAGCATTAAGATAGGAAGTGCAATTATAGACTTCTCTTCAAAAGCATACAGCAGTTTACATTCCTTCACAGAATAGTGTAGAAGGAAACTGGATGGAGGTTTGGCCACACATTTCATTTTGAGCTGTGAGTATGCTGGCCTCCTGCAAACTGACTCTTATGTTTTCTCAAGCTACAAAGAGTATGTTGCCCATTTTAATTGCTGTTTGGTGGTGTGGCCGGCAATTAAGAATTGTCCATAACTCAATGCACCCATGCTAAGTAGAAAGGCCCTACAGAGGGATCTGGACAGGTTAGATAGATGGGCCAAGAACAACGGCATGAGGTTCAACAAGAACAAGTGCCAGGTCTTACACTTCGGCCACAACAACCCCATGCAGCGCTACAGGCTGGGGGAAGAGTGGTTAGAAAGCGGCCTGGCGGAAAGAGACCTGGGGGTGCTGATCGACAGCCAGCTAAACATGAGCCAGCAGTGTGCCCAGGTGGCCAAGATGGCCAATGGCATCCTGGCCTCTATTAGGAATAGTGTAGCCAGCCGGTCTAGGGAAGTGATCGTCCCTCTGTACTCGGCACTGGTGAGGCCGCATCTTGAATGCTATGTCCGGTTCTGGGCCCTGCACTTCAAGAAAGACGTTGAGGTGTTGGAGCAAGTCCAGAGGAGGGTGACCAAGCTGGTGAAGGGTCTGGAGGGTCTGTCCTATGAGGAACGGCTGAGGGAGCTGGGGTTGTTTAGCCTGGAGAAGAGGAGGCTCCGAGGTGACCTTATTGCAGTCTACAACTACCTGAAGGGAGGTTGTAGTGGAGTGGGAGTCGGCCTCTTCTCCCGGGCAACTAGCAATAGGACAAGAGGACACAGCCTCAAGCTTCACCAGGGGATGTTCAGGTTGGACATTAGGAAGAATTTCTTTTCAGAAAGGGTTATTAGACATTGGAATGGGCTGCCCAGGGAGGTGGTGGAGTCACCATCTCTGGATGTGTTTTAGAAAGGACTGGACATGGCACTTAGTGCCATGGTCTAGTTGACAGGGTGGTGTAATGGCAATGGTTGGACTCGATGATCCCAGAGGTCTCTTCCAACCTGGTTGATTCTGTAAGTAGCCAGAACTGCTAAATGACTTTCTTGAACAAAAAAAAAATATTATTGTTTGCTATGCCAGATATGTAGAAGACTTTTTATTATTTGCAATTTTGTCTTTCACGATTTCAGCCTTTCAGAAAATTGTACTTTAGAATTCAAGAAAATGAAAGAAGCAAACTTATTTGAACCTGATGTGTGTAATGAGCAGACCAGAAAACAGAAGAGCTTCCTATCTGCTGGAGCCCTGCTCTGGCAGGAGTGTATACACCAAGTAAATCACAAATCACATATGTGTTTAAGGAACACAGTAAAAGTAAAAAAGATAACTAGAAAGAAATACTTATGTGTTTCATAATTATTATTTAGGTTCATTATAATAACAATTACAATCTGTTGGATGTTTTTTCCACGATCTACCTCACACTGCCCACAGCCCATTTGGTCCCTTGGTCACTGTCAGCTCTCTGGGGATTGCTGGGTGCCTGGGTCCTTGGTTGTCCCAGCCCACTTTTGGCACGGCAGGGTACATCCCCTGTTCTCATGTAGCTGCTCTCCAGAGTCCGTTTCTAATCTCCTACCAGGATCCTGGCTCCTTCAGCCAGACAAATTGGGCACTGGGGTGGGAGCAGAGGTAGCAAGAATAACGCCCTGTCAGAGACCAGGGAGCGTGCAGCAGGGTCCATCCGCCTGGCAGCCCAAACCCGGGACACTTCATGTACGTGACTGATTCCCAACATACTGTAGCCTGCATTATCCTAAAGCTCAGCATTTCAGGGAGGACTCTATCAGTCCTGCACTGTTTTAACTGGGTAATGGCCTTATTTGCAGGATAAGCACACATTCAACTTCTAGTTATAATCAATACCCTGTTCAGCATACCTACCCTTTCCTTCTATGTATGTATATATGTGTTTACATCTGTGTCTGTGTATTTTATATACATATATTTATATGCATATAGTTTATACATATGCATGTATACACATGTATACATAAGTACATACATACTTACATTTACATTTATTTATATTTATTTTTATAAAGACTGTATCTGGACATCTCATCATTTGCCGATGTTTCTTCATACAATCCCACAGGTGTCTTGTGTAGGTGATTTTTCCTTTAATGGACTACAAACACCTTGCTCATTAGTCTTCTGTTTAACCACTTATTCTCCAAGCTCTCCAGCTCTCCTTTATTCCAGCTATACAGCTGCAGCAGCCAGACACAGTATTTTTCAGGCTTGCTTAGCACCTCTTTAAATTGCACCCTGAATCACAGAATCAGCTAGGTTGGAAGAGACCTCTGGGATCATCAAGTCCAACCTTTGACCTAACACCACTGCATCAACTAGACCTAGTGGTGTTAGGCACTGTGGCACTAAGTATCTGTGGCACTAAGTACCACATCCAGGCTTTTCTTAAACACCTCCAGGGATGGTCACTCCACCACCTCCCTGGGTAGCCCATTTCAATGCCTAATAACCCTTTCTGTGAAGAAATTTTACCTAGTGTCTAACCTGAACCTCCCCTGGCGCAGCTTGAGACTATGCCCTCTAGTCCTGTTGCTAGTTGCCTGGGAGAAGCTGGGGATTAAGTGGTGTCATGCTACAAAGCACAGTCTTCCAGTGCAAGACCATCATCTCAGGTGAAGAAAATCACAGCACTTAAACAAACATGATGTTACAACTATTGCAGCAATAAAAGGGAAGAGCTAGGCAGGTTACCAAAACAACGTAGCTGAAATAGCTCAATGTATAGTCTGATTCACCAGTTATAGATTATTGACAGAAACTCTAGCTAACTGAACGTCTTCAGTAAACCCTAAGGAAGATAAATGCAAAAGGAAATTAATTACATATCAAGATATTCACAAATTTAATTAATTCAAAGGGATTTCTGCAGGGGCTTATTGTATGCTTATCAACATGACGGGTTAGCATAATTATTTCAGGGGTTTTCTTATACAATATAGCCAGCTGAGAGAGTATTTCCCAGTATCAATTTCCAGTAACATGAACGAGTTGAAGAATTCAGAACGAGAGATTCTGTTTTATTTTTATTAATATTAATGGAGTAGGGAGAGTCAGAAAATTAATCCATTTCAAGTTATTAGTACATTTTAATTAGAGATGATATTTCCAAACAATATAATTTTGAAAGAACATAATTAGAAATGGCTAGGAATGCTGGCACTAATTATTAGGCATTTAGTTTATTTTTAAAGCCTCCTATAGGAGATATAAAAGAAAATCTGAGAGAGGTTTTGCTTGCAAGGGGCTCAGTGTAGACCCAAAGCATGAGGTTGAAAGCACAAGAAGATAAAACAGAAAAAAAAAACAAAGCTAGAAGATAGGGTTTGAAAATATAAGTTTTGATGCTCTGCATGTCCAGTCAGTTGCGATCAGCTTCACAGCAGCTAACCCAGTCTCAAACACTTCCAGTTTTCTAAGGTAGGCCACCCTTCGGAACATGAGTGACAACCAGTCCATGCCATTTGCATCTCTAGCAAACACCTTTTAACTCTTTCAGCATCTGTTCATGTTATAGCACTCCATTTTGTCTCCTGTGAAAAGCACTGTCCGAGGATAAATAGCTGAAGTGGGAATGGCCACCCAAGGGCCAGCTGAAGCTGGATGCATTGAATCCAGTTCTCTGTGTCTGCATTAGACCATGGAGGTATCATGCATCTCACTTACTACAGCTGCCCAAGCGCAGGGCATCTGCGTAGGTGTCTGCTGTAGTCAGTGGAGAGAAAGAGGCAACTCGGGGGGCTATTCCTCCAGGCCAGAAATAGGTGCCTGAGAGGAGTGGGGTGGCAAGTCCTCCGGGGTTGCCTCTCTTTCTGCTTTCTGTAGTCAGAGCCTGGGCAATGAGGCAACTAGTTTCATAGCCAATTTTAGATGGCTAAACTTAGGCGTGAGCCTGAGGTATGTAGCTTTCCCATACTTAACATCCAGCATTTGAATAATCCAGTTCACTTTGAAGAGGACATTGATGAATATGCCTATATACCTCAGTGGAGCCATGGACCTATGTGGCCAGCTGAGTGAGCCCTCACGCAGACGTCTTACAACAGCGTTCTTTTCAACCCATGCAGTAACACAGGCTCTGAGAGTATGTGTCACATTGCATGCTCAGCTTGTCTGCAGTAGATCCAGACACGGCCCTGGACCTCTGCTTGCTCTCACATTCAATCTCTCTAATCATTGTTTGATACCGCTTTTTTTTCAGCTGAACTCCTTTCCCGACCCGCTTTTAAAGAAATTTTTGAAAAATATTAAAAACCAGAGGTATGATTCATGCCCTACAACAAAGGCCAAAACTTAAAAGAAAAATATGCCTTCTGAGGATTCAGTTGAACAAAAAATGATACAGTCAAGAACTTGTGTCAACTCCAGTCTCTCTCCAGTTATCAAACAGCCCAGATGAAAATGACTGGGTTGCCGATCTGATAGGAAATATGAAAGAGACGCTGACCTTTACTACTGCAAAGTCTTTGAACTTCTCTGTTCCTGCTGTGCTTGTGAAGCAACAACCTGCCTCGTGCAAAGCAGCTGCCAATGACCTTCTGGCCAGGATGGATACCAGCAATCTCTGTGTCTTGCAGTCTCGTCCAGAGGCCCACACAAAGAAAGTACACATGGGGCTATCTTAAGTGCAATTAATATGATCACAGTTCATGAGGCACTGTGAGGACTTACCGCACAGGGCAGTCCTCCCCTCCACGAGCCACAGTGACTCTGGTGCTGTCTCTCTTCTCTAGGTCAGTCTCCAGGCCTCCAAGAGGAGTCTGGTGAGAGGGTTGCTTCAACCCAGAATGCCAGAGTTCAGTAATGTATGATCACTTCTTAACCTAATTCCCAAAATTCATTGGGGATTGATAGGAGCCCACAGAGTGCATGCCTCTCCATTGAATCCTGGAAAATGTCTTACACACGTCTCTCAAGATCTCTATCTTGCTCACTGAATAATCGTTTCTCACAACCGAAACTACTGAAATGACCATAAACCGCTAAAATGTGACACACACAAGTTTCTTCCGTGTTAAATAATTTTCCCTCTGAGGTTCAGATGCAGGGAAACTGGAAAACTGTGTCATTATCGTTGTGTTAATAAGAACCTAACTAATGATAACACCACCTAATGTACTCTAAAACTTTGACAATGCAAACATTGGTTAATGCCATACACCTAGCCCCAAAGCCGCAACTTCAAGTATAAACACAGAAGTAGCTTTATCATATAAAAGACAGTTACAGATATACTCTCTAAAGACACAGTTCAAAATAAGGCCTCAAATGGATGTCAAAGTTTCCTAGATGTGGCTTCTCTGCTAGTGCAAAATATTTTAGCCATCTTTGTGCTTCTCAGCTGATCCAAGAAAATACACACCAGCTGAAGTATAAACAGTCTTTGCCTTCAAAGCCATATTGCCTATATGTTCCTAAGCATAGAGAGATGAAGGGTTGCAATTTTGCTCTCACACTGGGGAAGAAAGGACCTTAACCCTAAGGCAGCAGCTTCAGTGCATCCCTCATGTTTTTTTCCTGTCTCTTTCGTCCACTTACTTGTGTCTGCTACAACAGCCACATTAAATTAAAACAACTAACACATGGGAGGAAAATCAGATGTTTCCCTTGGATTTTAAATTAATTTATCTCCATATGTCTTATTGCTTGTGTTTTGTTTTTTTAGGGAGGTAACTTTACGCTGTGTGGGGAAGCTAGTGCTGTAAGCAGCCTGAGCTTGCTTAGCTCTTTTATGCTTGCTTTGTATTAATGCCTTTCCCCAGTCCCTTATGTCAGTAATTAAAGCTAGTATAGATGGCCCATACAACAGCCCTCATTGTATATATTGTAGGTTTGGGCTGCAAAAAAAAAAAGACAGGCTTTTTAAAGCTGAGAGGTACCACCTTCTGCAGTATCTTTACAAGTGGTATGACAGTAGATCTTAATTTCAGCAAAAATAATTTGTGTCCTCTGTGATAACAGTACCTTTGCGGCCACAAGCTGAGGGTCGTATAGTACAAAATACCAGGGTGTGGCTGCAGCTGCTGCCAGTAGCAATGGGAAAGAAACGTCCCTCCCTCATGGCAGTGAAGGCGGCAGGTCGCACAGGTAGGTGGCTGTCCGAGATGCTCCTGGTGACTGAATATGACGGCAAGGATTGTAGAGCAGCTATGTGCCGGCCACTACATCCCTCTCATCTATTGAATCACACTTAAAAAGAGGCACTAAGTTGCTTTCATCAATCTTTCTTCTTTACTTTTTTCAGCAGTAGGAGTGTAGCAAGAGAAAATGGCTGAAAGACACTCTGCCACAGAGTACTGCCCTTTTCTATCAGTCCTTCCAAGCATGCCTATCTTCCTGCAGCTGAACCTCATGCTTGCAAGAAATATAAGAAGAGAAAAAAAAAATCCTCCCCATCCTTTCTACGGGGAAATGGGACACTTCCACTCCAAAATGTATTTGCAGGAGGCCTTAGGTTTCAAGGAAATTTTCCTCCAAATAGTATCATCCATTACTATGTCTTACACTGTTTACATAAAAAGATCTTGGGCCCCACTCCTGAATTTGTATAACTGTTTAAAAAAACAAGTGTATTAAAACCTGTTCACACAAAATTTCAGAAGGCTTGCCTGCCCTTGCTTCATTACCGACCCCACTGTTTAGACTGCATCAGGCTGGTGGAAAGATTTACCATATTACCGCTTTCTGTTTTTTCTCTGAAGTGAGAAATCCACTTACAAACTTTTGAATCTGTTTAAACTGAGTTCTATTTTGAGATGTTGGGCTAATGTGAACCTGAAACTTAAATAAAAAAACAGGGATTAGTTGGAACGGACTGATGTCTTACAAAAATAGTCATGTAAATTGCTCTGAAGTGAAAATAATGAGTTCTTCCCCGCTCTAGAAAATGAGCACCTGAAATTGCCACCACTTCCTATTGTAATGATGAAAGAACTGCCTCTCAGTCAGCACGTCCCCATATTTCTTCTGTTCCCACCTGTAACTGAAAGAGGGAGAAAAGATGTGCAATTCACTGTTCCTCTGATACCCAGTCATCTGTTCCCATTTGTAAGCTTAACGCACGCATATTTATCTGGTTTTGGTCCATGAATAGATTGAACAAAAACCTCCTCATTAAAATTTTGTAATTATGTTCTACTAGTATCACATTATTGTTTTGCCCACATAACATGAAGGGCTTGCTCAATTACTGTGCAAAAAAGCCTCAAGCAACAGAGAAAAAGTTGATGCTATGCAGACTGCCTAAATGAAGCACGTGGAGCCTTGTTGAGTGTGAAGCTCCGCTTGGAAAGCAAGGAAAAAATCTTACTAAATATCTGAAGAAATTTATGAGAAATGCAATGTCCCAAACTTTCTTTATTGTTTCCACTATACATGTTATGAATATTTATAGCTCTGAAGACAAATAATTCAATAAATCCACAAAATTGCTAGACTGTCTAACCCATCAACACACTCTGACAATCTATTCTGGGTCTATCTGCTTTCCGCATACTTAGTTAAGATTATCATTATTATGCATGATTCTTGGCTGAACATCTGTTATTAAAATCTTTACTTTAGTAAATTGCATATGGGCACAAAGACATCTCTAATGGGCTAATCTTACATACATTGGCAGGTACTGCCTACTTTCTTTCTCTTTTTATTAATTAACATTTAAATGGAAAGAAAAGGATGCATTGATGGAAGTGACATAGTTCTCAGTTTTTGAAGGCGTGTGTTCAAGTTTTAGTCTGTATACCTGCATACTGCTACATCACCCTAGAATCTGGAAGAATGGGAATTTCAGTCCAGGAACGATTAAGGTCAAAATTGAGACCATTGAACTGCACTACATACTGGGGAAGGAGAGCTTAAATAGTAACCGTTTGATAGTGACTGTGCTATTCCTAACCATGACCTTCCAGAGCATAAAATTTTTCAGAAATTAACTATACATATGGAAAACAATGGATATAAAGGTTACTGCAGGAAATAGTAGGTGTCCCACGGACGATGTTTTCCTTATTAGAAAGACCCACATTGCACCCAGGGTATTTATTCCCTGTAGGTGATCTTCAGCCAAGTCTCTGAGAGAGAAACTCTGATCCTAAGTCAAAGATTTCAATGGGTTCGGCCTCACAGTTTGTCACAGTCCTTGCAATTGGATGTGAGACCTGCTGTCCGAGGGAGGGGTGGGACCCATTCATTTAAAAATATCCTTTGACTTCAAAACCAGCGACTTCCCACACAGAGGCAATGCTCCAGCCCCTCAGTGCCAGCTAACCTCTGTGCACTTTTCTGCATGCTCAGTGCCCAGTACAGGCAGAGAGATGTGCCTGTGCTCACGCTCACGTCCTGGTGGAGCAACTTGCTGGTGCCGGGTTTGCAATGCGGTGTGCGTCTGGAGCTGAGCTGGGAGGGATAGTGCTGGCATCTCGGCCACCAGGCAGGGGAACGAGCAAGCCATGGTGATGCTTTCCATTAAAGGCTTTTCTGTCTCAGCCTGTGTCCAGGGTTGCCAATGGCATGGGACCATGGGCTCAGTGTGCCTGTGGATTGAACTCTTACCAGAGCAACTAAAGCTGAGGCCTCAGACATGGATCCCTCATCTCACTAGAGTCAGCCTTATTTCTCCTGAAAGCACCTTCAGTGCATAAACCCAGCATCACTGGGTAACCTAAACACGTGGTAATTGTTGGATATCTCACAGAGCCAGTTATAGAAATTCATTGGAGTTTCTAAAAATGACAGTTTCTCAACCCAAAAAGTCCTGCCTGTTATATGCAATAAATCAATATTGTACCTTGTTCTGACAGAGAAAGAAGAGTTCATCATTGACCTAAAAATTAGCAGTTCCTTAAGCTATAGCAGCTGTGGTGTGCTTATCTTAATTTTGTGGAAAGAGAATAAAAAGATAGATAGATAGACAGGTAGATATGGAACTTTAGAGAAGCAGGTTTCCTAAAGCTAAAAGCAGCTGTCAGATGAACTGACTGGGAACACAAATGCAAAGGGGACAATGCTAATGATACGTTAGTAGCTGACCCCCAGCCTCCTCCTTGTCTCCCCCACCTTAGCCTGAAAAAACTGTGCAGGGCAAAAAGCTGCCCTGAATAAGAGAAAATGAGGATTCATGCTAAAATCTCAAAGAAGTAATTAAAAGAATCAATATACAACAGATGGGAAAAAAAGCAAAAATAAATGAGAGCAAATATTGGAGTTTAAAAATGTCAGTGACTGATAAGGGAAGCTGGAGGAGCCAACAAAATATCAAAGGTCACTGTGTAATAGATAAATGTTCATTTTTAAATACATCAGGAAGAAAAAAAAGCCGGTAAGACAGGCATACATATAAATGGTGAAGATACGAACAATGATGAGACGGGGTGAAAAGTAATGACTAGATATTTGTCTTTAAGACCAAATGTGGAGGAGCTTTCTGTACCATATGTGCCGTGCTATAGATGTAGCAGAAAACTCGTCAGCTGTATTAAAGAAGATGTGAGCCAACATCTCTTAACACAAAACACTTCCACACCAGCAGGCCTGAATAATTTACACCTAGAAATATCAAAGGAACCAGCTGGGGAACAACTGGTGTTAATTTTTTTACAAATCTTGAAAAAGTGGAGAAATTCCCAAGAAGTGGCTCCAAAGTTGTGAAGTTCAGAAAGCTGTAAGGTGTGACTGAGAAAACAGCAAGTATCTGGGTTGCCCGAGGCCACTTGTAGATAGAATAATGGAGAGGTTAATCCTACTAATTAATATGTTGATCTTGTTTAATGCACAGCAGACTTAGTATTTTTTTCCTATTTTATCACAACATTGTAGGTGATGTAAAAAGGGTGGGGGCCATGCTGGCACAACCTACTTGGGCATATTGGCATGGGTGACTGTGCATGTAGATATGCACATGTACGTGCCAGGGCATGCATGGTCCTCCCTCCCCTACCCACGCCCATGCAATCCCAGCCTCCCTTCCATGGGACAAGGGTTAAAATTAGCAGTCCTGGCCTCGGAGGTGGAGCCGTGCTAGATGGGAACCCCAAGCCCCATCGCCTCCCTAGGAGGTCCTCAAACATGCCAGTAAAAAGGTATCATTGTGTGGAGCCATTTCTAGCGTGGATCCTGGGAAACTGCTCTAGTTTCAATGTTATTTTTTGTGTATATCAGCTGCCTTGAGCAGGCTATAAAACCTTTGCTGGGAAAGTTTGCAGATGACACAGTGGCTGACCAGACTGTAAAAATATTCTAGAGTCATTGGGATAAATGGCCACAGTCTAACAGAAGCCATTTTAACTCAGCCAGGTGTAAAATAGTATATCTAGGACCCAAGTGAGCAGATTATGCCAAAAAAATTGGGTATCTTTCAAGGAAAGAGAAGACCAAGAGAAGACATTGGAGCGTCTCTTCTGCAGCTGACAAAATGAGATATCCTGTGCAATTCTCACTGTGTCATGACTTTAGTGTAATCAGTATCTGAGCTAGCTAGTATAAAGCTAAGTCGGTTATATGATGCTTAAGTCCTTTCTGTGGCTTCAGTAAACACAGATGTTATAAGAGACTATCACCTCCATGCGAACTTTCAGCTCTGTGTTGGGGCTGAACAACCTAGTGCTATCCTTAACTGCTCTTATCATAAAATCACAGCATGGTTTGGGTTGGACGGGACCTTTAAAGGTCATCTAGTCCAATCTCTCTTCCATGGGCAGGGACATCTTTCACTAGATCAGGTTGCTTAGAGCCCCATCCAACGTCACTGTGGACATTCAAATAATGGAGCATCCACAACATCTCAGGGCAACCTGTTCCAGTGTCTCACCACCCTCATCGTAAAAGGTTTCTTCCTTATGTCCAATCTAAACCTATCTCTTTCAGTTTAAAACTCTTGCCCTTTGTCCTGTCACTACAGGCCTTTGTAAAAAGGGTCTTTCTTATAAGTCCCCTTTATATATTGAAAGGCCACAATAAGGTCTCCCTGTAGCCTTCTCTTCTCTAGGCTGAACAACCCCAACTCTCTCAGCGTTTCCGTTGTGCTATTAGATTATTATGCAGTGGTTAGAGGTCAAACTAATTTCAATTTGAAATATGACATAATTTCTAAGCAGTGAGGATAACAGGATGCTGGAGACATGTGAGGGGGACAGGGTGATACGTGCACCTTTAGTCTGAATACTCAGAAAGTTGCCTAGGGTCACTGAAAAGATCTGTTTTAATCCAAATCCTATGAGATATTCAGCAGCGTCTGTGCATGGGAGCAGGCAAGAAATGCTGCTGAACTGGATGGCCTGTGCACTCAGTGCTAGTCCAGCATCTGTATCTCTGGTTCTCCCAGGTCATTTGACTATCCATGTTTAAATCTCTTGCTTCAGGGCTCTCTGCAGGTGTGAAGAAACGGTTTTTCCTCTCAGTGTGTCATGGTACTGTTTTCTCCCTCACCTTCCCATGGAGATGCAGAGACTGGCCGTAGCCAGAGGGCAGGCAAGGACAGGATGGGCAGAGCTCTGACACTTCTCCCTTTGACGCTCCACAGTCCTCTGCAGTCTGACCACAGGCCTGGCATCAGGAGGGGAGTTTCCTGCAAGGAACTCCAGCTTCTTGCCTTTCTTTACAGCATAGCAATCGGCTTGCTGCCTTTTGGTGCCTCAGCACTGCAAGGGGCCCAGACATCATCCTCGGTTTCTGCCCCAGGGCATATGTTGGTCTTCTGGACACCGAAATCCCCTGCTGCACTTGAGGTCGTACACAGTAGGTGGTGTAGGGGAGAACCAAAGAGCCCGCTATGAGCAGGAGCTCAGACAGGATCTCATGGCCCCTGGTGTCTTATGTGGTAGGGAGCAAGGTGGGCACGTGGGTGCAGAACTGGTGAGAAATAAGGCAAGGGGACACAGCAGGGCTAGCGCTGGGGTCTCTTCAAAATAAAAGGAAAACAGGTTATTACAAGGACTGTCTGTGAGTAAAGCAGCTACAGGATGTTTCACTGCATATACAGGGCAGGCTGTGCCTGGTTCTCCTTTTTCAGCTCCACTCCCTTCTACTCTTTTTCGCCAGGCTGTTGTCCGCATCTGAACACCAAGTACTAACGCCTGAGCTGATGGGACCACTGTGGGCTTGCTGCAGTGAAGCTGATGTCCCAGCCCACCATGTTCAGTCTGACACAGAGCCGGCAAATTCTCCGTGGCCAGTCGCTCTCCTTATTAACGGTGTGTACAGCACCTCGTACCGTGAGACCATGACAACTGATTGAGGTTTTTAGGTTTTACTGAAATGTAAACAATAGGTAATCCAGCTTTTCTTCCTTTTGATTGCTTAAATATTGACAGTCTCCAGCACATTAGCACTTACTCTAACCTTGGATTTGCGCAGTAGTCCCAGTGATATAAATGGGAGCTCTAATGTTCCTGGTTATAGAAGTGCATCTATTGTGTTTTGGCCATCTGCTCCGGCTAATCAAGATATTCAGAAAGTTTGTGCTGTTTGGTCTGTTTCTCTTGGTGCAGATGGATGCAGGTGCTGAGAAAATGGGATCTAAAACCAAGGGTGTTAAGAGTGTTTGTATTGTATTGACCCAGTGGCCAGCAACACAGGATCTAAGACTCTGTATATCAGCTGAGAGAGATAGTGTATTTCTCTCTGCACGTACCCTGTGCCATCAGCACAGGAAGAGCAGCGGCATGGATACCATGCCAGGTCGAGGAGGGGCTGCCTGGTGCTTCAGTGGGAAGGAAGGCTTTGGGCTGGGGTCTGAAGACCCTCCGTTTTTCTTCCCCGGCTTGGAAGGACCGATGTTCTGGCTGAGATCATGTCAGTGGATCCAAAATGTACATGTATGATTTTGGTGACTCACATCAACTGGTTTAGGGGCTGTCCTGGTAGTTCAGAGTGGCTTTCCCTGCCACCCTTTCAAAACCTTCCTGAGGCTGCACAATAAATTACAGCACAAGTAAATTGCCCCAAAATATTGCTTTACTGACTTGAAGGATTTTCATGAATGCTGTGACTAGACTGCCCAGAATAAATTCATAACCACTATGTACCTGACACTTAACAACTGATGGTATCAAAGAAAAAAAGTATCACTCTGTAAATCAACTCAATGGAAATCCAGTTTGGTTTTCCATAGCTTTATTTTAGGGTGGCACACTTCCCTTAATCCTCTTGTGGAGACATAATCCAGTGATTGTAAAATAAAACAAATGAACTGACATGTAGATATTACTCCTCCTTTGGTATTGTACATAATATTAATAGTAGGGGCTGGAGGCATCCAAATCACAGAAGAGATGAGTCTACTAAACAAAGATTTTTGCATATTTAAAACCACCTTTCTATAAATTTTAGATTTGTTTCTTTCCTTCCACCACTGTTGTTTTTTTGGAAGAGAGGGTTGTTTGAAGTTTTTTATTTCTTAGATAAACAAACTGTCATATGAGTTCGAGTAACATCAAAAGTTGTGGCTGTGATCTGTTCCAAGGGACCCAGTGCAGCTGGAAGCACCAGAGCATCCCTGCATCCATCCCTGCATCCAAGCACGGAGGTCAATCTTTCCAAAGCTAATGTTCTCATTTCAGGTCTCAGAGCTCCCATGCCACTGCAATTCCTGCTGTCTGCAGCTGGTCTTACCACGGTAAGCCACCTAACTTTATCTGTAATGTCACCCTATGTGTCTCACTACGCCATCACTCCCTTCCACCCCAGGTCAGCAGGCAGCTCCAGGTGGCAGGCATTGCTGCAGTTTCCCAGCACTAAAATCCAGATAATCCAAGGTGCTTAAAGTAAAGATGCTGATTGTAAACTCCAATTACACATCACACTTACTCTTCTGTGTGCTTGTAAAATCAGCATTACTTTAGGAAGGTTTCACTGCATGAGCACCAGGGCATTTAGATTTTTTACTACCTCAGCAAAACAGTGGGGAAGTATGATCAGTCCTTGGCAGCTTGGGTAATTCAAATGCAAATGTATAAACCTTGTCACTCGTGGGAGAAACAGTCAATTAAATAAAGACATCTCCCATGACAAGGGCAATTAAATGGGCTGCTTTTCCTCTTACTGCGCAAAGATTTTCCTTAATTTCCTGTCACTTGCTGAGCCAGCCTTGGCTTTTCTGCCTGGGCTGGCAGCCCAGGTGTGACTGCTCTCACAGGCACCTCTGTAACACTTCCCCATGCACCGAGGAGGAGGAGGGCATGCCGGTGGGCAACCTCAAACTCCCTCTTTGTGGGGATGAGCTGAGCAACAGCTGAAGAAATCCGCTGCCTCGACAGAGAAGAGCAGCAGGGCAGACAGATGTCCTTCCCCTGCCAACCTCATTTACAGTCTTTCTAAAACACACAAACATGCACCGACTGCTTGTTTCCTTGCTCTTGTATACTCAGCCCTGGCGCCTTATCGCTCAGGGAGGGTGGCTGTACGCACACCACAGGCCTTAACCCTCTCCTGGCTGCCCTGCAAATTTCCCAAGCTCGCACGGAGACAGGTCTTGACGACAGTTCCCACTGCTGCTACAAATGCAGCTGGACAGATGCAAGCTCCCTGCAGCCAGCGGAGTAGTCCCACAGAAAATATATTTCTAATATTGCTAACTCTTCTTTGCCCTTTCTGCCACACACTCTTGAATAATTTAACCTTAGCCTGATGGGATCTCATGATTGTACACAGAGACAACAGAAGCACCCAGGGACCCTTTGGCTAAAATATCTCACAGAAGTACTAAGGTTTCCAGTGAGAAAAATTATTTCAGTTTTATTTTGCTCAAAAAAGACCTGGTGGTTGTATTTCTTGGTCACAAAGAAGTGAAACTAGGTTTACTTTAGGTAGTCCCTTTCATGCCACCCTATGTCGCTCCTCCTAACCTCCTACTTTAGAACATCGGACTATTTTTGTTCAGTTTTCAAGGTAGTTCGTACACATGTTTCAATATAGAGTATGTGGTCTCAATAAAAATAGGTGACCTCATTGTGTTTCAGAGACAGAGCAGTCAATATGTTTATTAACTCCTCCATGTTGGTGTACGTATAAAAATAGCACTGTCTGCCCCAATAGCAGATGACAATAGCAGATGGTTAGGCCCTGCCTAATCCAACCTGTGCAGGCATGCTCATGTGCGTGCATATGCATGCAGAGCACCTCACAGACTGGGAGGCTCACACTGCAGGAAAAGCTGAAATCAGCAGTTTGCCCTCTGTTTCTACTTGAGAAAAGTTTGCACGTGAGCAGTCAATCCTCTGGATGACCACCAGGTCTCGGCAGATCAAACCACCAAGCAGCTTTAGCTGCTCTATGGCGGAGGCTGGCACTTAGCTGAGTGTTTGCAGTCACTGGCAGATGACAGATTCAGTATTATTAACCCTTCCTAACACATGGGAAAGTGGAAATGGAAAGAATAAAAGCATACGTCAGGAAGGTACATCCTTGCACCCATGACGTAGGCTGTGCAAAAATCTATTGAAACTGGACCCCTTGTTTTCAGAAGGTGACCCAAAGCAACCGAGATGATTTGTACAATTGTTGTAACATGCAGCATATATGTGTTGCTGCTTTCTCATGTATTATATCTGCCCATCACACCTACTCACTGCCTTTCATCTTGTGTTTCGATGGTCACCTCTGTGGAAATGACCCTCTTGTATCACACTCCAATGCTTTTCTTTACACAGCATATTTCTGATCCCAGAGATGCCAGGTCTAGATCTCTCTAGGCATCACCACAACACCTTCAGTAACGCTGGCAGGCATTCCCACTTGCTTTTGTTAATGAAAGAATACTGGAACAAAGGAGTTTTTATTATTATTTTTTGTAGAAGATTAATTACAGACAAAAGATCTGCGGTTCACTGAGAAGTCTCCCTTTCCTTGGAGACAGTGGCATGTGATGCTATTCACAGCAGATGGTTTGTATTTTTCTCTCCCATTGTCCATGGCTTTGATTCATGCGAACAGGGACATTCACATGCCTCAAGTGAGTACCTGAGGCAGGGTTCATGTCACCGAACATTAGCCATCTCAGATATGGGCATCTAATCCATGCTAAACAGCAAGGCTTCCCCTATACCCAAGAAGGGAGATAGGTATTCTGATATGGTGATTTATCCTGTCTCCTCTGGAGACATCTCTCCGTGGACTAGGGGACACCTTGCTGACTATCCTGGAGTGGCTCCTCACCTCAGACAGCAAAAGCCAGGTGAGGTGAGCCATGCCTGAGCAGTCTTACCTGCTGAACTCCTGAGTCCTTGTGTTACCCTGGTCTCACCACCATGCCCCTGTCTTCTGCCAGTGTTTCTCTGCAGGGCTGAGCTGCCACTCATCCTTCATGCAACACTATGTCTGACCTTGGAAATGGTTGTCTATGAAACCACCCCAGGTGCCAGGCTCAGCATCTCCCTGCCCCAGGGGCCACAGCAGGCTTTGGGTTGCCAGTCCCTCTGCAGACTCAAACAGGCATCACCATGCTGGTCACAGTTGACTTGCATCTTGGAAGTTTTCCCTGTACGTTTTATTTTCCTAATGATTCTGACATGATTAACAATGGGCCCTAGAGTTCAGGGTGGCAGTTTTAAGAAAATAAAGATCCACTAATGGGCTGTGAGCTGACAAAATATAAACGTTATTATTTTGTAAGAAAATTATCTCACCACTGCTGCTAATACACCAAAACAGAAACTTCAGTAAACTTAATAGATAAGGGCCATTTGTGGTTCAATGCACAGCATTTCAGTTTCACAGATCTAATAAAGGTAAAAGTTTTGTTATTATCTCCTTCTGCAGTGGACAGGAGATGCATTAGAAGAGGGTAAAATGATCCCTTGGAAATGGGAACATAAAGTCTTCTCCCACATGCATGCCTGTCTCCCTTATAGCCAAGAGGCATTGAAAAGTGTGGTAAAGTTTGATTACCAGCGCAGCAAGATGGTTAACAGGATCCAGATAAAGCTGAAGCTGAGAATTTAAAGTCACCAAAACCTGAGCTGGCTGCAGCTGCTGTTTTCTGTTCTGTTTGTTCACTTCAGGAAAATTTCTATTGATGTGCTGCTCAATAAAAGCATTTGCAATGTTTACTTTATGCGACATGTGATCAGATAGAAACAAATCTTTCTAACATAATCTTCTTTATGATGCATTTCTCTTTTCCTGACACTCCTTAAAACAACTTACATTACAGTTTTGGAAAGAAATGCTTATTATTTTCCTAACATTTTCTTCAGAGCAGGTGTGGGGGGTCCAGCCACCACGTGAAACTCAGGAGTGAAAGAGTAGGTGGTCCTTTACTAGAGGATTTGTGCACTTTTCCTATTTTCCCAACTCTTTTAGAGCAAATTGCTTGAAGGCTTTTCTCTGCACATAAGTCTATTTGTCATCTGCTATTGGGGCAGACAGTGCTATTTTTATACGTACACCAACATGGAGGAGTTAATAAACATATTGACTGCTCTGTCTCTGAAACACAATGAGGTCACCTATTTTTATTGAGACCACATACTCTATATTGAAATATGTGTACGAACTACCTTGAAAACTGAACAAAAATAGTCTGATGTTCTAAAGTAGGAGGTTAGGAGAAGCGACATAGGGTGGCATGAAAGGGACTACCTAAAGTAAACCTAGTTTCACTTCTTTGTGACCAAGAAATACAACCACCAGGTCTTTTTTGAGCAAAACAAAACCGAAATAATTTTTCTCATTGGAAATCTTAGTACTTCTGTGAGATTTTATAACTTTAGCATAGTGACATTTCCTGATCTCTTTCTGAAGCATCCAAATTAGAAACAAAATATCCTGGCTTCTCTGACGTGCAGAGGAGTTTCTATAAAAGTCAGCAGTCTAAGAAATACTTAAAACTTTTCCAGAAAGGTAGGTTTCATCCTTCCAAATAACACTCAAAATAAAATGTCTTTTGAATTTAAGTCTGAATGCTCTGTGACAGTTTTCCAAAGCCTCACAGAAATCTAAACTAGAGCTGGCTTATTAGAAGCATATAATTTGTTAAAGTCAAACTTGTTTTCACATATTCTAAAATAACATAGCTATTCTACGTTATTTTTACCAAACATTAGTGGCAGACAAAGTTTACGAACCACGGCACAGATCAGTTTTGATTGGATAAGGGACAGTTTAGTCAAGGGAAATATACTGGCTATAGTGAACTGAGATGCCTGGCTTCAGGCATCTTCGTTTGAATATTTAGAACATATTTCATGAAATATTGCTTCACATGTAATTAGCCTTAAGGAAGCAAGCCACTAGAAAGAATTGATTCTAACTGCACTTTAAATTGCTGCTCCAGTGCCTTCACACTTCGTGAATTACAGATCAGCTACCTTTTTGGCAAATATGAACATGCTATCTTTTAACAGAGCTTCCTTCATTAATGGTATTTTTTCTCTCTGGTCTTTTGCTTGACCTGCTCTTGGTTTTTCTTTTAATTAAGCTAGACTATTAGCTAAACTGCACAAACTTTAGTTTAGCCTAGAAAAAGTATCCTGCATGCAGTCTACCTCCTCCTCCTCAGTTTTAGTGCTCATAACCACCAGAAATTAACCAAAGTTGTTCTTTTTCCCTCATTAGATTAAAAATATACCTGTTACCTGAAAATATGCCTTCGTAAGCATGCATTTTATGGAGTCATAAATATGCAGACTTCTTTTCAAGGCTACAGCAGCCAGCTTACCTGTCAGCCGAGAGAGCAGTGAGAGTAAAGACTGACACCCCTACAGAAGTGAGCTGTATGAAGGGGATAAGTTTGCATCCAGTTCTGCCGAACAGCCACTCGTCAGCAAGGTACCTGCTGGCATCCACGGGCACACAAGTCACTAAAAGCAGCAGGTCCCCCAGAGCCAAACTGGAGATAAACAAATTAGGGACATTTCTCATGGATTTCACAGTGCAGAAGATCTTAATCAAAGTGATATTGCCAATAAGGCCTATCAAAATGATGATCCCATAGATGGTGGGGATGGCGTAGAGGAACGCTGGGTAGAACCAGTCATCACCGACGAGGGAGAGGTTTGCACTCTGGTTGACAGAGATGTTGTAGAGGATGAAGTTATCTGTGTCTAAGTCTAGTAGAAGGCACTCTCCAGATGCCATTGTCCTACTTCGCTCTTCTCAGATGACAGCTTGCTTCTTTGAAAATCCTCAAATAAATTTCTTGCTTTAATTTTGCTGTCGCTTGCTGGCTTTAAACAGTCAGAAGAGTTTAAAAGTCATATCACTTTGTGACACATCTCGACAATAAACAAGCCAAAAAGAAACTGCAGCTTGCTCAACAGCAGCGTTCCCATACGGTGAAAGAACATCTTTTAGCATAGTTTGAATCCTGAAACTTGCCTTTTCCTCATTGACTTGTCTTGCTGTTAGGTATTCCAGAGCTCTGGAAGGCTGTTTATCAAATTCAAAGGCCAGTAAGTGGGAGGCATTTTTCAAAATTGAAGCTTGTTAAATTCCCAGCTTCAGGTCTGCCGAGCAGAACCGAGTCCGAAACAAGGGAATTACAAAAAGCAAGAACTTTTGGTAGTCGCTGTGACGCTGCATTGCCAATCTCTCCCGGCTTTCGGCACCTGCACTCGCCGGCTGGATTTCAAGTGAGGAAGAAAAGCAGGGCTCCTCTGACGGCTCGGATCATATAGGCAGGATCTTCTGGCCGTCAGCTCTTCCCCTGCTTCCCCCGAGGAGAGCCGGGTTGCTCAGCGACTGCGGTGATCGCGGGCGAGCCCCGGGCAGCGCGGCGAATGCCAGCCACCTGCTGGCCAGCCCCGCCACTGTCGGGGGGAACCCGCCGCCACTAGCGTTAACTCCTTAGATGGAAAAAAATAATAATAACAATAAAAAAAATCTGCTCATTTATAGGTCGTGAGATGAGGTTCACCGCCTGGGAGAAAAAAAAAGAAAAAATTAGTTTATTTCACACTGCAAATAATGTGATCAGAAAAGCAAGCACACCTTCTTAAACGAGAGCACACATACTTTGTTTGCACTCCGGTATTCAATTGTTCCAATGAAAGAGAATAATGATACGAAGCCAAATTCATCCCCCAGGGCAAATGAACTGAATAAAGCCAATTAAGATAAAAATCAACGTTATAGTTGAGGTAGGCAAATGAGTATTAGCGCTGTGCACCTGCAGCTAAGGGAAGCCTGAGCTCTACACATTTTTTGTTAATGTTTTAATTTGGAGGTAACAGTAACAAGGGACAAAGTTTACTGTTCAATGCCATCATTTCTATTTATGAGGTACCCATCATACTGGCATCTATAGGTAATGCATGTCTAGAACGCAGCAGAGGGAAACTTTCTTGGCTTATAACAGTCTGAAAATGCTCTTTCTGAGAGCTTAATTAAGATATAACTATTACTGATGCCTTACTGCTTTATAACAGATAGGCTATTTATTATTACATGCAAGAACTTTCTGGACTGCAGAGAAATAAAGTTAATTTGGAAACCATCCTGCAGAATTAAATGAAGCTGTAATTTACATTTTCCCTTGCAACCGCTCATTTTTGCAGGCAAAAGAACGTTTTACTGACTGCTAGAATTACTTGGAAGCGAGGGGGGAGGCGATTCAAACCAGACATTAAAGTGCGATCACTCGTCTCTAGATAAAGGAAGCATTTCAGGACACGATCCTAGGGTGGGATTCTAAGCGGGAAACTTCAGTAGCTGTTTTTCTGCCTCATTCTTGTGACCCGGGGCAGTGTTTTCAGCTGCTTTGCTGCTGTTCACTTTAAGTCAACAAAGGACTTATGTGTACCCTTAACTTGAAGTAGGGTTCCTTACATATTTTTTTTAAGCCAAACACCCCAGAGAGTGATGTGCTGAGGGCTCGAGGGAATAGAGGAGAAGCCAAATTTTATGGTATTCCTTTCCTTCAAAATCCTGCTTTAAAAATAGACCTGAGCTTGCCACTATTAAAAGCAGAGGACGCAGAGCTACTGTGCAGACTGATCAGGGCACACAGGCAAAAGTGCTTTGGTGGGTCAGGGCCAGCTCTGCGGAAAGCTGCCAGGTTGGGTAGAGGCCAGCAAGAGGCAGCACCAAACATCAGCATGGCAGGACGTGCAGAAGGCATGGAGAGGCAGCGTGGAGCTACTGAAGCAGCCCAGCCACACCGCGTGGTGGGACATCTCTCCCAGAACTTCCCTGAGGACATCTGGGAGTCTGGTCAGAGGGGCTGCATGACAAAGGCATGCACACTTCCCCCTCTTTGCTTTCTGAGCTTTGGGATAAAGCAGAAAGGACATTGCTGGAAGCGGGAAGAAGAAGTGGGAACAGCCACTCTGTGTAATCCTGATGGACCCCCATGCCCAGCATCCTGGTCGGCAGTCAGGTCTCAGTGGGACCTGAGACCTCCTGTGGTCCCTTCCCATTTAAATGACTTGGTGACTCTGTGATTTGTAAACCCACCACTTAGAGACATGACAGCTCTCATCATGAGCCTTTATTCTTCCAGATGGACAACAAAACTGTCTGTTTGCCAAAAATCCTCTAATAGAACCACTAAGTCATCATTTGTCACAGTATAAACTGTTCTACGCTGAAATCTCTCATACTGCAATGTAGCAAACTATGTGTGGTAAGCAAAGCAAGGAAAAGGAAGCAATGCTGGAACCACTTCTTCCAGCTGATGGTGGTGTTGATGACTCTTCTGTTTTGAGGTGAGTGTAGGCAGATCACCATGTCCTAAGTGTCTCCATCAGTGACAAAAGGGGCTCTCATGACCTCTGGGAGAATTCACTTCATCTTCACCTTTGCAAGGCTCATGTTTTGTTCCAGGAAGCACTTCAAGTCTACAGCTACAGCTTTCTAATTTTTGGTTTTGGCAAACCCAGGCTTCAAGTTTTAGGATGACCTCTTTTGGCCACAGAGAATGAGAAATTGAAAAGACAAATGCAGAAAAGGAAAAAAACCAACCAGATCCTGTGAAGCTTGAAACTTAATTTAGATTATAAAAACATTCATTATTTATGTCAGACGTAATAGACTGTTTCAGGGCACATGACTACTACCAACATGAAGGACACAGGTTTTATTCACAATTGCCTAGCCTGCAGACATTCCCCAGAAGTAACTTAGAAATGCTGAGGATGTTTCCCAGAGATGTTTTTGTCTTCTCATAAACTACATATGAGAGGTTTTGTTTATTATAAACAGTGTACCTTTTTCATCATGTCACTCTAGCATTTATCTTCCCTGAGCAAGTAAAATGTCTGGGCATTTGTATGAGCATAGACACCTCTGCTGTAGAGTTCATTTCAAGCACCCGAGCCTCTCTCCAAAGGACGGTAAGCATCAATACCCATATTTCACCAGTGGAGTAACCTTCATGCACACACACAAAAAAGAAGCTGGCACGGTTATTTAACTGGCTGTTGGCAGAGTTGTGAATAGAATAATGCAGGTCTCCTGAGCCTGATCCTGCATTATAATGGTTTTCGGTTGGACAACAAGAGACTCCACAGATGCTTTTTTTCAGCTCTCAGCCTTTATCCAACCTCTAAATGACGTCTGCAAAGAGACAATCTTCTCACTCCTTAATTGTGCACAATGGAGGAGATTTCTAAAAGAGCTTGATGGGTAAAATTTTCAAAAGTAGTTAAACCTATTTGAAAGGTAATGAAATTTAGGCTCCTACATTGCTTATGAGCTCACCACCCAGAAATGAAGCCAGAGTTTCAAACAAATGCAATCTGCACTGAGAAAAGTACACAAGGACCCATTTTTCAAAGGTGCTTGGAGAGCTGCAGCTGCCACAGTGACAGCTATGGGCAGATTTTCAAAGAGCCCAAACACCCAGTGTTCAGAGATCTTTTGAAAAACACTGATCATTTACTCTTCATACCTAAATGGACTTCTTTTGAAAATCTAGTGTGACAGGGGTTTTCTGAGCCCCTGTGATGTCCCATAAGAGATGCTCTGGTGATGGGAGCCAGAGTATGCCGCTGCGGCCACCTGCAGACCCTGAGGCTGGCCGAGGCTGGCACAGCCATCACCTTGGAGGGCAGGAGTATGCCATATGTACCAGGGTGGGCAGCCCATGCAGTGCCCTCCACAGCAGGCACCTCTGGCACCCGGGGGATGGAGGGGTGATGGGGATCATCTCCCAGAAAGCATGGCTGTTCACCAAGGGTGTCGTGTTTGTTATCTTGCCACAATATGACTTTCCTTTGTAGTGGCCTCTTGCATAACTCCTCGGAGGAGATGGATAAACTCCCTTCCACAGTCAAGTGTCAGGAGAGAAGCCCCTGTGCTCAGGGCTCCGCTGTTTCCTGATAACTGGATTACTGGGGCTAGAAGCCAGTGAACCAGGGATTACTCCCTGCTGAGCTTGTGGAATGCAACATCCGCTGATTTACCAAATATTCCCTTTCTGTAAACTGTTCATCTCCCAGAGGGAACAAAGTGGTGGAAAGCATCCTGCCTATCATCTCTTCAAGTAAATTTTTCATTTTTATTGCTGTGACCCCTACCTGACCACATCATGCTCTGTGTCTCAATTCACCACTCTGTTTCAGTCACCAAATTTATCAGTAACTGTTCACAAAAGGGTAATTTTCTAACTCCGTCCATTCCAGGGATCTGATTTACAACAGAGATTTACAGACAGTTAATTACATTAAAATATATACAATTTTTTTTGAGCAGTGATCTGGGCTCATACCTGCATGACTGGAGGTCAGAGAGGCTGGGGAGGGAACGGAATATAACTCAGAGTGTAGAAGTCCCCTGAGTGTATACTATGCGCTGGTTTCTTGCATGTGTAAAAATGGAAATGAAGCATTGCCAAGTTTTCTCCTTCATCGCACAGCCTTGCTGATACACAGCCTGTACTGCAAATGAAGGTGCAGGCCACACAGTGTGAAGCACTCCCACTGTGCCTTTGAAAATAGCTTATTCATCCTAAATTAGACAACTCCTTCAGTTTGTTATTGAACTTCATAAATCCCCTACTCACTCCCAGCATCTCATCATGACACACAGTCATCAAAAACTGACACAGCTGGAAGGGATGTCTGAACTGGATAACACCTAGGATGCATGCTCACAGAGAAAGAAGCATTTGAAGGAGACACCATGCAGATATTTATTTACAGGAATCTTCTGCCAGACTTGAAGAGTAACACAGCCAAAAGCATAACAGCATCTGAAAACACAGCAAGTGAGAGAGGACGGTTGCGTAGTGGGCCAGTAGGAGGAAGGAACCAGCCTGTGCCTGGCAAACGAGGGATGAAAAGGGACTTGAGAATGAAGATAGCTGCCTGTGTGAGATGCTCTGAAGGAGGGGTCATTTGGAAAAGATGCACAAACAGTGCTGGTGTGAGCCAATTGCAAGGAAAAGGACCTTGGCAGCAGCCCTCTGCACGGATTAGAGGAGCGACACTGCATTTTTTGAGTGCAAAGAACGTTGTAGCAGGCAAGACACTAGACAGTGGGCATCTGGGCAAGCACCCTAGCTATAAAAGGGATAGGAAAAGCTGCAACACATATACTTTGTGCAGAAACCCCCCTGCAAGACAGATAGATAGACCCAAGGACACAGAGAGAAGAAGTAGAAAGTGGACTTGAGTGATAAGCAATCAAGAAAGGTGCTGCCACCTTGGTGCAGAGAAAATATTAACATCTCTTTTAAACCATGCTGAGCTCCTGCTGGCAACTGATCATTCTCAAGGAAACATCACAGGACAAGATTTCCATCCTGATAGATGGAGGCAATGCAAAGTCAGAGAAATTTGAAAGTCACCTGCATGAACAGAAGATGTAAGTTTGTGGATGGGAACAGCTCGGAGGGGCAAAGAAGGATACAAAGAAAAGAGCATCCCAATATTCCACAAACAGCTGATGGAAGATGAGAAGAAGCCAGCAAATATCCTGCAGAAGGGAAAGATGTGGGCAGAAGAAGAGAGGGCAGCTGAGGAAAGCAGGGGAAGCCAAGATTTTGGGTTAAATGTATGATGAAATACATCATCCTGAGTAACTACCTGGTCAAGGAGAATGAAACTAGTGGTACCATTTAGGCTAGATTAGGCTAAAAAGAAAGAATTAGAGACTTTCGTCCAAGAAATTTCAGTGCAGTGGAAGGGGAGGAAGCCAGATTAAAAGTCTGGGCTGGAGCTGAAAAAGAAGATGCTCTTCTTCCATGCAAATTCTGTTTTTCAGGATAAGAGGAAAAAAAAACAGAAGCTGGGTATGAGGACATTAGGGGCAGCAGCATTAGAAAGGGCAAGGAAAATGAGCATGCCCCATGCTTGTTCTCAGTTTTCTAGTTCTTCCTGAAGGGCACTTTATAGCTGGGCACTTTGGTCGAAAGTTCCTGGAAGGCATATGTCTCCTACTCTCGGCTGTCAGCAGGGCCAGCACTTCCCTGTGGTTTCTGGCCCTTAGCAGGAATGCAGAAGTATTTCCCTGGAGAGACAGCAGAGGAGAGCAGAGCACGGAAAGGCATACAGACTGCAAAACAGGTAGCCTCAGGCCTGTAACAGCAACCTCAAAGCTACAAACCCACCCTACTAACACATTTTTTCAGGACCTACTGGCAGAGAGCCGTGAATTCTGCTGGGAGCATTAAGGGTTACCTCAGTACCAATTCAAAAGACTTTACTTGGTAGGTGAAATTTGGACAGAGACAGTGTTTATTGAAACATTAACTCTGGCAAGACTGGACATGAATGCTAAACACCATAAGATCTATGTTGAGACCTCGAATTGTGAGCATCAGCCCATAGCTGTATCACTCAACAGGCATCCGTAGGCGCTGATTTAAAGACGACCAGATCTTCTCTCCTGTCTGCTGGCATGCAGAAGCAGCATTCAGGACCTACCAGCCCCTGTAGCTCTTTCCCTGGGCTGAGCGGTGCTGATGGTTTCACCCCCAGCTTCACTACCTTCTCTGCTACATCCCAGTGCCCTCCTGTGGGCTCCTGGGGTTGGAACACTATTTTCTTCCAGTACTGTCACTGACAAGCAGCTGGTGCAATAAATTATTGCTGAATGCGTGCTATTCTTTCCCTTTTATAAGGAAAGATGTACTGAAGATGTACCTCTTTTTTTTTCATCTTAGTTGTCACAGGAGAGGACAATTCCCCACCTAACAAGAAAACAGACAAAAATGGCAATATTCTTGTTATTAATAATAAAAATTGTACTCTGGGAGATGGGAACAAATGAAACAATGCAGCATCAAGTACATATTTTTTTTTAAAAAAGCAGTAAAACTCATTGTCAACAAGGCTGTTTAAACTGTTTTTCTAAACAAGTGATTCCAAAGCTATCTGGCAAAAATCACTAAGAAATGTACTGGAGAAACACATCAATGTAATATTACCATTTACCATCTCTGTATTGTACTTGAGGGATGTTTCAGAAAGAAAATCACGTACTATAGAGGCATTCAATAATGATAATTCTGAACAAATTGTTTTTCTCTGCATCTAGTATCTGATTGCTTTCTGCTATCTTCTTCACATGAGAAAGAGAGCAGATCTCAGATAAAAGCAATGATTTCCCTCCTAAGTTAAAACTGAGGATGGCTGCAGTTGTGACAAGCAAGAAGGAGCAGCCATGGCTGAGCCCCCAGTGATGCTCTGGATTAAGCCCCCACTGAATCCCAGCATCAGCCTTGCACCCCTTGGCCCAGACCTGCATCCCTGTGGTGTGTCACAGTGGCTTCCCACAGGGGAAAATACCCCACCCAAACCCTTACAGAAATGCTGAGGGCAGGAGTTTTACCTGAGAAAGTCCTTTGTGACTTATTCAGGCTGATCCAATGGCAGCCTGTGCAGAAGCCGCTCAGCAGGGCTGGATCACCTTCATTTTTCCTCGGAGCTGGCAGGTGGGAGGTTGCTGTCTCTCAGGGAGAGGCTGAGGCACCCCAGACACCTCTCCTCGTCCACCCTGGCCGATGTACGAGCACAGGGCTGAGGTATGCTGCTGGCTCGGCCCCACTCCGTGGAGCAGGGCACTGGCCAGCCAGCGCTGCTGGGCTCCCTCTCTGTAAGTCTGCGCGTAGGCTGGCATGTCCCATTGCCAGAGGTGGTTGGATGTGGAGGTGGCTGTCCCCACTCCCTGGCATGGCTCATTGCAAGGTACAAATTTTCTTGTCAACAAAAAGGCCCTGGAGAGCAGGGCTGGGTGTTAATCACAGGGACTTTTCCCTCTCGATCAGGACAACAACTCTAATATCATCTGACCACAGGTAGCAAGAGCTGGGGGAGACTTCATGAGCAGGTAATTAGAGACTGACCCTTTTTTGCAGTCAATGTGTCAGGAAGAGAGATAAGCCAGCAAGAAACAGGTAGCAAACCATAAAGGACAAAAAAAAATCTTTAATAAGGTCACAAATAAAGCCATGTAAGAAGAATAGAGACCAAGCTGTGAAGGTGTTCGCAAAGCATCCCACAGGAGCACTTGAAAACAAGTCCATTCTCTGGGACAGAGAAATATCTAAGAGGATGGCACTACGCCCTTGGGAGGACACAGAAATGGGAAAATGAGATGCCAGCAAACTACTCCACTGCACTGACCTGTGCTGATGGGTGACAGATTTGGACGATCTTCCTACAGCAGTGAGAGGGAAAGGCAGAAATTGGACAGAGCTTCCCCTCTTATCTCAGTTTAATTTAACTCTGGGTTTAATTTGGTGGGATGTGCTCAGTTATCCCCACCACCCATTTTCAGGATTCATTTTAGTGGCTTTGCCTATCAGCAGAGCATCTGTCTGGCTCCATCCTTATTGCTTAACTCCAGCTGAATTTAAGATATGAGCATGTCCAAGGAGAAAGGGAAGAATGGGGTTTTCTGGAAAGCAAAACCACCTACCAGTGTAGTCTAGTTTCTTAAAACACATCCTATAAATTTGGCAGTGCTGGGGTTTCTGCCAAGAAATGGGTTTGCTCTGGCAAAGGGTAGCGGAAGGAAAGATGGTACAAATGTCACACAGATGTCCAAAAAGTGTGGAGAGAGAACTAGGGTGCTGCAGAACAGAGACCTTGCTTCTGATGTCTGAAGAAGACAGTATATTAAAAAATAAAATCAGTAGCTATGTGGAAAAATACACAGTGTTGGGGAAAAATCAACACAACATTCATAGAGGAAAGTCATAGTTCACAAACCTAATACTGTTTAAGTTAAGTTAGGCATCAGTGAGGTTGTAAATAAGGGTAATCAGATGATACACATGTGCTTGGACTCTCTGAAAGCTTTCAGAAACTTACGGTTTAATAATGGTTACAAAATAGGAAACCAAGAGTAGGAATGAGTCACTCTTAGCCAAGGAGAACGGCAACCAGGGGAAGCAGCCTGGGAAGCAGTCCTGCACTCTCTGCAGGCCAAAATACTCAGAAGTGATCTGGAAAAGTGAGTGAGCTGTGAGAGACCTGAGTTGCTCAAGGCAATAATGAGGAAAGCTTGTTGCCAAGACTGGCAGAAAATTTGGTGTTTGGGTTGAGGGGATGGACAATAAATGAGAAGAAACACAATATAATTCTCATAGGAATAAATGACTGATTAATCATACCCGAATTTGATAGGATCTAAACACCCTGTTTCCAGTAAGAAAAGGAACGTTGGAATCATTGTGATTAATTCTCTGAAAACATCAGCTCAGTGCACACAGACCTAAAGGTAAACAACGAGGAAGGAGCGATGAAGGAATAAGGAGGGAACGAGTCATTAATTTTAATGCCTGGGCTTCCTGCCCCTTACAAACTGTAGCAATAATTGCATTAAAGAATGGGAACTGCTCTGCGTGGTGTGAAATGTTTTAATCTGCATTTGCCAGCAGTTATCATATGGTAGTGTCTGAGGCTGCTGAGACATACTTATTTGCAGTACAGCAGAAAATTGGACAATGCTGAAACATTGGCTGGCAATCTTTAGCTTTTAGTGTTTTTGGATGTAAGTACTTACATTGTCTTCTGCTGAGAAACTACTTATGTACTACCAAAACGATGGACATTATCATCCATGCCTCCAGAAGTCATCTGCAGGCTGATCATAAAGACATATAACCACCATTGGCACAGATCCACAAAACATTTAGGAATATAAGTTCAACTGCTATCATTGGGAGTTAAGTACCTAAATGCTTTGTACATCCAGTCATCTGCAGCCAACTTCTTATTTGTTGGCTATAGATCAACAGTTCTGGTAAAACATGGATTTTGTTTTAAATAATGGCCTTTGGATGCTCTTGACATTCTTGTGCTAATTAACATATTGACATATCCAAGGCTTACATTCTCTGATGCACACTCGCATTTCATCTATAAAGACAAGATATGAGCCCTGGGCTCTGCCAATGTGCTAACCAATGCATCACTGTCAAGAATATCCCAATATCATCAGAATCCAAGCTGAGATGAAGGTTACGGTCTATCAATACTCATTCTTGGGCTCAGAGGAGAGAGTTGGTGTTTGATGTAATCACGACCTCAGTGGCACCTGAAAGAGCTCCACAGCTCTGCTTATCAGTGAAGTTTACATCTACTGCTAGAGGTGCCATAAACTTAAGGAGTCAGAATATTAGAAAAACAAACTTAAAAGTCAGTATCTGCTATCACCATTATTAGATAATCTAATTAGGTAGACAGAAAGGCAATGAAAGGGAACTATAGTTTCAGACAAATATGGATTTCTGTGATAGCAACCATGCTTTTAGTGTCACATTCAGTTCCCCTGAATGAAATCCCAGATTCGCATCATAAACTGGGATAGCTCAGTCTTTTTTTCAACCCAAATGAGGACAACTGACAATGCATTCAAAACATTTCATTTCAGTGTTCTCCAATAAATTCAAATTAATTGGTTTCAATTCAGTTGAATGAGTCATTGCATTTCATTTTGTGTCATGTAATTTTGTGACATTACTGTGTGACAGTTTTATTTGGGGAGCTAACTGTCATAACTCTGTCTTGTAAGCCAAATCTTACTGCATCCTCTATGATGCCCCACATCACTGACTTCACAAGAAAAAACACGTTTGCACTCTGGAAAATACAGCTGGATCCATAAAAGAGAATAGGGTCATAAATTACGGTTCTATGCAGGAGCGGACTGATATGGTATGTGATTTAATAATATTTTTTATAGTTGATGCTGAATGAGACATTTCTAAACTTTCAGGAAAATGGAGGATTCCAGTTTGAACCAACTCAGACTCAATTTAGAGTTTCCTGATGGGAAATTTGATTTCGTATTTTCAGTCAGCAAGCATGTGGGGGCTGGGACTGGGTGGGACCTCCTCACACCAGGACCTCTGCTGCAGCCCACCCCATGTGAAAATGCACCCTTGCTTCAGGCTCTGCCGTTTCAACTGAAGCACAGACTCTGTCAGAGGAAGGCAAGGCTAACCAGCCAAGGAGATGTTGTGTTCAGAGGAGTGCTTCGTATAAATGGCTTCTGAAAATATATGGGTTGAAAGATATTCAGAACAGTCTTCTGATATCTCTGAGCTTCTAACCTATGATGAACTAATGAAGAAAAAAAAAAGTAAAATCAATCATCTGCAACAAGCAATTAGATTAGCTACAATGAAGACAGAGGGAAGGTGAAAGCTTTGCAATAGAATTACAAGGCTGAAATAACTGAGCTTTTATCCCCAGAATAGATACTGTATCAGAAAGGAACCTGAAAGTGTGAAATTGGTCAAGCTTTGTCTTATTTGGAGCATAGCATTGCTTGCAATGAGACAGAGAGCCAATTCTCATACCACACTGTTTTTCTAATGGCATAACTTCCCTGAACTCAGTCATTTACTGTCTTTTTTACCACAAAAATGTGCATAACAATGATGTTCAGCAAATTCAATTCTGCATTTATAGCAACTGCAGAGAGAGGCAAGATAGAGATGCAGACCTATGCGTGCACTTGGAAAAGCCAGCCCTGAATCATCGGATCAGGATGAGGAGGGTGATGAGGCCTTCTACAGGCAGCTGAGAGCAGTCTCGCAATTACAGGGCCTGGTTGTCATGGGGGATTTCAACTACCCTGATATTTGCTGGGAGGCCTACTCAGCCAGCCATCCTCAGTCCAGGAGGTTCCTCCAGTGCATTGATGATAACTTTCTGATGCAAATGGTGGATGAGCCAACTAGGAGAGGAGCGCTGCTGGATCTGATCCTCACTAACAAGGAGGGTCTGGTTGAAGAGGTGAAGGTTGAGGGCAGCCTTGGTTGTAGTGACCATGAGATGGTAGAGTTCAGGATCTCAGGTGGCAGGAACAGAATAGCTAGCAGAATCGCAACCCTGGACTTCAGGAGGGCCAACTTTGGCCTTTTCAAGCAATTGCTAGGGGAAATCCCATGGGACAGGGTACTAGAAGGTAAGGGGGCCCAAGATAGTTGGTTAGCATTCAAGGACTGCTTCTTCCGAGCTCAAGATCAGAGCATCCCAGCAGGTAGGAAGTCAAGGAAGGGTACCAGGAGACCTGCATGGTTAAACAGGGAACTGCTGGGCAAACTCAAGTGGAAGAAGAGGGTGTACAGATCATGGAAGGAGGGGCTGACCACTTGGGAGGAATATAAGTCTGTTGTCAGAGGATGTAGGGAGGCAACTAGGAAAGCTAAGGCCTCCTTGGAATTAAACCTTGCAAGAGAGGTCAAGGACAACAGAAAGGGCTTCTTCAAATACATTGCAGGTAAAGCCAACACTAGAGGCAATGTAGGCCCACTGATGAATGAGGTGGGGGCCCTGGAGACAGAGGATAAAAAGAAGGCGGAGTTACTGAATGCCGCCTTTGCCTCTGTCTATATTGCTGGAGGCTGTCCTGAGGAGCCCCAGACCCCTGAGGCCCCAGAAGAAGTCAAGATAGAGGAGGAATCTGTCTTGGTAGATGAGGGCCGGGTCAGGGACCAATTAAGCAATCTGGACGTCCATAAATCCATGGGCCCTGATGGGATGCACCCGCGGGTGCTGAGGGAACTGGCGGAAGTCATTGCTAGGCCACTCTCCATCATCTTTGCTAAGTCGTGGGCAACGGGAGAGGTGCCTGAGGACTGGAGGAAAGCGAATGTCACTCCAGTCTTCAAAAAGGGCAAGAAGGAGGACCTGGGTAACTATAGACCGGTCAGCCTCACCTCCATCCCTGGAAAGGTGATGGAACAACTTGTTCTTGGTGCTGTCTCTAGGCACATCAAGGATAGGGGGATCATTAGGGGCACTCAGCATGGCTTCACCAAGGCGAGGTCATGCTTAACCAACTTGATAGCCTTTTATGAGGATGTAACCCGGTGGATAGATGATGGTAAAGCTGTGGATGTGGTCTATCTCGATTTCAGTAAAGCGTTTGACACGGTCTCCCACAGCATCCTCGCAGCTAAACTGAGGAAGTGTGGTCTGGATGATCGGGTAGCGAGGTGGATTGTGAACTGGCTGATGGAAAGAAGCCAGAGAGTGGTGGTCAATGGGACAGAGTCCAGTTGGAGGCCTGTGTCTAGCGGAGTCCCTCAAGGGTCGGTACTGGGACCAGTTCTATTCAATATATTCATTAACGACTTGGATGAGGGAATAGAGTGCACTGTCAGCAAGTTCGCTGATGACACAAAACTGGGAGGAGCGGCTGACACACCGGAAGGCTGCGCAGCCATTCAGAGGGACCTAGACAGGCTGGAGAGTTGGGCAGGGAGAAACTTAATGAAATATAACAAGGACAAGTGTAGAGTCCTGCATCTGGGCAAGAACAACCCCATGTACCAGTACAAGTTGGGGACAGAGCTGTTGGAGACCAGCGCAGGGGAAAGGGACTTGGGGGTCCTAGTGGACAGCAGGATGACCATGAGCCAGCAGTGTGCCCTTGTGGCCAAGAAGGCCAATGGCATCCTGGGGTGTATTAGAAGGGGTGTGGTTAGCAGGTCGAGAGAGGTTCTCCTCTCCCTCTACTCTGCCCTGGTGAGGCCGCATCTGGAATATTGTGTCCAGTTCTGGGCCCCTCAGTTCAACAAGGACAGGGAACTGCTAGAGAGAGTCCAGCGCAGAGCCACGAAGATGATTAAGGAAGTGGAACATCTCCCTTATGAGGAGAGGCTGAGGGAGCTGGGTCTCTTTAGCTTAGAGAAGAGGAGACTGAGGGGTGACCTCATTAATGTTTATAAATATGGAAAGGGCAAGTGTCATGAGGATGGAGCCAGGCTCTTCTCAGTGACATCCCTTGACAGGACAAGGGGCAATGGGTGCAAGCTGGAACACAGGAGGTTCCACATAAATATGAGGAAAAACTTCTTTACGGTGAGGGTGACCGAACACCGGAACAGGCTGCCCAGAGAGGTTGTGGAGTTTCCTTCTCTGGAGACATTCAAAACCCGCCTGGACGCGTTCCTGTGTGATATGGTCTAGGCAATCCTGCTCCGTCAGGGGGATTGGACTAGATGATCTTTCGAGGTCCCTTCCAATCCCTAACATTCTGTGATTCTGTGATTCTGTGAATCAGGAGAAGAAAGCTCACCACCCTTTGCAAACAAGAAAGGCACCATGTGCAGCTCCTACTCCATCTACGGAGAATTCATTCATAAACATGTTTGTGAACTTCACTGGGAAGGCAGATTGCAGAATGTTTATAGAGAATGTTCCGATGGATATGATTTACCAAGACCTCAGTTCAGTTATATCATTCCACTAAAATACAGCTCTTCTTCGGCCACAGCTTCCTACACTGGATGTTATCCATATGAAATAAGAGAGATGGGAGGTCCCTGGAGTTTACAGCCCTAACAGCGGCTGTAATGCCTCACTGTGAGTGCCATAGGGAAAAAATATTTCAGAAAGATGCATAAACTCTCAGCTGAAATTAAATCAAAGTCAGCATAAAACACTATCTGTATTCATGTATGTATTGACAGCTCTCAACACTCATTTGGCAAGTCAGTGTCCAATCTTATTTAACTGAATAAACAAATTGTTAGTTTTCTGGGCAGACAGACAAGAGGGTATAAAATAAATGACTTTTTGAATCATTTCCTCAGCATAGCACTGTGCTTCAGCAAACATCCTATTCATAGAAATCCCAAATAAGTGGCTTCTGATACAACACAAGTACAACTATTGCTTTTTCTGCATTTCGTGGAAGTAACCCTATTATCTGTTAGACTGCAATATTAGAAGAGACAGGAATTCAAGTACAAAGTGAATATATCACTCTGGATGTTCAGTGAAACTTCGAATAAAGGAAAAGACGAAAGCATGTGAGAAATGTTTTGAGGATCCTTTACCAAGAAATGATTCTATGCAATCATTCCACTGGAGCTGTAGTTGTGACACCTTTATCCCTTTGCTTTGATCCATTTTCTTGGGACATGTGCAGGTAGGATATTTACTTACTTTGGAGTGCTTTTCATCCACCATGCAATCTACTTATTAGCCTACTTCTAGTTTCCTGGGTTGTTAATTTGGATACGATACGCTGTGCTAGAAAATGCAAAAGAACTGTTAATAGCTGTCAGTAAATTTGTGCTCACAGAGATTGCTTCCAGCTGAATTAAACAGATTTGATCATAATATGTTCCCATATGCTCAGTAAAGGTATGTCACTTCTAGAAGAGCTTCACCTTTCAACAGCCATAGGGCAGAAGCTACAACATTTATACTCACACAATACAGATCTCCCAGGTGGTACATAATATGCATTTTTTTCCACTCAAATGTCAAATATAAAGTAAACCCCTTAAGTAATTTATGATCATTGGTAGTTTCCCTGCTAGCTGAATTCCCTCTCAAGCTGTCCCTGACCCTTACATTGAAAGCTGGGATGGAAGAAATGGCAAGGAACTTCTCCAACCTGAGCAGGTGCTGTACCATCTCGTACATGGTATCTTCTAAAAAGTCACAGGTGAGAAGACTGAACAATAAAGATATAAAGTATGTTTATATAGCCAAAAGACAGCTCTTCAGTTCACTTCCAGATCCTGGTCCACTGATTATCCATGCCGCATAAAACATGATGCCAAAGCTGAACCAATTAGTTTCCTCCCAAACAAAACTAGGGATCACTCTCAACAGTCAATGAGTGAGTAGGCTTCATAAAGTTTGCCTCCTTTAATCCAGCACAGTCCTCCAACACTGTTTGTGTGGGTCTAACACCCTTATGTATTCTACAAATGTTCTAACACCACCACATCCCAAAGCATGTCCTACATGGTCTTGGTGTCCCACTGTAAAAATACCATTCTGGTGGACTGCAGCCCCAACCTTCATGTATTTCAGACACTACAAACTGAGAAAACACATGACAAAGTATGCGAGTACTGAGCTGTGTGTTGAGACTCGGAGGAGGCCTGTGTCAAGTGCTGTACAGTGTGGATGCACAAGCCAACCTGTGCAGGGCAGGCTTGAACAGTGAGGGTGAGACCCTGTGAACACTGGCAGTCAGAAACCACTTCCCAGACCAGAAGCATTTACCAGCACAGATAACACTAGAAAACCAAAAAATGATCTTGCACACTCATGAGTGGCACATTATCAACTGTAAATACTCATTGTCCCAAAATGGCTATGTGTGTCTTTTGTTAAAATTAAATCCACAGCAGAAATTCTTGACTGACACATGCTCAAATGCCAGTATTGGGTCTGGTTGATATGCAGCTGGAGCTAAGCTATTCACTTCTTTTCAGGCAAAGGAGTTAAAATCTTACACAATACGAACACTTTGTGGACTACATGAAGAACATCTGGGTCCTCAGCTTCCACCTAAAAAGTCTGACAGGAAAGACAAGAACTTCAGTAGGCATTTATTTTGCAAAGGTATTGTCAAGAAAAATAAAGGAGAATAGCCATCCTCAGAAAAATAACAGTTCTGGTGGGATATTTGACACACAGAAGAAAGCCATCAGAGGAGCTTGAATTATCAACATCTATAACACATCAGTAACACTGTCATACTCCAAATCCTTTCTAGGAACTTGAGCAATGACTGAGAAAGAGAGCATCCTTCACCCAGCTTCTGTGAGGTTAAACTTTTAATCTCATCCAGTCTGATCTTCTGGGTGTACCAAAATACAAATATCATACTAATGTGAAAAATGCTAGGGGAAAAAAGAGTAGAAATAATTAAATTCTTTGCCCTCCAAATCTAAAAAACATCCAGTCTCTTAGATTAAAAAAAATCAGTAGTACTGAGAAGTCATTTTACAGCCATAATAGTTCAGGTTGCTCTCTGTAATGTATAATGCAAATAGACCATTTCAAGAGTGTTAAATGTGATGCAGGTAAAACAAGACCATGTCCATGGGAGTATCTAAAAAAATTTTCAGACAGACCCGACTCAACACAGCTGTAAAGCTTCAGCCACATCTGAAAACTCAGTACAGACTTTGTAGCTCTTTTTCAAATGCTCAGTAGTTAAACGTGAGGCTTTCCGTTAATGCTGGTAGGCTGAATTGAGAACACTCTCTGCCAATGTCTAGTCACAGCCTTTTTCCTGCCATGAAAACCTTGCCTAAACTGGAGACTAAAAAGTATCATGTTACTTGTACGCAGAAAGACATCCTACATTTCCTGTCTGAATAGCTCTAATTTGAGACTAAAGAACCAGAAAAGCTAGAAAATGTTATTATGAAATCTCTGTGAGGGAGCTGATAGATGAAAATATCTTTTTTGACAGTGACCTCTGCGTGTGTAAAGGCAATTCGAAGTGCTCTTTATCTGGACTAACACAGCAGGTAGAGGCACTTCACCTCACTGCCCAAGCTGTTCTTCTGCTCAGAATGGTTAACAGTGCTCATTCAGTGTTTCATGAGGATAAACTAATCCACAATAAAAAGCTATGAGCAAAAGTCTTCCGCTCTGAGAAATCACATATCAACTTGTCTGTGGAGTTCAAAGATTTTTACTTAGAGTTGCAGGAAATTTGTTTGGAGTTTCAGTGTTTCCAAACCTGTAAACTTTAGTCTGAAATATGTAATTTCAGCAAATTAGGTTCATAAAACTGCAGGATTCCTGAGGCGCTGGGTCTACCCAATCAAGCCCTGAGAACAGATGCAGGTCCCAGCTGTAGCTGTGGGATATCTAAATGCCATCAAGCTCAGCAGCAATGGAGGCACAGCACTTCCAGAGAGAGTTTCTCATTTGTAACCTCTTCTTGTCTGAAAAATGCACCTCCCTACCTTCTTCCCAGGAAATGATTAGCAATTTTGGAAATAAGCAAGGCTGGTGAGAACCTGGACCTATGGAAACCAACAGTAAAATGCACGCTGACTTCAGCACAGTCAGAATTTCACCCCTGTGGCCTTGAGTGAAAAGCACTGTGTGATGACAGAGAATAAAGATGCTTCTGTAGATTGTTTTGTTAATCTGCAGCACACTGAAGGAGTGAACAAGTGGGAAGATGGGGAAGATAAGCACGTGTTAGTGGGTCAGGACTCCCACTGCACTGCCAGGACCAGGGTGCAGAGCACACAACACAGCACCACAGCTGGCCTTCCTTATGTTTTTCACCCCGGCTTTTCATCTTCTTCCTATTCTTGAGCCTTGCACTCTCTGTTAATGTCTTTAGCTCTGCACCTTCCCCGAATGCAGCGGCCATTGCTCCAACCAGCTCATCAGTAATAATTTCCCTCATCTTACCCTTCCTGTAGTTGGTTCAACAGAGTCATTAACATTTTCACTGGAGTTGGCCCAAATGGCCCTAACCAAGAGGAATTGGCATGCTGGCACACTTTCTGCAGATACCTGCCAGGGATGAAGTACTACCACTTTTCTGTAATAGATATCAGGATTTGAAAAACTACCCCTCTTCTCATCTCCCCCAAAAGTTCATTATTTATTAGAAACAGAGAAAAGGTTTTCAGATTTTTAGATTAATGTCACAAGCCCTGCCCCTGCAGCATGGGGAGAGAGGCAGGATATGATGTATACTCCTTTATGTAATTCTTTTTTTTTTGTGGTCTAGAATGGATTGATGCTTCCTTTTAGGTTCAGGCATCACAGTCTATAAATAAAGAGGTAAACATCTGTTAATGGGTTATGCCCTGAAAGTTAAGTAACTTCTTTTACAAATGCAATTCTCATCAGACAAATGAGGAGGAATGTTTAATTCTGGAATTGCTGATATTTACTAATGATTTATAGAAATGCCAGCCTCAGCCAGATAAGCAGCTCCTTACCAGTGTAATCATCCAGCAATTTCATGGCCATTGGAGCAAAGCCCTGTGTAGTGTGTCGTGACTCACTTCTCTCTCAGTGAAGAGAGAAACAGACAATGAGGATGGACTGAGAGACAGGTGAAATCTAACCCATCACCCTGCAGGACAATTACCAAGCTTAGGTGTGTTAGCTTTGGCAGAAATGCTTGCTCAGAGCAGCAATGCACATTGACTGAGGGATTCAAAGAAAGAAACAGGAGTGAAATGCTGTTATACAGAGAACAGAATGAAGTCATAAATAAAACTCTTAACCACTCTGGAAATAAAGATTCTTCTCCTTAAAAAAAACCCCAACTACCTGTAAAATATTAACACAATCCACGCTCTGTCAAGGCTCTCATGTTGTTGTACCACATCACAAGTCTTTTTGGCAGGTTTTGTGCTCAGTGATATCCCTTCTCTGTGTGTTTCAGTGACTCCATTTCAGCTTGTTCAGCGCTTCTGCTCCCATTTCCAAGTGCAGTCATATTATCTCTGGACAGGTTTAAAAGTTTATAGATCTGAATGACGTGAGACAGTATTTGAGTTGACATGTGAAATGAAAAGTATGCTTCTTAATAGCTTTTTATTTCTCCTTGGAAAAGCTGGATTCACTTGTGCCCATGCTGACGATGATTTGTGTTTATGAAGATTTATAACTGAGTCATAGATACTCTGAAATATCTTTAGTATCCCACAGCCAGTGAATGACAGGGACGTGTTCAGGACTAAAGAGGATTGGACTGGGAACAATAAGACCTTTCGTGCTGACATAATAATACCTTGACATTTTATTGCTCTTTCTGCTATGGCTATTATTGCACCTGGGAACCTGCTGCACTATCTGTACTGACTGTCCTGGTTTGGCCTAAACCAGGCCGATTTTCCTTTCAGTGATTTTTACTTTCAGCTAAGTCTCCTTTAAGTAACTGCATTTTCTGAAACTAACTGCATGTTTTTGCAGACAGTGTCTGCTTCCAGGACTGATAACGCTCGAAGTTTGTAGTTATCACTGAGGCACCGGTAGGGATGTTGTGCAGAAAGGCTCTTGCTGTACTTATTCTTGAGAGAAACCAAGGTCACTGCTGAATTCCTCATTGCTTATGAGTGAAGAGCCGAAGGGGGGGTCGCAGCTGCAGTGGGGAGCAGACAGGGCAGGTGACCCAAAATTGACCAACGAGGGTATTCCATCCCATACACGTCATTCTCGGTATAAAGTGGGGGGATCACAAGGGTCTCGCTCTCTTTCTGCTATGACCGGTGTCCAGGGAGGACTCCGTCTGTTTTCCTGCTGCCCCCGATCCCGATCCGTGCGTTCCTGAATCCAGCTCTCGACCATCGCTAGGCCCAGGCTGGGCCTTCCCGGAGCCTGCCCTGCAGTGCCGGTGGTGACGTGGCTGACTTCAGGGGAGCTCAATCTTGGTTTTGTATATATATTTGTATATATTTGATTATTTTTTATTATTATTATTATACTTTTTTTTTTCATTATTATAGTTTATTAAAACTGTTTTAATTTTCCAACCCAGAAGTCTCTCTCCCTTTTCCCTTTCCCTTTCCCTCTGGGGGGAGGGGGGGGATAACAGAGGGCATCTGCCGCAGGTTTAATCGCCAGCCCAGCTTGAAACCGTGACAGATTTATTGGCGCCCAACGTGGGGCTCGAGAGAAGCTCCAACAGGTTGCTCTGATAAGTCGAATCCCAGCTCCAGTGGGAGGAGATCCGGAGAGCTCAGCCAAGAGAGTATCAGATTTCTTCCTTTGAGATTTACGAGGGGTTGGAAATTAAAACAGATAGCTAAGATGGTAATGTCATTTGTGAGCCTTGTGTTACCTCTTCTCTTTATAAAGCTTGTTTTACAGTTATGTGTAATGATACCTTACTTGCCGTATGCGCTGTGTGTTAGTGCTTACATGTGGTTTAACAGGGCATGCTGGTCAAAATGTGTCGTTTTGGTATGGGTTTTGATACTGATTTATGTCATGATAAACCGGGCAGTTATTATTCCGATCTCTTATCTCTATGATACAATGATGGGCAGCTTTAATCGCGAATCCGTAGCTGCGCACACCGGGCGTCTTTTAACTGATTTTGATAGTATCTGCTCTTTTTTGCCAAGCTGATTCCTGCAAAATTCGAACAGGGCATGTCGTTATTTTCGTATGTCCTGAATGCATTACTGGTGTGCTATGTGATTAGATGTCAGTGCAGCAACAGCGGGAGGTATCATGCTGCCCCTGTAACCAGGAGAAAACACCGAAAGAAATCAGCTAGTAAAGTGAAGGATGATGACTCAGAGGCTTCTAAGGCAGAGACAGCACGGGACCCAGGTGAGGGCCCTTCTCAGTCAGAGTCAGGGCCTGACACAGAGGGGGGTTTCCTTGATCGTCTTTTTAAAGAAGGCCCATTACACAAGAAGGACAAGAAAGGTCCTTCTAAAGCAGAACAATCACAGGAGGACTCGGACTCGGAAGTAGAGATAACCTACCACTCCTTATCCCTGAAAGAACTGCGAAATATAAGAAAAGATTTTAGTCGTTATGACGGTGAGCCAATAATTACCTGGTTGCTCCGATGCTGGGATAATGGGGCAGATAGCATAGAATTGGATGGTAGAGAAGCCAGACAGTTGGGATCCCTGTCCAGAGATGGTGGTATTGATAAGATGCTTCCAAGAAGGTCGAACAGTATCAGTCTCTGGAGGCGACTCTTGTCAGCTGTAAAGAGCAGGTATCCCTATAAAGATGATGTTATGAGCCACCTAAGCAAATGGACCACTATAGAAAAAGGTATTAACTACCTTAGAGAACTAGCTGTGCAAGAGATCATTTATAAACACCCTCAGGACATTGTAGATCCTGTAAATCCTGATGAAGTGGAATGCAACCGATCCATGTTCCGGAAGGTTGTGAAGAGTGCTCCACCAACACATGCCCATACATTGTCAATATTAGTCTGGGGAGAAGATGATATGGCACGACCTAGTGTGGGCGAAATGGCTAACTATATGCGACAGTATGAAGATAGTATTTCTTCCCCACTGCAGGCCCGTGTCTCGGCTGTGGAAAAACTGACTAAGGAGAACAAGGACTCATTGAAACAACTGTCAGACAAACTGTCCAGGATCGAGAATAAACTTGACTCTCTACCTACACAGGCCCACGTTGCAGCCTTTAGGAGGCAACGCCCTCCTACTGGACCGGCTCAAAGGAAACGGAACACGTCACGAGGTATCCTGTGGTTTACCCTGCGTGATTATGGGGAGGACATGAACAGATGGCATGGACAACCTACCAGTACCCTACAGGCACGAGTACGTGAGTTGCAAGCTAACAGAAATACCAGAGAGAATTTTTCTAGGAGGATGGCTGCTCCAGTTACCAATGAGCAGGACCCCAGCCAGGGTAGATGGGCCTCAAATCCCTTTTTTCCAAGAGTGAATAGGGGAAATGAAGGTCCAATCCCCGTGAGCAGCACGAATCCAATCTTTAATTAGAGGGGCCCTGCCTCTAGCCAGGAGGAGGAGAGGGATAACCGGATTTATTGGACTGTGTGGATTCGATGGCCTGGCACATTAGAACCACAAAAGTATCGAGCCCTGGTAGACACTGGTGCACAGTGCACCCTCATGCCATCGAATCATAAAGGGACAGAATCTGTCAGTATCTCGGGAATAACAGGGGGATCTCAAGAGTTATCTGTATTGGAGGCCGAAGTGAGCCTAACTGAAAATGAATGGAAAAAAGCACCCCATTGTGACTGGTCCAGATGCTCCGTGCATCCTTGGCATAGACTACCTTAGAAAGGGTATTTTAAGGACCCAAAAAGGGTACAGATGGGCCTTTGGTGTAGCAGCTGTAGAGAACTGAGGACATTAAACAGCTGTCTACCTTGCCTGGCCTCTCAGAGGATCCTTCTGTTTGTGGGGTTGCTGAAAGTTGAAGACAACAGGTGCCAATTGCTACTGCCACGGTGCACCGACGACAATATCGCACCAATCGAGACTCCCTGATCCCCATTCATAAACTGATTAGACAATTAGAAAATCAAGGAGTGATTAGCAAGACTCGCTCACCCTTTAATAGTCCTATATGGCCAGTGCGAAAGTCTGATGGAGAATGGAGATTAACTGTGGACTATCATGGCCTAAATGAAGTTACACCACCTCTGAGTGCTGCTGTGCCAGACATGCTAGAACTTCAATACGAACTGGAGTCAAAGGCAGCCAGTGGTACGCCACTATAGACATTGCTAATGCATTTTTCTCTATTCCCTTGGCACCAAAGTGCAGGCCACAGTTTGCTTTTACCTGGAGAGGTATCCAGTACACCTGGAATCGACTGCCCCAGGGGTGGAAACACAGTCCTACTATTTGCCACGGACTGATCCAGACTGCACTAGAAGAGGGTGGAGCTCCAGAACATTTGCAATATATTGATGACATTCATTGTATGGGGTGATACAGCAGCAGAAGTTTTTGACAAAGGGGAGAAAATAATTCAAATTCTTCTGCAAGCTGGTTTTGCCATAAAAAGAGGCAAAGGTCAAGGGGCCTGCCCGGGAGATCCAGTTTTTAGGGATTAAATGGCAAGATGGGCGTCGCCAGATCCCGATAGAGGTGATCAACAAAATAACAGCTATGTCCCCACCAACTAACAAAAAGGAAACACAAGCCTTCTAGGCGTTGTGGGTTTCTGGAGAAATGCATATTCCAGATTACAGCCAGATTGTACGCCCTCTTTATCAGGTGACCAGAAAGAAAAATGATTTTCAGTGGGGCCCTGAACAACAACAGGCTTTTGAACAGATTAAACAAGAGATTGTGCATGCAGTAGCCCTTGGACCAGTCCGTATGGGACAAGATGTTAAAAATGTGCTCTACACCTCAGCTGGGGACAATGGTCCTACCTGGAGCCTCTGGCAGAAAGTGCCAGGGGAGACTCGAGGTCGACCCCTAGGATTTTGGAGTCGAGGATACAAGGGCTCTGAGGCCAATTACACCCCAACTGAAAAAGAGATACTGGCAGCATATGAAGGAGTTAGAGCTGCCTCAGAGGTAATCGGTACTGAAGCACAGCTTCTCCTGGCACCCCGATTACCAGTACTAGGCTGGATGTTCAAGGGTAAGGTTCCTACTACTCATCATGCAACTGATGCTACATGGAGTAAATGGATTGCATTAATTACACAGAGGGCTCGAATAGGAAACCCTAATCGCCCAGGAATCTTAGAAGTGATCATGGACTGGCCAGAAGGCAAAGACTTCGGAATGCCACCAGAAAAAGGAGGTGACACGTGCTGAAGAAGCCCCACCATATAATGAACTACCAGAGGATGAGAAGCAGTATGCCCTGTTCACCGATGGATCCTGCCGTCTTGTAGGAAAGCATCGGAAGTGGAAAGCTGCTGTATGGAGTCCTATACGACGAGTCACAGAAGCCACAGAAGGACAAGGTGAATCAAGTCAATTTGCAGAGGTAAAAGCCATCCAGCTGGCTTTAGACATTGCTGAACGAGAAAAGTGGCCAAGGCTGTATGTTTATACTGACTCATGGATGGTGGCAAATGCCTTGTGGGGGTGGTTAAAGCAGTGGAAGTGAAGCAACTGGCAGCGTAAAGGGAAACCTATTTGGGCTGTTGAACTGTGGCAAGATATTGCTGCTCGGCTAGAGAAACTAGTCGTGAAGGTACGTCACGTAGATGCTCACGTACCTAAAAGTCGGGCAACTGAGGAACATCGAAACAACCAACAAGCAGATCAGGCTGCTAAAGTGTTCCAAATAGATTTGGACTGGGAACATAAAGGTGAACTATTTTTAGCTCGGTGGGCTCATGACACTTCAGGTCATCAAGGGAGAGATGCAACATACAGATGGGCTCGTGACCGAGGGGTGGACTTAACTATGGACTCTATTGGCACAGGTTATCCATGATTGTGAAACATGCGCCGCAATTAAGCAAGCCAAACGGTTAAAACCTTTGTGGTATGGGGGGCGGTGGTTGAAATATAAATATGGGGAGGCCTGGCAAATTGACTACATCACACTCCCTCAGACCCGCCAGGGTAAACGTTATGTACTTACCATGGTGGAGGCGACCACCGGATGGCTGAACATACTCTGTGCCCCATGCCACTGCCCGGAACACTATCCTGGGCCTCGAAAAGCAAATCTTGTGGCGACATGGCACACCAGAGAGAATTGAGTCGGACAATGGGACTCATTTCAAAAACAGTCTCATAGATAACTGGGCCAAAGAGCATGGCATCGAATGGGTATATCACATCCCCTATCATGCACCAGCCTCTGGGAAAGTTGAACGGTATAATGGGCTGTTAAAAACTACCCTAAAAGCAATGGGGGGTGGAACCTTTAAAAACTGGGATAAGCATTTGGCACAAGCTACCTGGCTAGTTAACACCAGAGGATCTATCAACCGAGCTGGCCCTGCTCAGTCAGACCTTTTACATACAATAGAAGGGGATAAAGTCCCTGTGGTGCATGAAAAGAATCTGTTGGGAAAAAACTGTCTGGGTTCTTCCTGCTACGGGCAAAGGTAAACCCATTCATGGGATTGCTTTTGCTCAAGGACCTGGATGTACTTGGTGGGTGATGCTGCAGGATGGTGGAGTCCGATGTGTCCCTGAAGCTGATCTGATCTTGGGTGAGAATACTTAATTCTGAACTGCATGATGTTAATTGCTGCATAATACTATCAGTGTTCATAAGTGTCTTTCAGGTTGAAGCAGTGGTGATGAGACCGGAGCTAGCTGCAAGTGGCGTCCAGTAACCTCCTCGAGACTGATATCTTTAACCTGCAACCCGTGGGCACGAACTGTGACAAAGCTCATATCATCTCTCCTACCCTGGGAGACTCCTAGCCAGATGGAAACCCACAATCCTGAACTAAATGAACTTGATGAACTTTTTTTTTGTATAGAGATGAATCATAAACTAATGTTATCTGTATATATTTTAAAATGAAAAGTTAGTGGTGATCTGAGTATGACGTGAATGGTATGGAATAAGGGGTGGAATGTCCTGGTTTGGCCTAAACCAGGCCGATTTTCCTTTCAGTGATTTTTACTTTCAGCTAAGTCTCCTTTAAGTAACTGCATTTTCTGAAACTAACTGCATGTTTTTGCAGACAGTGTCTGCTTCCAGGACTGATAACGCTCGAAGTTTGTAGTTATCACTGAGGCACCGGTAGGGATGTTGTGCAGAAAGGCTCTTGCTGTACTTATTCTTGAGAGAAACCAAGGTCACTGCTGAATTCCTCATTGCTTACGAGTGAAGAGCCGAAGGGGGGTCGCAGCTGCAGTGGGGAGCAGACAGGGCAGGTGACCCAAAATTGACCAACGAGGGTATTCCATCCCATACACGTCATTCTCGGTATAAAGTGGGGGGATCACGAGGGTCTCGCTCTCTTTCTGCTATGGCCGGTGTCCAGGGAGGACTCCGTCTGTTTTCCTGCTGCCCCCGATCCCGATCCGTGCGTTCCTGAATCCAGCTCTCGACCATCGCTAGGCCCAGCCTGGGCCTTCCCGGAGCCTGCCCTGCAGTGCCGGTGGTGACGTGGCTGACTTCAGGGGAGCTCAATCTTGGTTTTGTATATATATTTGTATATATTTGATTATTTTTTATTATTATTATTATACTTTTTTTTTCATTATTATAGTTTATTAAAACTGTTTTAATTTTCCAACCCAGAAGTCTCTCTCCCTTTTCCCTTTCCCTTTCCCTCTGGGGGGAGGGGGGGGATAACAGAGGGCATCTGCCGCAGGTTTAATCGCCAGCCCAGCTTTAAACCGTGACACTGACATTGGTCAATCCTTATTCCATAGGTGAGATCAGTGAGACTACTCGTGATGTAAGATGCTGCTCCCTGTGAGTGATGGCATTGTGGTCCCTAATGAGTTTAAATTAAATAGTGCTCAAACGACAAGTGTGGAGATTATAGTACCAGACAGGGATAATGAGTTAGATTGTGTGTGTGAAGGTAAATCTTTTTCTGTCTTTATAAAGCTAAAACATTTATGAAGGGAGCTCAAATTATGAATTACCCAACTGCCTTTTGTACCAGATGTGTAATTCCTTTTTTCCTCACTTTTGCAGAGCAGTGTTTTTCATGGGACAATCTATAAAATGAACAGCCTGGGTGTTTTTGGAAGGAATCTTTCCTTTTTCATTAACCAAACACAATAAAAATCACAGCAGGCTCTATAATACATTTTTCCTTAGGAACGTGTGAATTGAGATTAGTCAACAATTAAGTTATCTGGTATTGTTCTTACACGCACTATCAACTGCCTAACTCCCAGTTAGCAGAAATTCTTGACACTGTGAGGGGTACAGTCTTTAGCTTAATGTTAACTTTTACAAAAGTAAGCAGTAAAACACTATCTGTCTGTGGCAATTTTCACAAAAATGTTCTTTTTTTACCCCTCTCAAAAGCATACACGAACAGCTTTCTTCCATAAGTAGCTGCTTGGCAGAAATTACTTTACACTCAGCTGAGGAAACCTAATCCCCACATTTTCAGCCAAGTAAATAGTACGGTAAGTTTGAAAAGAAGAATGCTTAGCTCTAGCTTTCACACATTTCTCAGTGACTGTCACCAGAACACGGTCAATATGATTTCCTTGTTGTGCAGGGCATTATGATTTCTCATTTAGATCAGTGAGATTTGGGAGTGCTCAACATCTTGAAAAACAAAGCGAAAAGTCTCCCCTCTAAAAGCCTGTACTAAATAGTATCCACGGGCAAATCAAAAGACGATCACCCTTTTTGATCCAAAACAAAATAAGCACATGACCAACTCCACCTTGGCTGGGAGGTGAGTGGCGCTGCAGACCGGCCCTGCTCAGACAGGAGGCCATCTCGCAGGCCACACCGAGCCCAGGAGAACAGCCACATGCAAGTTGCGAAGAGCTAATACCGCCTTGCTTGTGGAGCTGCAGGACAGGAAAAGGACAGAGGGGTGGGCAAGCAGAGCAACGACACCGCGGGTGCTGGGGTAGCGGCTTCCCAGGAAAAGCAGACACTTTGCCACAAAGCACAGGCCGCAGGTAGCCTGGGAATGAAAGTGCCTTTGGTCCCAGCAGCAAAGCTGGGTTACAACTTCAGGCACAGCAGCCTAACGACAGCCAGCAGCAGGCACTGTGCACTGATGCACAGACAGGCAATGGGCAGCCCAGCCCACGGACAGATGGAAACTCCCCTGCAGCGAGTTTCTCTCCTCTCTTTCTCAAAGCTCTGCCAGATGTTCTGTGCCAGGCTTCCCCTGCCATGAACTTCGGGCAGCCCTGTTACACCCGTGTAATGGAGACACTTCTGATTTATCTACACTTTATCACCACTTCACTTGAGTGCAGTTTGATTGGGATCAGAAAGCTGTATTACAGTTGGAGCTTGATACAATCTCAAGCCTTGTACCTCTCGCTGATTTAGCTCTCTTCCCCACTAGAGTCTCTGTGGTGAATGAGGCTGCTTATCGCAATTACTTTAAGCTGCAAAAAGTCGGGGGCAGCTGTCAAAGGAGAGGTCCTGCCTGCTCTCAGCTGGGCCATGCATTTTCCATGTCCACCTTTGTGCTCCCATGAGCACTCACGCATCTGGGCAGCCTCAAGAAGAGGGTCCAGCTGACAACAGGAGCAGCAAGAAATGAAGAAATGCTCTTTTTAATCCAGATTATCTCCCAGCTGTGGCCAGAGAAGGCCAATGGAGCTGGAGAGACTTCAGCAGGTAAGAGGCATGCTGTGGGAGGATGGGCCATACCCTCTTCACCCACAAGGCACTGCAGTGGGGTGAAGGATCTGACCGAGAGAGGTTTCGTGCATTTCATCAAAGCTTGCCTCATGCTACAAAATAATGGGTAGGATCTTTCAGCAACCCATGCCAATTCTCAGTGTGTGTTGGAGCTACCAGGTACTCTGTAAGAGGTAAATCGTAAGCCAGGAAACAGCTGCCTACTGTGATGAGCTCTGTGAGGGTTCGTTGGGATACCGTGATGAGGGCAGCAAGAACCCTGAGGTTGGCAGTGCAGTTGGGCTCTGTCTCCCCATCCCTGTAACAGAGGAGAAGTGCCAGAAAGGCCAGAGAAGGAAAAGATACTCCCACTTTCTGAATTGTAGGAAAGCCTCCAACACCTGACCAGATGTGTGACCATGTATTCTCTCCTCTCACCCCATCACTGCCTTGTCTTCTCCATCCCATGACCCTCGGTTTGAGGGTGGAAGTTGCCAAGTGAGATACCATGGGTGAGCTCGAGTGCAGGCAGGCAGGCAACTTGCAGGGAGACAGCAGGGCAGGTGGTTGCTATGTTATGCTGAAGATGGAGGGTAGACCCTGTCACAGTTTAAAGCTGGGCCGGCTATTAACCAGGTGGCAGATGCTCTCTGTTAACCCTCTCCCCCCCCCACCAAGGGAAAGGGAAAAGGGAGAGAGACTTATGGGTTGGAAAGTTAAAACAGTTTTAATAAACTATAATAATGAAAAAGAGTATAATAACAATAATAATAGAAATAATCAAATATATACAAATATATACAAATATATACAAATATATACAAAGCAAAGACTGAGAGCCTGGAAATCCTCCTCAGGCAGAGTTGCTCCCCCCAGCACGGGCAGAGGGGAAAATGCAGTACCTCCACCCAGCACGGGCAGAGGGGAAAATGCAGTAGCTCCCCCCAGCACAGGCAGAGGGGAAAATGCAATAGCTCTCCCTGCCATCACACCTGCAGGCTTTTAACTGGAGATTTGGCAAAGCTGGTACCAATCAGTGGGAGACAGGAGGGCCCCTCCCTCCTGGGCCCCACCTCCAGGAGGTGGTGGGTTAGTGATAAATAGGAAAGTGAGAATGACGTGTATGGGATGGAATATCTCATTGGTCAGTCTTGGGTCACCTGCCCTGTCTGCTCCTCCCTGCAGGTACGACCCCCTTTCGGCTCCTCACTCATAAGCAGTGAGGAATTTAGCAGTGACCTTGGTTTCTCTAAGACTAATTGGCCTGGTTTGGGCCAAACCAGGACAGATCCCCACCCCTGCACCATTCACTAGAGCACCAGGGGAAAGTGTATTATCTTCAGTGCCTTGTGTGCTCTGACTCTGGCTGCAAGGCGCTTTCCTCCTGATACCCACGATGGTAGTAAGGGAAAGGTGTCATTGCAGCATCCCATCTAACTGTGCAACAACACACAGCTGCCTGAAGCTTCTCCCCAGTCTCTAAGCTCTGGATGTTCCTTGAAGTTTCTTTTCCAACAGCAATAATTCCTCTGATCAAAAGCAGGTTTTTTAACAGCAGCTTTTTTTCACTCCATCGCCTTTAAAGCGGGGCTATAAATCATACTAAATGCCTCCACATTATGTAAATTGGCTCCTTTGTAGAACATTTTTCATTCAGTATAAACAGAGAAATTACACCCTTTCAGCTTTGTCCAGAATTGCTATTTCTTTTGCCCTTTCCAAAGGGAGATTTTTAATCTGTGTCATTTTAGCTGTGTGTCTTCATTTAGCCTGCACCCGGGGCTAAACAATAACAGTGTTTCTGTCACCAAATATCCCTTTCCCAACTGAGGAAGGAAATTGGGAGAAAGAGGGAGACTCATGGGTTAAAATTAAACAGATTTAATAAAATAAAGAAACCAATGTAAATGCTAACACAAAACACAAAAAAGTATACTTAGCTACAGGTTGCAGTAAGTTGTCTAGGAATAGCAATCATCAGCAATGAGGGAAGAAGAAAAGAAAAAAAGAAAAGAAAAAAGAAAAGAAAAAAGAAAAGAAAAAAGAAAAGAAAAAAGAAAAGAAAAAAGAAAAGAAGAAAGAAAAGAAGAAAGAAAAGAAGAAAGAAAAGAAGAAAGAAAAGAAGAAAGAAAAGAAGAAAGAAAAGAAGAAAAGAAGAAAAGAAAAAAAAGAAAAAAGAGAAAAAACAAAAGAGAAAAAAGAGAAGAAAAAAGAAAAAAGAGAAAAGAAAAAAGAGAAAAGAGAAAAGAGAAGAAAAAAGAAAAGAAAAAAGAAAAAAGACAAAAAAAGAAAAGAGAAAAGAAAAAGAGAAAAGAAAAAGAGAAAAGAAAAAGAGAAAAAACAAAAGAAAAAGAAAAGAAAAAAGAAAAGAAAAAAAGAAAAGAGGAGAGCAAAAAAAGCCCCACCAAGACCTCTCTTTTATAGTGAACTTGATGTCAATGATATAGAATACACCTGTGGGCCAGCCTGGGTCAGCTGCCCTGGATTTAGCTGCTAATGGCCTTGATCACCATGGCTGACCACAAACTGAAACAAAATTCCAATGAAACCAGGACATGTGTTTGACGTGCTGTCTCTCTAGCCCTCCTTCTGATGTGTGTCCTTTCCACTGGTCCACTCAGTCTCTATCGCTGCTTGTGCATTCCCTTTGTGTATTAGGTGATACCTTCCCTTCAAGTTTCTTTCTCCCTTTTCTGAATATTTTTTATGCTTTGATACAGGGCATTTAAAAAGTGTCCTCTTTCACCATGTCATGGCCAAACTTCTTAAGAAGCTTTTTTTATGTCTGTTCAAAGTTTCTCTAGGTTTCTAAACTGTTCATCCTAGGGATGTCCTTGACACAAAGAGTTGGGTACTAGAGCACTTCTGCTTCTCTGCAGCACTGATGTTGCATTGTGTGCTGGCTTTGTATTTTGCATCAGACATACTTACAACAATGAGGTTTTGAATCTAAAGATCCAAGAGAGCCTGAACAAAATAAGGACAATGAAAGTAGCGATTCCACAATACGGCTTTTAGTGAAAGGCATGGGAGCCTCAAAAATACAGCAGAGCTCAAACTTTCCTAAGGTGTCTAGAGAACAACAGAAATAAACAGAGGCAGATATTCTCAGTAATGCATTTCTTTTATATGGCTAATGAACTAATTAATTGTTGCAAATTAATATCAGTTTTGTGTGCCATTTTTATAAACTTAAGATGTAAGCTAAGAGATGTCTGGCTTTGAATACCCAAGATGATTGCTGAGCTGCTCGAAGTCTAAGCTACAGCGCAGTTAAGAAACTCCAACATACTCTTCTGTTAAAAGATGGATTTTGGTGCAGTTAAAGTGAGATATTTATTGCTGTAACTATTTCAGATACAAAAAAACCATGATGACAGTTTGCTTCTCTATGTAATTTATTTTCTTAATTGTTTTCCTGCGGTGCTTCTTTAATAACAGAGACACATGGAGTCAGTCACCCTGACAAAGTGCTCTTTCAGTTAGCAGCATTTGTCAGACTGAAGTCCCTGTAGGTACTGATAGAAACTCACTGTTGGTTTCACCCCTACAGGCACCATCTTTCTTTGTCCTTTTGTCAGTGTTTTTGAACAAAAAAGTCAAGTACTTCTGCAGCCATAGTTTTTTAGTCAGATTTATCTGCAATGCTGTAAACTCTTCAGCACTTCTGAAGCTAAAGCAATGAAGTGTGTCAGTTTTTCTTTTGTTCCGACAGCTGGAGGGTATGTTCACTTTGTCAATCAACATCACAGTTCTTGATAAAAACATTGGTACCTCTGCAAAATCAGGGCTGTGCTGAAGGAGGTTTTGTTCATGTCAGTATAACTGGCTGTTGAAATCCCAGCTGGCTTCCAAACCCAATGAACACTTCCAAGAAACCCCATGTTTTGCTTCCACCTCACCAGCCCCCACCTCCAGATGTATTATCTGTTTTTGAGGCAATGAGCCTCTTCTTAATCTTCTACCAGCTAATTCTTTATCTTTAACCAATCCATCAAACATCCTATGACCTTGTTCTTGGAAATAGCTGGTGTTCGTTCAGTAACACATTGACATGACCAACTGTCCACAAACAACCCATCAATGATATTGGATGTTTTTCCTGTAGTAGATAAGGCAGATCAATGGCATGCTTAAAGCAATTAGGATCAAGATCATATTGCTTTCTTATGGATTTTCCCATTTGTATGTTCTTTCCTTTCTGTTATCTGGGACAATTTTCTTTAAAGCTGTCTTCCCACTTTAGCTCTCAGCTTCCAAACACAGTCCAGTCCCATAAGAAGTGGAGATGAAGGGCAAAATTTTGCCTCAAGCCTCTGGCAGATGCAGTGAAAAATTCTGGTTGGAAATATTCTTAAAATCTTCAACCACTCCCTTTCAAAATTAAAAATTACTTGCCTACTTACACTAAAGCTGGAGATATTTACAGCCACTGACCTTTTCCAAGTGCATGACCCTGTCCATGCTTCACTTTTGCACTTAAGGGTTTTACATGATATATTTTCCCCAGCCTCAGAAAAGTAGGAAAGGAAAAATCTACAGACTAAACCTCTCAGGAGCCTCAGCTCACAAACTAAGAAATCATCTTCTGTAAAAGTCACTGTTTAGTGTCTCCAGTCACAGAAAATGCCTCATGACCAAAACTGTAAAAAGTGTTTATTTAAGTGTTTAAACCAGTGACAGTTCTTTCATTCCCCATTAGAGAAGTTTTAGTGTATCCTTTATTTTATTTGAACACACTGTAGGCAAATCATCCTTGTTTGCCTCCATGGCAACCCCTTCTCACTCTCCTTTTCAGTCCTTAGAGGGGGAAACATTCCTTTCCTTTGGGCCTCCCAAAACCTCACTGCCAGCCCTGGATGCCACTTTGACACTGTTCCCCAGCCCTCATGATTCATTAGGGCCCCATGTGGCAGCTGTTACACACTGTTCTTGCTGCTCACGGGCTTCGGATGCAGAAGAAGGGAGAAGTCCTGAGTTGTTCACAGTAAGCCAGTACCTGCCTTTGCAGCACAGGGTCTAACAATGCAGTGGCTGCACTCAGCAATGCCATAGGACATCAGAGACATTACCTGTCTTGCTGAAAGCAGTGATGTTAATTCTACAGCACCCTCTAATGCAGGAAAAAAGGGACAAATTTCTGGTCACAGAAGTTTGCTCTGTAAGACTTCCTCCAACCCAAATGCTGAGGACAGACGGAGGGTCTTCATGCTGAGTTGGGCTTGGCTGTGCTTTTGGCTGGATGATTTGAGAGGAAAGGGCAGCTCATCCTTGTGGAGCAGGTGGAAACACAGTTAGAAAATCGACTAATAAAAAGATTTCCCTCGGGGCTTGCTCTGCACAAGTGCCGTGCAGGAAATCTGTGATGTGCCACCGAGCCAGCATTCTCACAGGGACTAGGACTTTAAGGCCAGCAGAGCTGCCAGCTTTATTTCCCATGCTTGCCTTATAAATCATGCCTATTTCTAAAGTTCTGGCCACCAGCAATGATCCCTAGTGTCGCCATAAGCCAGATCTCCAAGGAGCACAATTTTTTTCAGGAGAAGAAAACTGTACCAAGTTTTCTCAAATGGAAATGACTCCTCTTTAATCCAGCCTTTTGGTGTATGCTACGGCGGTGAGCAAGGGCCGTTTAGTGAGGTCTGAAGTCCCACCCTAGACAAAGCCTCTGGCAGCAGACAGGAAGCACGGGTGTTTCGTGGCTAAAGTTTAGACACTCTGGATCCGCTAGACTGTAGAAGTATTTAATCTTGACTCATTACTGTGAGTGTTCTGTGAATATTTTGAGGAATAAAAGTGGTGATTTATTTTTCATTTATTTACATAACAATATTTATCATTTATAGCAACTAGGACAGCTTCCTGAAATTTGGGAAAGCCTTAATAAATTCTTACCTAATTTAATGAATCGCCGTGGAGACCATATTGCATTTCAAACACTTGGAGTGTGCTAGTCATTACTCACCTGCCTCCAACTTTCAATCAACAGCTCTGGGACGCAGAAAAATGAAAAAAACATCTGCTGAAACACACTCAGAGAAAACATTTGCTGCTGCTTGTAGAAATTAAATGTGTTTGTAGGAAATGGAATGATTCTGTAAATGCTTTGCAACAGGAGTAAATTTACTACCAGCTTTATTTGTAATGATTCAGTCAGAAAGTAATAGAAGTAAGCACTTGATGATAAAAAATTACTGTTATTTAGAAATATGATTTTGACATTAATACAAAGACAGTCTTAATAGAATGGCCTGACTATTTTACATGTAAAGTGGGGGATGATAATTGGAGATCAAGCTCTCATGGATATATGATATAGTTATTGCATCATACATTGAGAATGGAGAGCTTACCATAAAGGTTTGTGAAAAGGAACTTGCATGCTGAAATTGCAGATCAAAGCCAGCAAACATGAATGCTTCATAGCATAACATTACATCAAAATCCCATATAAAGTTAATTATACCCTCCCAAACTGCTCAGCACCACTAAGTCCAACTGATACGATGTATAACAAGGACATGTGTATTAACTAAATACAATTTTCTTTCTTTCTTTCTCATTCCCAGATGGAGGAGAGTAAATATGGAAATAAAATCTCAGCACAAATCAGAGGCAGGTGCAGTTTCTTGTTTGATGATCTGAATATTTTAATTTCTTTTCTGAAGTGCTTCTTTCCCAACTCTTTCTACTAAATGTAAACGAACCCAATGAAGGTCGCGTGGAGAAAGGTGCAAGTGAAGTTTGCTGATGGATATACTGTGACAGTCTGAAAGAATGCTGGATAGTTCAAAAAGTCATTAGTCTCCTCTGAGAAATCCTCTCAGTGCAGAGCAGGACTGACTGTACTTACCTTTGAGGAAACTTGTGTCACATTAACTTCTGGCAGGAGAATACATAGATGGCCAATGGCTGTGTGACATCTAAGGTCATATAGAAGAATGAACTTCAAAACACTTAAGTAGACAGAAATTTGGTCTGTACAATTCTCCATCAAAGCTATCAGTTCCATGGTTCTTTTCTGTCCTTTTTTTTTTCCTACGGAAAATCCTCAGCAAATTGTACTGACTGCCCCAGAAACACTTTTTGTCTGGACTCTCAATGATTAAACAAGTGTTGAAGTGCCAGTCACTTACTATAGTCATGCTGTTAGGTGAGGACATTCTGAATAGGCAGACTAAGGCAGAGCTAAATCGTCACTACACCCTCATAACAGACATCAGCTGGGTCGTGTTTTTGTGCCAGACTTCACTGCTAGCAAATCATCGCTTCAGGCTGTGTTATGACATATCTTCTTCCTTCAGTGAGGGTGTTTACATTTCAGTTACAAGAGAGCAATCTCTTTTTGCAATGTTTGTGTCTGCTGTAGCTTTGCTCCTCTAAGAGCAATCACTTTCAAGGGAGGGATAAGTTCTTTCTTACTATTTTATAGTAATTTTCAATATTGGTCAGGTCCTAATGGAATTGCCATGAAGATGATAATGCTTTTAGGTCTACAGGAGGAGTACGCAGATGCCTTGGGTGACGTTTCCCCCTGCAGGGTTTTGCACTGTGGTAAAGCCCTGCTCTGGGTAAGTGAGGGGCCATGGCTCAGGTTCTGGGGAAAATGCTGTGAGAGGGCTTTGAATGGCCAGGCAAGCCTAGGGGCTGGGGAGCTGTGCTGTGCAGGGCAATGGGAGAAAGGCACTGCTGCAACTCCTATTGCTCCTCCCCAGGCAGCCAGCCTTCCTCTTAGCACACTCATCTTCACCAAGGCTCCATGACCCTGAGCGCTTGCACTGGTGCTGCAGCCCCTGCACCTACACCTGAGCTGATATCCCTGCCTGCTCTGCTGCATCTGCTCTGACAAACCGGTGGCTGCTCCCGGGCATGTTAACATTTTCATGAGATTTCTGTCTGTCTGCTGTTATTGGCCTGTGCTGGGGCAAGCCAAGGGTGCAATGAGGTAGCTGTGTGTGACACGAGGAGACAGATTTCCTCTACCCTGACCATTGATAACATTTTGGCTTTTCACTCAGACCCCCTCCTTACATAGTATGTACCAGGCTTTGTCCACGTCTTTTGAAAAATCCTCCTCTGAAGCCGGTTTATGAAGAGGCCATCTTTAAGGTAGGTAACGAATTTCAGTGAAGGGGTTCCCCTTACAGGGAACTATTAGGAGTTACTGCCTTAGCATGAAACACTAAAGGAGTATCAACAGGGATGACGTGACTGGATGTGAAATTTGTTAAGGGCTTGATATGGAGCCCGCGAAAGGCTCTGAATTGCATACAAATCGAGTTTACAAATCCACACCCACCCACCTCCCTCAATTTTGGTGTTTGTACATCTTGAGAGAAACGTTAAAAGACATTTTCCAAGGTAGCGTACCAAGAATATACATATATGCACTCAGTCTTCTGCCAGGTTGCCTCTTCAGACTTGTGTAAATGTGTCAATGCTTATATATATTTGACAGACATATATACCACCAATGAAGCTCTCTGTGGATGTACCAAAACGTGTCCAGGAGAAGATGAAATGTGTTATGTCCATGATGCGCTGAAAATAATTCTCTCTCTCCCTCAGCAGTGTCTGTTAGCCTGAGCACTGCAACAGGCAAATGGAGCTGGAGAAGTAATTAAGAGCAGGGGTCTGTGTGCTCTCCACAGTGCAACCTGCCCCCCTTGCTGCTCTAAGTTCTCATAAGAATGAGCTTCAGCATTAAAGCAGGATTGAAATTCAGAAGAAATTACACAAAATAACGTACAAAATCTAGCAAAGAATTACTTACCAAAAAATACCCTTTTCATCAAAGCTGTTCTATCAGTCTGTAAAATATAATAGAAACTCTATTAAGCTTTGTAAGACTTAGTCTGCTGAAGCAACTAGGAAACATCTTCCAGACTTTGAGATGTTCTTATACTAACCAGGGAATTCTCTATTCTCTTTGTTATATTGTCAGATCTCTTTTTTTTTTTTTTTTTTTTTTTGGATGCAGTTCTCCAGAAGGATGTAGAGTCTAGGCAGGTTGTTACAGAATTAAAGCCAGTTTCAGTTTGCAGGTCTAGAGGAGCAGTTCTTCATACTGTGCAGTGAAACATTCAGGATTTTAGCCTGAGGCAGGCAGAAATGTAAGTTTAAGGGAGCCTGACATTTATGAGCATGCATGCATCTGCATTTCAATCTACATACGCAAAAGTTACTCTGCAACTGACTGGTTTTGCATCTGAGCAGAGAAGGGAACAATACTGAAAAAAATTACTAATTCAGAAGATGACATGAGCACTTAAATTCAGTTTTTGATTCATGCCTATTTTGGGAACTGTAAGACACAGACACTTCAAATGTAAATCACTGCCACTTGAACACAGCTCATGAGAAACATTTCTGAGCAGTTGGCTCTGTTTCTGTCTCAAAGAGGCTGAAAGAAAAAAGAGTGGGTTTTGATTTTCTTTTTTATTATGAGGTTTCCTACTCTACTCATTCACCAAGTAATATAGCTGAGTTTTCAATCTTTGTGAAACGATACAGATTTTGCAGGATCATTCTAATTTTCCATGATGTTTGAAAGGCTACTTCTCACTTACCAAATCTGTTTCGGTGTTATGATTTGAAAGTATTCATTACATATTCATAACAATATTGATAGAATATTGTATGTTACTACCTCATGTTTTGCTTTGTGCAGAGCTGGTTCTGGGAGGCATTTTCAAATTAACACTGCTAATCCATCCTTTCAGTTTGAAGACCTTTGCATGACGTTAGTTTATAATCAGGGGTAAAGCACAGGTCTACGTATTTCTATCCCATCTTACAATAAAATATGCTGCTTTCCTTCAAAATACCCTAAGGGAGGAGTCTTATTTTCAATCTGTAATAGTATAGGCTTTTACAAGGTACTGACATCAGGCTGTAACATCAAGCAGAGACAGAGAGAGGGAGACCTGCAGATACGATGCATGGGAGAACCAGTCTCGATTTGTACACACTGTCTATGTCTATGCTTATAAATCAAATTAATATGAAACAGCCTGCGTCCACAGCATCAGATGCTTTTGGAGGATTCTCCAAAATGGGACAGTGATATCCAAACTGCTGGCTGTTGTAGGTGGCCTTGATGCATGCTGGCTCTCAAACAGTGCCTGGGGCTGTTGGGTACCAGCTGGCCCAGGCCAGAACCACACCTGGGACCCTTCTAACAATTTGGTAGTAGGGGTGAACAGGACTCACTGTCTGGAAAGCTCCCTGGCACTGCTTTAATTTGCAGGCAAAACCACACAAGTCTGGAAAAAGAAACTCTTACCAGTTGTGTTCCAAACCCCAAGCATCTGTTTATTGCAGCTAATACACTCTGTAACAAAAGTACAATTCTTTGCTCTCTGGAGCAGTCACAAACACTACATCTGAATCTGTCCCAGTGGTATTTGTACCCAAGGCTATCTCTGACCTTGGAAAGTAGCTAAATAACAAGAATGGAAATTGGTAAGAACAGCACGGTGCTATTATCACTTTGGGGACAGAGTGTGTATCTCTGGAGCTGCTGCACCTCATAGTCATTTGCTCTAATGAGTCTTTCCACTGTTCTCATCATGTAAAGCTGCCTTAAGCTGCTTAAAATTTACGTGGTATTGGGATACTTTTTGAACTTCATTCAGTTGTGCAAAAGTACAATTTCTAATTCTTAAGCCTGGCAGAAGTCCGGCTTCTTGAAACTGGCAGGGCAATACAAAATGCTTTTAATGTCAGTGAGAGCCAGGCTGAATTACTTTGTTTTGCCATTGACTCCCTGGGCACAGACTCAGACCATATTGTGTTCATTTTGAAGTCACAGAATCCTCATAGAATCATTAAATAATTTCTTTAAATTGAGCTCTAAACAAAATATCACTTGTCATAGTGCTTCAAGCAATAACTGTTTCCAGGGAAATTACCTTAATGAAAATATTTCCCTTATTTCTCTCATTATTCATACATTTCTTCTGTTACTCACATCCTCCTGTGGATTCGCTGACACTAGAACAGTTGTACACAGCTGATATATGTCTGTTTCTTCTGGGATTGATTTGTTAGATTTATCCCATCTCTGAAATTGCAATGAAACAATAAAAACAAGCAGCAAGTAACTATTACACCTACAAATTCAAAGTTGTCAGCTCTTTACGGAAATGATGGCAAAGAGCTGAAAAAGCAAAGACCTTCCTATGTCCCAAAGCTGAGTTAACCTGGATGAGAGGATGGGATTGTATGAGTGTAAGAGGGATCTCTTGCAGTTTAACAGCTTTTCCTTGGATAAACCATCAAACATCCACCTGTATTTTCACACCACCCCAGAGAGTGCAACACTCACTTTCAGTTTGATGTGACGAAACACCGTCTGACAGGCTACCACATAGCCCCAGCATCACTTTGAGTACTTTGACCATTTCGGAGCTCTGGGCCATTTGGCCTCAGACGCAGGGTTGTTCCTTGATCTTGTCTTTTCTTGGTGTAGACATGTCCAAGGGGGCCCCAGAGGCAGGTGATCCTGAATCACGGATATTTTCCGGGAAGTAAGAAGTATGCTGTCCGCAGTTAAATTGCACAGCTGTGTTTTAAGCATGTTTTCATTATCATTATAAAAGTTATGGCAATAATTCATTTGGCAGGTTTCTCATCTGCCATGAAAAGTGTAGTTTTAAATGCCAGCATTAGCTGGGCAACAAGACCCAGCATTAAAGTCGTGTGTGATGGACTAATCTGGGAACTAGGACTGACTAACATGTTCCTGGTGGTGGAGGGGAAGCTCTCTCCAGAAGCTGACTTTCACCTTGTAAAAGTCTACAGACTCCATATAGTCATGCAGCCATGTACAAAACATACACTGAAGCAGAATAGTTCAAATCCAGGTTACTGTAACATACAGCAAACAAAGCCAAAGCAAATCTCCGTAGCTAAGTATGACCTAAGATGATGCTTCTAGGCAGGCTGGTGGAGCAGTGCTAACCATCTGTAAGACTGTACCATTTGGCACTTGCAAAGCTTGTCAAACTGTTCTGAAAATACCCAGGCAGTTTACCATATGCAGTAATAATCAAAAATAAAACAAGCTGTGGTGTCTAGCAGCTGGTATGTCACAGATATGTAAAAACAACTGAACTAAAATTGTAACTACTGACATAAGAGACATAACTGCCTTAGGCCAGATGGTGAATGCAGACTGTCATAGTTGTACTGAGGTGTGTGATTTTGTGCTGGTTTATCCCAGCTGATGTGATGATCCTGAAGCATTACCAACTGAACAGGGGTGGGGTGGCTGCAAGTCATGTAAAATTAGAAGCAGCGGCAAGACGTCTTGTGGTAGCACGCAGATTCATCAAGAGTGACATAATGGCATATTTTTCTCTATGGACTTTCTTGATGCTTCCATAGAAGACTGTTTTTATCAGGATTTGCAGTGCAAACAGGACAGCTGTATTGGGAAATGGTATCTGAGCTGCCCATTGTGGCACTGGGTAGCATTTCTGCTTCATAAGGTCCATTTTTGTGAAGAGACTTGAGCCTTTACAAAATTGATCCTGAGCCCCAAACCTGTTTTCACTTGTATTGCTCTAAATCACAGGCAACATGATGGAAATCAATGGAGCCACAGTGTTGTAAACTGGTATAACAGCCAGCATATGGTGGGCAAAAGCAAGCAGAATAATTGCTTTCATTGAATATAGCTTCCAATATTACTAGAAGTACCGTAGCAACCCTGAGCAGCTGAAAGACAGGTGGCTGGTGATGAGAAAGGGCACAGGAGTGCCAGTCCTCAGCTGGGACGAGGTGCTCTTCACTGGCTCCCCAGGTGGTTTTGCCTCCTCCCTCACTCAGCTGTGCGCACCTACTGCCAGTGCTGTCTCCTGCCTGCCCTGCCATGGACTGCACGGCACTGGCAAGTGCATCCATCTCTGCAGAAATCCACTGAGAAAAATTGAGGGGTTGTGACCTGAAGTTCACTTCTGAACAGCAAAAAATCCAAGTTAAATCATGCTTATGGGCAAGCAGCTGGGGCGGTACACACCAGCACAGCAAAGCTGCATGGCATTGACAGCTGCCATCCTGTGATCCCTTGCCTTTAGGTTTCGCCTATTGCGGTTCAGAGGTCACCCTGCAGACCAGAAACCTTTCACTACACAGTCAGATGCTTCCCTCGAGACAAGGTGGCTTCCCAGCTGCTCTCGGAGCTTTTAAAGCCATTTCAACCTATTTGGTTCGGTTCTATATATCTTAACTCTATATGTCTATACATGGGTAGATCTGGCTTCAGTGGTCCTCTCTGTGCCTGCTCATTCCTGCTGCCCAAATGAACCTTATTGCTCCCTTCAACTCCTTGTTTCTGTACAAACCAGAATGCTGGAATAATTTGGGTTAATAATATTCATGCAAAAAAAAGTACACTTGATGTGTGTTATTTTTAGCCAAGATGATTTCCCTTGTGTAATTCACATTGCAGCCTCACAAACGTGGACTGCCTTAATTGAAAGGGCAGCAAATTACTCCACAGTAGCAGAGCTAAATGGTCAGTGATGAGAACCTCTTCAGCCAGGAGACAGGACCTCAGGAAAAATGGAAATATATCCGTCATTCTGCATGTTTTTGCAACTGAAGAGGAAAATTCTCACTTCTGTTTTCCCGTTGGCGTCACTTTAGCATCAAATAATTATCCTTGACTGCTGTTCATGATAAGTTGGAAAGAAAATTATGGTTTTCACAGGCAGAATGTCTCCCACCTACAAAATTTAACATCTGGCTTTCCAGTCATTTCATACATCTTATGTGTATAGAGATATGTATACTCATGCATATATACATACAAATATATGTGTATATACACACATATATATGCACACATACTCACACACATAGAAGTCTAGCAGTAGCCAGAGATACTCACCATATATATGTAATGTCCTATCCAGTCCCATTGTCTGTGAAATATTCTTTATTTTTTTTCCCCTTTCAAATATCTTGAAAATTACTTATTCTACTTTTGGGCAGTATTAGCACTGTAAGTTAATTTTGTATCCTTTTTCCTCCAAATATTTTGGATCATCTACTTAGAATGAGAAATTAAATGCCAGTATAATTAACATTTTAAAAATTCAATATCAACTTTATCACCAATTAAAGAAAATACCAAATAATTTAGACATGAGGGCGAGACCAGGTAACATGAAGTAGCAAAATATCAGATTGCCCCAGTTTTCTCCCAGTTTATCTGCATTTCCAGCTGCTTCCCTTTGACTTTTTTCTCTCAGCAGTGAAGTGGTACCCATATTGCTGGTGCTTATGTAGCCCTGCAGAAGCTTTTTGTAGTCTCAGCATCCTTGCTGCTCTTACTCAGCTTCGCTGCAGTGAATTGAATTACTACATTGATTATTCAGTTAAAAAAAAAAAATCCAAACCCACAGGAAGAACGGGTAAGGCAAGTTATTTGCTTTTTTGGAACAGACTGGTAGTTTCTGTCACTAAAAAAAATCTGATGACCTCTAATGACCCTATAATTTGAACAATTTTTTCCCCCTGAATGTCTTTAAATTATTAGTTTGTGCATTTTTTAACATTCTTTTACAGTTTCAGTGCTGTTACCAGCTGACTTTTCACGTCCAGGTGCTCCACTGACTTCACTGGGGATTGGAGCAATCACACACACACAGCACTCACTGGTTCAGCTTACTACAGCCTGTTTGCGTGTCCTGTCAAAATCAGGAGTAGTATGCAACTTCTGGTCCAGAGTAGGAGAGCTTTTCCACTAGACTGTGTAGCCCTCTGCCCCCAACAGCTGGAGAAACAGAGGCTATGAAGAGAGATGAACTGTTCTATCAGTTTTTGGTCAATGATGTCACACATAAAAGCCTGATAAATCTAAAACTAGCTAAAAATCCCAGATATGTAAAGCTATTTCTCCTCTCTCATTTGTTTGTGGGGGGTTTTTGTGTCGTTTTTTTTTTTTTTAAGTCTGATTACAATAATAAAGTGATACTTTTGTAATATTTATATGATTTGTATCTAACCTGAGTTGTACACAAGTGTTCATTTTGAAGCCCACCAGAACACTGAGATATTCTCATGAGAGAAACTCATTATTCAGGTTGCTTCCAGCCCAGATGGAACTGCTGAATCAAGACTAATTTAAACTCACCCACATACCAACTATTTTTTGTATTTGAAGAATAAGACTATCAGTAGCCACTGTTAGCTGCAGTTAGAGGTTTACCAGATAAAGAAAACTATATGCACAAACGTATATGGCACAATTTGATAATGGTGAGTGATTTTATCTCTCACTCACAGCTAGTGTGTGATAAGCTGTTGCAGTTCAAAGGAAATGTGTTCTGCTTATACAAGGCCCATTATTGCACAGATACAATGAGCCATGTAACTAAAGGATAAATTCTAAATAAAATGCCCATATATATTCATCATATCAGACTAGGCAAGGTGAACAGTTTCTAGGGGAAATAATAGTGTTTGTTTTATTACTAGTCGTCTGTACCACTGATGACAACATTCAGTAATATTTTAGATAAGTGACAGCAAATATCTGGTGGCAAGCTGGCAGTTAAAGAGTGCCTTTAGACATTTGCTGTGAAAGGCGGTTTTGACTTTTCTTCCCTTGATACATATTATATCATACAAAGTCTGCTGAATAGGACATATGTTACAATTTAAAACCTTTGGTGAGACACTGATCAAGAAAAGAGGTTATATTTTAGATAGTAGTTTCAATTTATTCTGGGAACACTGAATGTTGGTGTTAAAGCTATAATTATTTCATTCATGAGAGGATCCAAAGTCACAAACATATAAATGTTTCATCATTTAAACAGAGCAACTCATCTCCCTTTAAATTGCTTGTAAATCGGAAAAAAACCCCACACCCACTCATCAGCATTTGATAAAGATGAAAAGATTATCAAAATAGGGGAAAATGATAGAATTAAAAAAGCAAGATTTGTTGTCATGGTCCTTGGGATTGCCTTTCTGGATCTGACAAATTGAATTGTTTAGGTCTGCATAAATGGACTGGTAGACCTGAATACTTCATAGTCAAAATATGTTCAGCAATAATGCTGAATGCTTTGGAGGAGCAGATCTGACAGTGGTCAGCTAGTCTGTAAAGCGAGGTTCTTCAGGCAGTTAGCACCTGCCATATGTCCTCAAGCATGAAGAAAAATGTCCTCTACAAATGTGTCCTATCAAATGCAATCGCAGATGTTCTCATTATGTGGAACTGACTCTTCTGTGAATTGCTAAATTCTTGTTCTCAGTAATATCCTGTGGCAGTGAATTTCATGTGCGTGCTATGTGGGAAGTATTTCCCTTTAGCCTTTCCATTTCATTTAATGTTGCCTTGTTCACGTCTTCTGAGAAAGGGCAAATGAGAGACCTTTGGATTACATTCTCTAGATAATTCATTACAATAGGCAGTGGTGATACAGCTTCCTATTATTAAGTTTGCTTGGTATTTCCTATTACAATACCCTGTTTTCAGTTGCTTCTAACTTTGTCAGACATGAATGCTTCGGGCTGAAAATGTCAGTGCTACATGCCTGCCTTGAGCTGCAATTTTTCCTAAGGTTTCAGGCAAAGTAGATTGAGATTCTCTTCTGAGGATGAAGAAAACAGCTGGGGGCAGGGGGGGAACTGTTAAGAAAAACCCCATGATCTCATTTTGAGAGACACCTAAACCCAGGCCCTTTGGCTCAGGGTCTTGGGACCTTTGCATCAGAAATGTACCTGTTGCCACGATGGGGATATCTGCAGATCTGGCTATGGCGTCACTCAGAAATTCCCACTCTCTCCACCTTCAGTAAAGGTCTGGGAGTTTAACGGGTTCCTCTCCTTTGAACATCCACCCTGTGACAGCTGCTCTGTGGAGCCTGGTGTCCAGGTCTCAGGTCTCCTTCCCTGTAGAGCAAAGGAGGTGTTCATCCCCTCGTGGCTCCCAGTTCAGCCTGGACAGAAGCAGGGATGGGAAACATCAGTGTGGGGACACTGAGGCTGGAAGGGGGAGAAGGGAGGAGAAAGGTCAGGGAGAAACTGGACCTAACTGGGTGACAAGACTGGGCATTGGGAGGAATCAGACTCCACCATAGCATGGGAGAGGGCTGAAGACCTCAGTTGCACACACCTTGTGCTTCCAACTGGCAGATGAGGGACAATGACCAGAGTGTCCCAGCCCAGCCATGGTGACCCATGTAGGGCAGGAGTTGGTCCAGAAGATGCAGTTGAGTTGCCTGCAGGTAATCCAACCCCAGCACTCCATCATAACGGAGACAATATCACATGAAAGAATTGTTGTATTAGCCAAATGTCACCTTCTCAGTTGAAACAGAATTAAACTTCTTAAGGGATAAATATCAGATATGTAGTAGAGGAGACAGCTCCTTGTAAGATCTCTGCACCATTTGGTAAACACGGTGGAGGAGTTCCAGAAGCCTGTCAGAGGAAAAAGGATGGTGTTGAGGTTGAGTGCTGCTGTGGAGGATCAGCTACAACCATTGCCACTGCCACTGTGCTCCTGTGCAAGACCAGGCAAGGCACATGGTCAAAAATGGTATGCTCCTCATTTAATGTGGTATGTGATTTGAGACCCTGGGATCAGGCTATCAAAGCACTGAACACTCAGAGCTGCTGCTTGAGTTAAAATATGTTACATAATGCTCTGAAAAAAATAAGGTCCAAAGTATCTCTAATTGGGTACTCAAAATTAATTCGTTTTTTTTTACTCTAATAGCTGTGTCTCATCTCCGTCCCTGCAAAATGGATCCCTACTCATTTGCTGGGTATGTAACAAAAATACAAGTCATTAACAGATCTACTATCAATAGGCATCACAGGAAGAAATTAATTATTCTGCCTCCAGTGTGTGGTTTTAGCAGCCTGCAGGAGGTAAAACATGGAGCCAAAACAGTGAGAAAGAAGAGCAAAACATGGCAATAAAGAGCTGCTAATTCTGTACCGAAAAAGCTAAGGTGCCCAGCAAAAAAACAGTATAATGTAACTACCAGTGGTGGGCATGCCTACACTGGGATTGGTACTATAAAATCAGTAAAACAAATGCATCCCCGAGCTCATTTTATAGTAGTTAACTCAGATACTCAAAGCAGCCCAGTCAGAGCCTCAGACACCTCATGGAGAGCTGCAGAGCCACAGTAGGTAGCTGTGGAAATATGTGATGGGTGCTGGGAGTTCCTGGCTGCGGGGACTGGGCTGCCCCAAGCACACTGACCGATGCAGGGATGGAAACACTCAAGGAGCTGGATTCAGATTGAGCCTCCAAAATTTTGAGCATTTGGCCCTGCACCCCCAAGGTAATTCTTTTTAAGTTACCCCTCTTTAGGTAGCGTTGTGCAGCTCCAAGACAGTGCTCCTCTGTTGCCTCTCCAAAATGAAGAGTCTCAGTCTCCGCAGTTTGTCCTCACCTGGAAACCTCACCGCGGTGATGTTAATGCCCCATTCCTGAATGACCCTCGTTTCTTACCTACCTTTTGAAACAGAATCACCAAAGTGAATATTCTGGAGAAAGCAACACTGCTCATTTATAGCCCCAATTAGCTTACTGTGGCATTGATGCTTGCTCAGCTGCTTTGTGCTCTGATCCCTCTTCTCCTCTTACGAGAAATCCATCTATACTGAAGCATTAAAAAACTGTGACCAGATAGACATAAATTTCACATTCACTTTTTCCTCCATCAAATTACCAAGACAAATAGCTGAATACTTGTTTGGCTTTGAAAAATTGAAGGGAGAAGGACATTAATTTAAGCATGCTCTTCCAGTTCGTCTCCAGATTAGACACTTGCATTAAAAACTTGGAGTCAAAATATTACTTATTTTTTGAGACCTTTGACTGTACTATTTTTGTCAGAACAGAGGGATAGTTCTCAGAAAAAGCAAACCAGAAAGCTATCAATCATCTATAAACACATCAGCTACGTGTTGGTTCCTGCACTTGGGTCACAACAACCCCATGCACCGTTACAGGCTTGGGGAAGAGTGGCTGGAAAGCTGCCTGGTGGAAAAGGACCAGAGAGTGTTGCTCAACAGCTGGCTGAACATGAGCCAGCAGTGTGCCCAGGTGGCCAAGAAGGCCATCAGCATCCTGGCTTGTATCAGAAATAGTGTGGCCAGCAGGACTAGGGAAGTGATCGTCCCCTTGTACTCGGTACTGGTGAGGCTGCACTTTGAGTACTGTGTTCAGTTTTGGGCCCCTCACTACAAGAAAGACACTGAGGTGCTGGAGCAAGTCCAAAGAAGGGCAACAAAGCTGGTGAAGGGTCTAGAGCACAAGTCTTACGAGGAGTGGCTGAGGGAACTGGGGTTGTTTAGTCTGGAAAAAAGGAGGCTGAGGGGAGACCTCATAGTTTTCTACAACTACCTGAAAGGAGGTTGTAGCGAGGTGGGTGTCGGTCTCTTTTCACAGGTAACAAGTGATAGGACAAGAGGAAATGGCCTCAAGTTGTGCCAGGGGAGGTTTAGATTGGATATGAGCAAGAATTTCTTCACCACAAGGGTTGTCAAGCATTGGAACAGGCTGCCCAGGGAGGTGGTGGAGTCACCATCCCTGGAGGTATTTAAAAGACGTGTAGGTGTGGTGCTTGGGGACATGGTTTAGTGGTAGACTTGGCAGTGCTAGGTTAATGGTTGGACTTGGTGATCTTAAAGGTCTTTGCCAAACAAAACAATTCTATGATTCTATGATTCTATGTTTTAGAATAGTTTCTCAGTTTTAGCAACAGTTCATTTCACAGCATATTATCAAAGTGCATTGCAAGTTCATTTAGTTGAGAGAGGTAATGAAATCTCATTGTACAATAAACTGCATCTGATCACATCTCAGAACACACATGTAGATGTGAGGGAGACAAAATAGCACCAGCACTGCACCTGTACCAAAGAGCTCCTACCTCCATGAAACTTGGTAAAATCAGTCAAGTTAACATATTCCAAAAAGAGTAATTTCTTAAGGAGATGTACATGGCACTGGCTGGGCGTTTTCAGCACAGCATGGAAAACATGGTACGTTTTGGCAGTGATGTTTGATGGCTCCTGACTTCTCCAGCCACAGTGGCAATTTACCTCCAAGACATGTCCAGGTCTCCAGGGGCATGAGGTCTGAAAAACCTTGCCCATCCCTGTGACAGGATGACTTGCAAACACTGCACATGATAGATTAAGGTATGCAGGTGATGGGAATTCAAAATATACCTGATGCCAAGCCATCAAAATTTATTTCTCACTTAAAATGGGATGGATGGGGTTTTCCAGCTGAACAGATGAAAAGGTTGACTGGCTGTAAGCAGTAGAGAGAAAGGCAACAGGATGAAATTTGTCTGACCTACTTTAGATGTCCGTATGAGGATGAGATGACTCATGCCCTAGAAATGCCTGCATCTTTCCATTGGTTGCAAAGCAAGGCTAGGCACTGAGCTCAGGTCAAGGAACCCAAAGAAGATGCACACATCTAAAGTTAAGTGAGATGAAACTCACCATGGAAGACACGGCTTTTCCTCCCTCTAACAGGCACAGTGAACAAGAAACACACGTAGTACCATACATGATACAGGGAGTATGTTCCTTACTGCACCCAACTAGTCCAGATGGCAGAGCTAGAAGCAGAAGATACTTCCCACTACTTGGTGGGCAGATATATTGTTTTTAAGCTGAACCAGGATCAAGAAACACAGGAAAATAGTTGTTATTGGTCCCTATGTAAGGAGCATGAGAAAATAAACTACTTTGAATTATAGACCGATTTGGGTTGGAAGGGACCTTTGTCCCCACCTGTACTGCCATTTGCATTGCTGTACCTAGAGATAATGTGTCACATTTTATAACTGATCTTACAAAAAAGTCTGTGTTATTCAGCATTTCATCATTATGATTTTCAATCACAGAAGTTGTCGTTTCTTAGCTTGGTGAAGAACTCCTATTTGGAGTGGCTTAATGCAAACTGAATAGTTGTTATAATAGGGAGAAAATCAGGAAGTGAATAATAATTACACTCATCTGTTCATGATTAAAAATTATATATTAAAAATGATGCCATCCTTGAAAGATAGATAATTTAAGAGGGTATTCATTTTGGTGGTGTGAATGATGTAAGTTCAGATGAACCTATTCTAAACCTATTCCTAGTAAATAAACCTATTTCTAGTAAATAAACCTATTTCTAATCTGAAAAACTTATTTTCTGCACCATTTAAGACATCAGTAGGAGCACAATAGAAACATTAATTTGGATTAAAACTTTCACAGTGTCAATTCAGAGGTGCTAAATGGCAATAAACAGAGCTGTTGTAAAGAATCTCCTATCCATATATAAAAGCAGTGAAGTGCTGTTATAGATGAATCAATGTTCTCTTGAAGTGGATGAGGCAATTCGTGTCCTTAAAACTAAGAATGCAGTTAAGAGTTACAGCTCCTATGACTAGAGATGCACTAGTGCTCTGTGAAATGCTTCCAGTCAGCATGGAAGACAGAGGCTTAATGGGACGTTATTAGGGTTAACGTTATGAAGAAGCAGGTAAGTTTTTTAACCTGTGAGACATTTATAGAAACAGGACTCTGAGTCCTGAGTATCTTCTCTGGGCTATAGACAGGGTGAAAGCAAGATAAGCATAAGAGGAGGCTGGGAAATCTCTGTATGTGCTTTTAGCAAAGAAGAACCTTGGGATAAAACACCACCAATGGATAGAAATATGGACAGCAAAGAAATGGGAAGTACTAAAATTTTAAAAGCACTTGAGTCAAGAAACTGATGGAGTTTCTTTCTAGCAACAACTCTTCAGCTAGTAAAACAAGATTGCAGACAACCCAAAATGTATTTTGTAAATTAATATAAGGAGACTGAGAAAAAAAGGGGCAGAAGTGTAATTTCTAATGCAAATGACAAAACAAGGTTTTGCAGGATGAAAAGGACTAAAAGGAGCCTGGTGGAGTAGGGCTGAACGCATCCACCAAGTGATCGAATGACCGGAATACAAACTTTGGGCTTTCCAAGCAGTATGAATACAGACTGTGACTATGTTATTGGCAGAGAAGTCCATTGCACAGCCCCCACCCTGCAGCCTCAGCAGGCTCCTGGAACGCACAGGGTACGTGGTCACATGTAATACTCCTCTGTGCAGTGTCCTATACTAATGCAGACATAAAACTGGTCCTTACCCCAAAGACTATAAAAGGAGGATACTGGAAGATAATGTATGCATATGAGGTATTAGGGGCTGATAATAAAGTTTGCTACATTGTTTAAGAGACAATTATGTCACAGGAAAGGAAAAAGGAATGCAATAAGCAAACTGAGAGTCATCACACTTGGAGAGAAATAGGAAAGGAGACTGAAGGGCTAAAAAATACTAAAGTGAAAAAATAAACTACCATATTTCCAAATACAATCTGAAGGAAAAATAGGAAACTCACTTCCCAAATTCTCCTGTGCTCCCAGTACACATCTGCCATTGGCATCCTCTGTGGGGTGATCAGCTCAAGGAAAGCAGCTCTTTAAAGTCCTTTGGGCACACACGAATACTAGTTGAGCTCTGATGCTCTTCAGGATGGATGAATTCTGGTACTGAATGAATCTAACCCTTCCTTCTCCCTGTGGCAGCTTTGATGTCTATATGAAATTAAAGCGAGACATTAAAAGAACTGTCTGTTCTATCCAACACTGCAGCGATACTTTGTTTAAATACAAGCTCCTGACTTTGTAAAATGCAAGAACATTAACACAAAAAGTTAACCTGCACTGACTATTTAATATTCTCTCACCTGTTACGTTCATAATTTTTAAAATGTAGCAGTGAAGCAAGGCAGGTGCAAAGAAAAACATTTAGACTTTAGCCTCACTACAGGTAAAGCCTAGAATTACATTTACTTTGATATAGGGAATTAGGCTAGGGAATAAATCCAAACTGTTACAGATTATTAATTTAGAAAAGTTTTTATATATATGGATACACTCACACCCCCACAGAGTCATATATCACTTGAGTACGGATAAGGCTTAAACAGAAATTTTGGGTCTAAGATTGACAGAGCGTGAAAAGCAAACGTATCTTGGGATCTTTTTGTTATGAGCTGAAGGACTGATGTTACACATGTGGGATGCTGATTAAAATGCAGGATTGAAAGGAAAAAATCATAGCAACCAATCTGTATAGTTTAACAGAAATATAACACACCAATAAGCAAAGGCCCCTGATGTATTATGAGAGATGTAACTAAATACATTAAAGGAAATGGCTGAAAGTATGATTGCATAATAAATCGCATGAAAAGTGGTGCTTATGAGCAGAAGAAATACCTTCTCTGTCTCAACAAAGAGGTGGTCAACCAGAACTTGCATAGACCCAACCAAAACTGACACAGCTAAAAATATTTGCCTAGATAATGAAACGCATAACTATATCATTTAACATTTATCTTTGCTTTGTAGGTTGACTTTATTACTTACAATAAAATCTCACGTTTTATAAATCTCATAGTCTGTTTGCAGTTCTGCTTTTTATCCTTTGTTCTCTCTCCTTTTGAACAAAGCCTTTGAACAAATTGAAGTAGGGCTATCAGTCAGGAGAAGGGAGGTCTCTTCTAATCTGATAACCTTAATTAGTGGCTAATTCATTGAACAAAACAGGCAACAAATTCACAACTGTATATGCAACTCGTAAACATTAGGCATTAGCAAATTTCCAGTTGTTGCCTTAATATTTCATATTTAAAACTGCAAATATTTGTCTCAATGGAGGACATCTACTTTTACACTCACAAAAGGGACAGTTGCCAAAGGGATCAGTTTTCAGATTGTGGTCCTCAGGTGAGTGTTACATTGTGATTTGTGACAGCGGCAAAGTGGCAGGTGTGAAAGGGGCTGGAAAGGGGACGGTACAAGGGCACCGGCAGGGCTGATGGGTGCTTTCCTTGCAGGAGACTGGACTCCTTCCCATGGAGCTAAATCACAGTCAGACGGCAGCTTGGGACTTACAAGAAATCTTTAAATGCTGCTTGATAGATGCGATAGGAGAGGTGAATCCAGCTCTCAGCATCTTAATGATGGCAAGATTTCTGTGGGCAGCAAATCATGTCATCCTGCTCTGGAGTCTGCTCCGCTGCATTGGAAAGGTGCTGCAAGAACAGTCTCTCAAATCTAATGGCAAGTTGTGTCAGATTTATATCAGGGTCCCTGAAATGATGCTCTTTCCTCGATGCAGAAGTCCATTGTCAAGGAATAAATCACAAGAGTGTTTTATGTTATCTCTTAATGATACTCTTAATCCAACTCTGAACTACTCAGCCTCAGATTAATAGGACAAAATATAAAAAATGGTTATGACAGAGGGTTAAATAAACATATTCTCTTTTCTGACTGCAGCTGGAAGGAAGATTCATAGGGGGAACAAAGCAGTGGTGAGAACTGACACCAGTGTTACTGGGCATGCATCTTTGCTTTTCTCATTCCTGAAGATGGACCCAGCTGAGACTTGCCAAGTCCTCCAGATCTGACTTAACGGACCATCCTTTCACATCACAGGACTTCCAGGAATATTTGAAATTCTAATTTGGAGTAAACAACTTTGAAATATCAAACGATTAATATTAAGAGTAATTTTTTTCCCACTCATTCAGTTACATTTGATTCCAAATAAGAGCACTGCTAACATCAAATACATTTAAGTGGTGAGTTAATTTCCTCCAGATCAGGAGCCTTTTAAAAACAAATCTAGTTTTCTTTCCTGCTCTCTAGTATCCTTCAGACACACTCAATCTTTCAGGCCTTTTCCAACAGCTATGAATCTTGAAATCTTTTTTCAGTACTGAAAGCTGAGATTCTGACACAGGAACTGGTGGCCAAGAGCTAGGCATCTAAGAGGAATGCCTCATCTCACACAATCAACTTATGATAAAATCATAAACTGAAAGTATTGCATGCCCAGATCTTGCACTTCTTGTTCTCCACAGATTTAGGTCCATCTAGATCTCTGGAGCTCTTGGGCTACATTTATTCTAGTAAAGTAAATACATATATATTAAAAAAAAATCAAAGTAAAGCAATATCAGGTAAAGTATCTATCAAAACCCAGATAATTTATAAATTGTAAGAGCAGTTTCTGTTGTGCTTTTGCCCTGAGCCGCCTAGCACTCCCCAAACAATTCCCAGGCACAGTTTTGGAGTTACGACAAGCCATTGCCAAAAAGCAGTTGTGAGGTGTCCACCTTGCCTGAAGGGGGAAAAAGTTTTTTGTAGTTTTGAGCCACTTGGCCTAAAAGCCAGAAGAAGGTTCCAGGAACATTTTACTTATGATTACAGAGGCAGCCTCAGATTCGAACATCAGAAGAGCAGTTCCTATACTTCTGACCTTGAAGTAGTTCAGCTGTCATGTTTCATTGGTTACAAATGTGTTTTACCTTCATGTTTTTGTGTTCTTGAAGAAAGACTTCTGTGACTGGCCTACCACGCAGAATGCAGAATAGCAGATTTTACTCCTTCACAATATTTCAGTGGGTGGCTGCGGCTATGTCCACATTAGCAAGCAGTGCAGAGCAGTCAGATCTTCAGGTCTGTGGAGTGAAACAGCTGGTGCTAGTGAGGACCCAACATCCACACTATACAATTTTCGGTGCTTATACGTATGAGTAGCTCTACTCTGTTCCCCAAATATCCAGTAGTGCTTGAAGCATATTAGGTATGCTTCCTGAATGACAATCTTTGATTTAATCTCATTTGAAAGGAATCTAGTTCACATGCTCCAACCTGCACCCCACAATGCAAACCAAAGATAAAGTAGGTATGATCAGGAGATTTGTTTCAAAAGTGCACTCCTGTTTTGAATTAAAACACTAATGTAGATAAATCCTGAAACAGATTATTAAAAGAAATGATAACAACCCACACAGTTGCCCTTCCAGCCCTCCCCCAGTTCTCCCTGTCCCCCAGTTCTCCCACCAGGGCTCCCTGTCCCTGCTGCTCTTTACAACTCTGAGGCTGAATGAGTGTCTTGACACCTGAATAAATACCTTATCTCCCCAACCACATTATCACCCTGTGATAATATATGTATCATTTCAGTCAAATGTTGTAATGAAAAGGCAAGTAGGCATTTTAGCACTGGGTGCAGACAATAACTGGTCTGAGTCTTCCTAACCCTATCTGGTGATAGTATTATGGCACGTTCCTCTGCACTATTTCCAATGGGGCTGGACATGCAGTCAGCATATGCTGTTCCTGTGGCGTACTCCAATCTTTGCTGCGTCCTTCAACTTTCACCATGTCCTCCGCATTGGCTCTGGGCCACTGGCAGTAGCATCATATGCCGCACAGGTTCACCATCACCCTGTCAGTACAAGAAATGAGGAGAAATACAGTATGAAGTAAATTATGCAGCTGATATGCTCACACCATTGCCCAGGTACGCTCCTTGGCCCAGACTCCACTGCAGTTTCCTGGGGTGAAGTTTGACATTTCTGAAGTAATCTGAAGGCAGTGCAGATGTCTATCTGTCACTTTGAAAACATATCTATTTCTATCATGCCCTAACTTTTTTTCTTCTTCTGTGAGAATAAGCTTTAATTAAAACAGAGGTTTAACTGACCATCACTGCTGTTACTATTCCTGCAGTTTATCTGGGACTTCTTTGGATATTTTATGAACCTTCCAGACTATGTCACCACAAAATGCCCTTAATAACTGATAAGTCCATATGTGTGTTCAGATGTAGACATTGCTTATCACTGCTTGTGACAGCTAGTTGTCCATCCCTGTCTTATGGCTTTTTAGATTGTCTTCTGGGTTTATTCTTGGCTCTCCTGGGATTAAAAATACTTGAATAAAGAACAAGCTAGCTCATGACTTGATGCTCTTAATATTTAGTGCTCCTTCTGAAGCCTCTTATTTTTCTGTGAGAAAAAGTACAGAGAGAAAAAAAATGACTAAGCAGAAATCCAGGAGAATGGGATTGAGAATGGGAAAGAAGCATTTATCCAATTACTGCTTTTTTTTTTTCCTTTGAAGGATGTTACAGAATTTATTTTTTTTTTTAAAAAATCAGTATTTATTTTCAGTGTTTACTAAGTGACAGATAACATGAAATACCACTTTAGGACAGATTAATACATAGCAGCTTCTTATGAAAGCTGGGTGATAAATGACACCATGCATAAGTGAAAGATGAGTTCACAAATGTCAGAATGATAGCAGTTCTCTTTAGTGTCTTTGCCACAGCCTGCTCACACATCCTTCTTCTTTGAACACAGCTTGGGATCAGACTATCTGCTTTTCTTTTCAAGTTGAAACCAGAGATCCATTGACATGATATGTATTCTGCTTACATGAAAAAGCATTTGCGATTATGATGCATTCAGCCGGGATCTGTTTCTGCAACATCAAAACTATTCTCTCTTCCAGGAAGACTTATTTGAAAGTTAAATAGCAATAAAGTGAAATCATGATGCAGTCTGGGAACTGTAATAGAGTTTTTCCTTGTGCCTTTTAAAAAATATATATTCAAACTTGTGGAAACAATATCATTTAAAGTAATCTTTCTATGATGACTAGAAGGGAATGACTTGCAAAAGAAATTCAGTAGTTTCAGACAAGCAAGGCTCAACTGTGACCATTTCGAAGCTCAGGAGGGGTGTTTGCTAAATGGAGGACAGATTTGGTGTGGCGCCTGCAAAACAGGAGAGCGTAAAGGGACATTTCTGCCATTTGCATTTCTTGCTCACTCTCCTGCCATGTGGCACCATCACCACCAACCTCACTAGCAAGGGCAGGTCTAGGAGCACCCAGCCTCATGCCAGGTGTTAGGGATGGCTTCAGAAACCAGAGCCCCGCTTCCCTTCCGAAGGACAGGGCACAAAGCAGTGTGGGGCACTCTGAACACTTTTGAGCCCACCGGCTTAAAAGGTCTGGATCCCATGGATTTGGAGACCCCTTGGGCGAAGCTGGCTCCTAGGCATCTCTGCTATGGCGGGCAGGCAGGGGCAGCTGGCGGGGACTTGGAGTTTAACTGAGCTGTCCCGTCCATGACTGGTGGACAGACAGAGGCAAGCTTGCTGCTGTGCTGTCTGTACTGGGTCCGGCTGGGGTGGAGTTAGCTTTCCCAGAGCAGCCGCTATAGGGCTGTGCTTTGTATTTGTGGCTAGAGCAGTGTTGATAACACACCAGTTTTTTAGCTACTGCTGGGCAGTGTTAGCACAGCATCAAGGCTGCCTCTCCAACCCCTCTCGCCCCCAAAGGCCACTAGGCTGAGGGTGGGCTAGATGCTGGGAGGGGACACAGCCAGGGTAGGTGACCCAAACTGACCAAAGGGATAGTCCAGACCATATGACATCGTGCTCAACAATAACAGCTAAGCGGTGGGAGAGGGGAATTCATTATTAAGATGTTTGTCTTCTGAACCAACCACTATGCGTACTGAGGCCCTGCTTCCCAGAAAGAGGCTGGGCGTTGCCTGTTGGTGGGAAGTAGAGAATAAATATTTTTTCTTGCTTTGCTTCTGCATGTGGCCTTTGCTTTTTTTTCATTAAACTGCCTTTATCTCAACTCATGAGTTTTACCTTATTTTCTCCCCCCTGTCCTGCTGAGAAGGGGGAGTGATAAAGTGGTTTGGTGGGCATCTAGTGGCAGCCAAGGTCAACCCACCACACTATCTCTCCTCCCCTCTCCTTATCCTCTCATGGAGGACTCTGATCACTGACAGAGAAGGTCAAAGCAAACTAAAAGTGATAAAACCTTCAGGCAGTTCCCTGCTGTTCTTCCAAGATGCTCACACTTGTGGTAGGGATGGGAGACGGTATGTTTAACCCATAAAAGCCAAGAGCCTGTCCTGAGCAGAGGGCTGTGAAGAAGCTGGGAGAATCCTGCTCTTCATTACCATCTGGCTTCACTCATTTTAGAACAGCTCCTGTTCCCAGGCTCAATTTAAAAGTCAGGCTCTTTTCAACATATCTCATCCATTACATTCAGGTTTCCTTCATCAAGGAGTTAAGACAAACACGAAGGAAGTAATGCACAATTCACACTTTTATGCCCTACATGCTCCAGGCAGAGCTGTTAAAGCTGCTACACAAAATAAATCAGTGTACCTGGAAAGGAAAAATAGTCTTTATCTGTTGTTTTAGGATATCTAAATGTCTAGGATATGTTGTCTAGTCAAGTAGCTAGTGACTACCAGGTCCATGTACCTTATCCTAAAGATCCTTCTTTCGTCACAGGTGTCCCTTGAGAAGACAGAGATTAGCACAAAGGGTCTGCAAAAACAAAGTTCTGGAAGATATCAGTAATGGCCCTTTGAGCCACCGTTTTTTTTGGACCATTGGAGCTCTAATAATCAGGCCCTAATATATGACAATGGATCAAGGCACACATTTTTCTTTAATTTCATGATCAATATGTGTGATGGTGAGAATAGAGTCTGTGGACCTCAACAAAGCATTAAACATGAATGAAAGGTTTTACTAAATCCTGAAAGGTAGGATTTGCTGTTCAATATCTTTATAGATGATCTAGACATAGGGATTGAGTGCACCCTCAGTAAATTTGCAAATGACACCAAGCTGGGTGGGAGTGTCCATCTGCTGGAGGGTAGGAAGGCCCTACAGAGGGATTTGGACAGGTTAGATAGATGGGCCGAGACCAACGGCATGAGGTTCAACAAGAACAAGTGCTGGGTCTTACACTTCGGCCACAACAACCCCATGCAGCTCTACAGGCTGGGGGAAGAGTGGTTAGAAAGCAGCCCGGTGGAAAGAGACCTGGGGGTGCTGATCGACAGCCAGCTAAACATGAGCCAGCAGTGTGCCCAGGTGGCCAAGAAGGCCAATGGCATCCTGGCCTCTATTAGGAATAGTGTAGCCAGCCGGTCTAGGGAAGTGATCATCCCTCTGTACTCGGCACTGGTGAGGCCGTACCTTGAATACTGTGTTCAGTTCTGGGCCCCGCACTTCAAGAAAGATGTTGAGGTGTTGGAGTGAGTCCAGAGGAGGGCGACCAAGCTGGTGAAGGGTCTGAAGGGTATGACCTATGAGGACCGGCTGAGGGAGCTGGGGTTGTTTAGCCTGGAGAAGAGGAGGCTCAGAGGTGACCTTATTGCAGTCTACAACTACCTGAAGGAAGGTTGTAGTGGAGTGGGAGTTGGCCTCTTCTCCCAGGCAACTAGTGATAGGACAAGAGGACATAGCCTCAAGCTTTGCCAGGGGAGGTTCAGGTTGGACATTACGAAGTATTTCTTCTCAGAAAGGGTCATCAGACATTGGAACGGTCTGCCCAGGGAGGTGGTGGAGTCACCATCTCTGGATGTGTTTAAGAAAAGAGTGGACATGACACTTAGTGCCATGGTCTAGTTGACAGGGTGGTGTTAGGGCAATGGTTGGACTTGATGATCCCAGAGGTCTCTTCCAACCTGGCTGATTCTGTGATTAAGGATTTCACCTGTACTAACCATTGAACTGGCAAAACCATCAGCCACCATTTTTTTCATGGTAAGAAAAGTCCCTTGAGGATCTTCTTGTACAGAAGAGAAGGTGAAGAAAACCAGCAATGGCAGCATGGGAAATGTCACCAAAGAATTGGGGAGGGTGCTTTTTTTTTGATATAGTGTAAGTAAAGCAAGAACGATTGCACAGAGCAAAAAAAAAAATCTGAACCAGTCCCAGTCTTTTTGCTACCATCCAGTTGGGGCACAAGCTGCCATCAGCACAAAGTCTGTTTTGGGTTCTCTGAAGGTTTGACCCAGTGATCTATGAGCGGTATTAATTGGTTGAGAAAACAAACTTCACTCATCCGGTGAAACTGGCCAGCTAGAGAAACTTGTTTCCTTATGCAAGCCAGAATTTGAGCTGTCAGAAGCTTTTCTCTATATACCTCAGGCTCCTTGGAAAAAGGTTTAACATTTTTCCTCACACTCAATGAATGGGAAGAGGTGATTGGTTTTGCGATGTGGTCACAGTGTCCCATTCAAATGTGCTAACAATCCTTTTAGTCTAGCGTATGAAGACAGATGCAAAACCAGTGTATCTTACTTATCATTACTCAAGAAACAACTGTTAGGAAAAAAGGAAGAAAAAGTAGAAACCAGGACCACTGTGGAGGGGTCAGGGAAGGAGGAGGGTACATTGACAGCTCAGAGCAGGGCTCCCCAGCATAGGCGAGCTCTATTAGAGCAGTACTGCCACTCTGTGAGACCATCCCAGCATGTGGATGCTCTTGGAAGAGAAAAGCAAAAAGGCAGGGTTAAAGGATTGCTTTTTTTGTGAGTATTTTGTAGCTGCAGCCCCAGTCTGGGTTTTATTTGAGAGTGTCACTCGTAAATGCAGCACTTGGGAAATCTGCTGCACGGGAAAGGTCTAATTAACACTGAATCACCCATCCCCTGCTCACTGCCATCCCGCCGATACAGGGAGCGGGTGACAATAACAGCTCAGTGTAGCTGTCTCTCTTTTATTAGCTAACTGGAGGCTATTGAAAGGAAAGGGATAAAGAAGACAAAAAGTGCCCCAGCTGAGATTAAGCCAAAAACATTGATTGAATACGGGGCTGGAAAACAGCAGTAGTGCCATAGTTAAGAGAGAAAATACCAGTTCGTTCCAACACTGGAGAAGTGCGGACAAACTCCCATTGTTCCCTCTCATCTGAGTCACTGATTTCATTGCTGGATGTTAAATGAATCATTCCGCTCATTTTCCACTTTTTGTTATAATCCGGGGTTGTGTTTTCAACCCTTTTTTACCCAGTGTAGAGGAACACTGATCAGATCTGTTTGCAGAAATAATACCCCCAATCCCAACACTCCCATGGAAACCATGTCAGAGGTGTGTCTGGGGAAACATGGGAGTGTGGACTGGTGAGGGTCAAAGCAAAGAGCATCTGGTTAGAAGCACGGCACAGCTATGGAGAAGGCACCTGCAGTGAGAGAAAGGCCAAGTCTATGTTCACTTTGTGGTCTAAAGCAGTGGAGCCATTCTGGGGCAAATTCTCCTGATCATGACCATTTATGGTGTGTGTTGGTTCAGGTCTCAAAGTGGTTTTGGTCCACATGAACTAGATTGGTGCCTCTGCTCCAGGCAGGCATCAGCTGAGCTCCCATCCCTAACGGGAATATGAGAGTCTGAATCAAAGACTGGCCCTGTCTCCGACCCACATGTGGGGTGGGTGATTGGGATCAGAGCCATTGGGAATAGGCCAAAGTAGGTCCATCAGACTGATGATGGGGTAGATGTCAGGGCCTCAGCACCAATGTCTGAATTCATGGATTCACTCCTATTGCCCTGAGCTACTTGTTAATGTGAACATAGGCAAAAATGTTACATTTTACCTTAAAAAAGAGAAATATTGGTATTACTATCACAAATGAGGGCCAGAAAACCCAGCAGATGTAAAGTTTCTATTTCCCTCCTATTGTTGATCTGGGAGGGTGAGAAATGTAAGGAAGGGAAAAAGGCAGCGACCACAAGCAGTAACTGCCATGTATCTAACCAGACCTAATGGGGTGAGAGAAGCTGTGCTCCAATGGGGCACACGTGCAGTGGGGCACTCAGCTTCAAACTGTGCAGAAAAGAAGAGGTCCTTGGTTTGCCTGTCCTACCTGAAATCAGGAGTTTTTCTAAAGGGATCCATCAAATAATAACAATTATTTCACTCAAGATGTGTCTCATTTCCACTGCTTTGAAGAACAGAATTGGGCTAATTAATTAAAAGAGTTTGGGTCATGATCAAGCCAAAGGACAAACAATTCGCTGATTAAATTGACTCAAGACACAGCTGCTCAATGTGCTAAAATAATAGCATGAACCTCAGGGCTGCTGGGGTTAAGAACTGCTAGTTTCCTTAACTGCACAAGCTTCAGTAAAGTACTCTTCACGCTCTTCCTGTGAAAGTAGCGTTACCTTCAGCTTACCTGAAAGAAACGATCCTACTTCAAGTGAACTTGAGTGCTGAGTACCCATAGAAATTAGAGCCCTGAAGAACCCATCATGAGGTACTTTTAAAAGATTTGCTTTGGTTACCTGTTTTCTGATAAAACAGAGAAGAGTATAACTCGTCAATATTGAAGTTAACACTTTTTTCATTCTGATAATTTCAAAGTCTCACTAAAAGAAAGTTTTCTCGTGAGCCAGATACCATCCCTACTCTCTCAGGTGTCAGTGTAGCAGCATAACCATTAATTATTTGCAATAATTAAGCTGAATGTTTACTGCTAAATTAATTTCCTAATAAAATATTCCTGTTCTGTGCATTAAACACTACATTTCTGTCAGAAAATTATGGTAAAAAGTAGCTCATAGATATTTTTCATATGTTATGAAATGAAGAGCTTTTAAAGGAACTGATGCAAGTAATTAGACTGCTAGAAGTTTTGTTCTCTATCTTGAAAGAGTGTATTATCTGAATTTTTATATTGCTGCTGTGTCAGAAAGACAGCATTTTCAGTTCAGCAGCTAAGTGATACAAATTAACGTATCTTCAAAAATCAATCCATAAAACCCATATTATGCTCAACTGCTTACCGCAGATAGAACATCTACCAAATGTTAGAGAAGGACAACAAAGATGATCGAAGTTACAGACCAGCTTTTATATGAAGAGCAACTAAGTAAGTTAGGAGTCTTCGATGTCCAAAAGACGTGACTGAAGTGGATGCAGCAGTTTTTTATAAAATAGTGAGTAACACTAGAATTGTGACTAGGCAGTGACTGTACACTGTTCCCTAGTGTACAAAGAAAGGCATCAAATGAGCTTAGTGGGATGCTGATTCAGAATAAGCAAAAGAAAATTCTTCTTCACACATTGCATAATTATACTACCATGCTCATTGCCTTATGATGTTGTGGATGCTAAAAGTTTAAATGGATTGAAAACACAGTGTGACAAATTAATGGAAGAAAAATCCATTAAGGGCTGTTAAATACAAAGATACTGCTTAAGGTTTAGGCGTATCTGAACCACAAACTGCTGGAGACTAAAGAAGACATTAGGGAAGTATTGCTATGTGCTTGGCCTGTCCTGATAGTCTTTTGTAAGCATGCACACGTAGCCACTGTCAGATACAGGATTTGGAGGTAGTAGACCTTTGGTCAGCACAGCTATTCTCAGATTTTATAGTCCGTTAGAGTCAGGATCTCTTACTAGCACTACCTGCATATAAGTAACGTTTGACACTGTCGGTCTTAGCTTTTGCCACTGGGGAGCTCCTGGTCTTTAATCCAGGCTGATACACCTAGAAAGTGTGATGATGGAGTAGAACATTGCACCTCACAAAATGACACAGCAATTCAAAATATATCAAGGATCTCTATAGGTCTTAAGTGTTGCTGAGTGTGAGCTATTTCAGGGAGGAGCAAGGAAGTGGGAGGGCAAAGGGAAGGAGTTTGAAACTGCAGTGAGAAAGAAGCTTTCTTGTCACTCCTACTGCATATCATAGAGACTCAAACAGCTTTTGAGATGAGTCACATAATGGAGGCTGCAACTATGTTGGAAAATCACTATATTTCTAGCCTAGATTTTTGGTTAAGTGGGCACTAGAGCACTGCACCATACTGTTCTCTTGGTCTCTTCAGCAAGAAAAAGCTCTTTAGCAGCCATAATTCCTTGAATTAGATCCAGAACTTTAATTCCTAAGTTGCCCCTTCCGCATGCCAGTAAAGCCATCATGTATATTTCATGTCATATACATGAAATATACATGATGTATATTAATATATACATATAATAATATATATTTATTAATATATATACATGATGTATATATAAGATCGATCTTGGTTTTTGTTCATACACAAAACCAAGATCGAGAGCTTGGAAATCCTCCTCAGGCAGAGTTGCTCCCCCCAGTACAGGCAGAGGGGAAAAGGCAGTACCTCCCCCCAGCACAGACAGAAGGGAAAATGCAGTAGCTCCCCTGCCATCACACCTGCAGGCTTTTAACTGGAGAATTGGCAAAGCTGGTACCAATCAGTGGGAGACAGGAGGGCCCCTCCCTCCTGGGCCCCACCTCCAGGAGGCAGTGGGTTAGTGATAAATAGGAAAGTGAGAATGACGTGTATGGGATGGAATACCTCGTTGGTCAATCTTGGGTCACCTGTCCTGTCTGCTCCTCCCTGCGGGTGCGAGCCCCCTTCGGCTCTTCACTCATAAGCAGTGAGGAATTTAGCAGTGACCTTGGTTTCTCTAAGACTACTTGGCCTGGTTTGGGCCAAACCAGGACAAGGGTCTTAACATCATTTTCAACACGGCATGCTAACAATCTCCTGTGCAGTGTTTATGGGGCTTTCCAGGATATTTCATTAGAGGGAGCGATCCCTGAAAAGCACATGCTACACTGTTCTCATTCAAGAGGTCTGACAAAGACTGCAGTAACAGCTGCGAAGAGACAGGTCTGACCTGCAGGAAAGCACTCTGACACGGTCTGGGGAGTGACAGATGGGAGACGGCTCTTGCTGCAGTCTTTTGTGGACAACGAGTAATACCTCGCTAGCCCAGATTGCTCTCTGTTTTCTGTTAATACCTTGATTTCGGAAGGAAATTCAATTTTGCAGCTGCATAGTTTGTTGGTCTGGCCATCATCTTCTTTCCTATTCCCTCTCCAGTACCTACTGAACTTGCCCAACAGGAGCAAAGCTTAGAAGAGTGGGAGTCTCAAGGACACAAAGTGCTTCTGGAAAATACGCAGCTAGGTAGAGGGAAAATCAGATTTGCATCTCCGTTGACAGCATGCAGGCTGAACCCTTGCTGCCTGGCAGAATCCATACAGCCTGTCAGTGCCCACCAACTGACCCACCAGAGGGACCCCGGTCCCTCCGGACCAGTCACAGTGCTGTTGCCTCCTCCTTGGTGTGGGCAACCTATGGGGAATAGGGGAGCAAGGAGGGGGTACTGTTACTGCAAGAGGAGCAAAAGCAGGGGGGCTCTGCTGCTCATCTGAAACAACTAGTTTTTCCTGTGGAGATTTTGTTCTAGATGGCTATCACTGAGCGCTGCTGCAACTGCTCACCGGCCCGCCGCTGACATGAGCCATGTGCTGCTTTAAATTCAGTCCTGTTGAAATTCAGGATCTTAGCCCAAACTGCTGCTCAGGAGGGAAAAGAGCTGCCCCAGGAAAGATGGCAATGCAGAAGCCTATAGGTCTGCTCAGGGGGGCAAAAGGACAGTACATACTTTGTGACAGCCCTACATTTATCTGACTGCAAGGGGGCAGAGGGACCTGAGCTGCATCGCAAATGACACCTTCACAAAGCTGCCAGTGATCAGACACAGCTCCAGGAATATCGTCCAATTCAGGCAGGGCTCAACAGGGTGCAAACAGCACCGACGCGTGCAGAGCTGATGTGTTCGTGGTGTCAGCCAAAGAAAAGACTGAGAGGATGTGATGAGGGTTCACAAAAACATTAAGGTGATGAACATGGTTAATGCAGGACTGTTATTCACCAAACCCTGCAATCCTAGAACAAGAGGTCACTTAGGAAATGAGTAGACCAGCCTGAAGAGGAGAACAGAAAACATTTTTTTTAAGCAATGGATAGCGATCTTCTGGAATGTGCTGCCCTGGGAAGGCGGAGGCAACACCAGCAGGCTCCAAAAGGGTTTGGACAAATCTGGACAACACGCCCATATGCAGGTAGTAAAAGGAATAGGCAAGGATGTAGCTTCCAGCATCCCTAATCCAGCCCTTGTGGGTGCTGGGAATGGAAGGGAATAGCGTGCAGAAGATGGGCTCAGGTTCTCTCCCAGGCTTGCATGCAGTGAGGCACATGGCAGAGCTAGAGGGGACCCTGGTCTGACCCTGCCAAGCACCTGTCTTCTTCTTCTGCCCTAACTGCGACAGCTACAACTCAGAAAAACTCCAGAAGTCTTCATAAAGTCCTAGGTATTGTTTCCCACATAACAACGTAAGACTTCAGTGCTTATGATGCTTCTTGAGGCTTTCCTTGAGAGCATAGTTTTCCCTCTCACTGTGCCTTTTTCTTTTTTTTTCCCCCCTATGGCTTTAGCAGTCCAGAAACTCCATTTCCTGTTGGAGGACACACTGTAATCCTCTCAGCAAAAGGAAACAGAAGGGAGAAATGAGTAAGAGTTATTCCTTTGCCTCAACCCTGGACAGATTAGTAAGAAATGAGGAATAGCAAAGACCATATACATATGCTCACTATTTTCAGAGGCCTGAATGTTAACAAGCAGTTTGCAAGAAAAGAGAAGTTTTGGTTCAATCTCATTTTCTGTGTCCCAGTTTATTACAAATGTCACTTAGTAAAGAATCATTTTCATTATGAATTTTATTTCCTCTGAAAAGAAAATTAAGAATCATTAGCAGGGAAAAATGATTCAGTCTTTTGAGAGATCCAGTTATGTTGCAGAGCTCAGCTGCCAAATTACTATGAAAGTTCCTGGGAGATTCTTTCTATGTAGTATGGAGAAATAACATGTAACAGTCAAGACTCCTACAATATAATTTAAAATAAACTCTTGGAAATACCTAAGTAGATATATAGTAAGTTCCTATTTGTATTATTGGCTGCGCATTAGAAGGTTTTGACCAGCAAACTGAATAGTTACATGAATGGTTGCGCTCTTCAGAAGCTTTCTAATCACACCTGCTATCCTGTGATGTTATGTAAATATTTTGAATAAAGTATGTGCCTGCAACAGTGTTCAGCAGGGGCTACTTAAATGAGAATCTGCAGGTTAATTGCTGGAAATGCCTTGCAGAACTGCCTTGGTTTTTTTCCTCAATTCAGTAAACATTATTCTGAAAGCAGGGAACACACACAAAGGCAAGCCCAGCCACGGGTCCTCTTGACATAGATAACAACATTAAGAATTCATGCAGTCCACAGAACAAGACGTTTGTGCATGAATCCATCGTAGGGTTTTATGGAAAATGCTTTGTCTGAATCTAGCTATTTATTTATTATTTCTATTTACCAAATCAAACATTTTGATCTGAGATTTTTTTCATTTGGAATGCTTCCTAAAGTATTTGTTTACTTTTGTGACAATTTAGGTTTCTGTCCTAATTTTCCTTTCTAGACACTGCACTAAATCAACACCCTTCCTCTGCTCCATGGACGCTGACAGCCCCGCTGCCTAGAACAACCTAATTCAGGAGGAAAATTAAGTTAAACTAAGAGTTCCCAGTGTGATTGTTGTTTGAAGATTGATGTTTCTGATGTTTTTGACCAGTATGGTGGTAACTTCTCCACTTTTCTATCCGTACTGTTAAGCTTTCGCTGCTCCTACAAGTTTCAGGGTCTTCCTGGTGCAGATTTTTCTCTTGCAGATGGTTGTCCCACTGGAGGACCATCATCCAGCCTGAGCTCCTGCATGACACTAGGATCAGCGTTTTGCACTATCCTTTGCATACTAAGCCCGTGCATCAAGCTTGAGTTATGACAGTACAGTAAGAAGGAATTTAGGGTGTAATTCTTTTGTCCGACTTGTGGTACCTACAGAACAAAAGATCACAGATGAATCAGTTGGCCAAAACTGCCTTTACAGTCAGTGAGGCAAAATGGGTACTTTTCTTACAATTCGTATTGCTATTTTCACTGTCCAATTTGGACTGACAAGCTGTGCCCCCAATCTGCCTCTGTCTCCACATTGTTTGTCCAGGGAAAAGAAGGTGACTGGCTCAGTTTACCTGTCAGTACTGTCAAGATTTGATCAGACAGGTCCCATCCTCATTGTCAAGTGGCAGAAAATCCATCTTGATTCCAGGAAAACTGTTCCAGTGCTTGAGCACCTCCTCTACCTTGAAAATTTTTTACTTATTTCAGCTTTGGGCTTTCACTACATTTTTTTTTCCACTAGATTAAGGAGAAAATCTACTGTCAGGCACATCTTGCCTCATCTGCCCTCACATAATAGAGAGTCTTTAAAATCATAAACTAGTATAACCTTAATTATCTGAGAAGTGACTGTTGAAATTTGTACCCTTCATATGAGGTAGGATGTGTAATGAGGACTAACTGGCTAAGCAGCAATAAAGAGTTAGGACTCCCAGGTGTAGTCACAGTAGAACAACCTGGATTTCAGTGCAGACACCACATGCAGACTTTTCTCCCCCAAATCCATGCAGCAAGCGTGCTTGAACCACAGTTCTGCTCCCCTCACAAACAAGGGGAGAGCACAATTCTGAAATGCTTGCTGCTGTCTCCAGGTTAGGTGGCAAATGAGGCAAATGATAGTCACAGCAAAGAGGATTCAGGAGTTTTTCAAATATCAGAAAAGGCAATGAGAGATTAATTCTTTCCTCTCCCTTTCCCAGGTGAAATAGGGATGTCCTAGGAATACCTGATCTGTGTCCCAGAGGCCATTTCCTCCAGGAGCTGCTGCTTCGCCTTACAGAGGTGAGCTCCCCAACTCCCCTGCACAGATCCCTGGTGGCATTTGGAGCTATGCCTTCATGAAAAAACAGTCAGTCCTATTGTAGCAACAGTTTTCCTTCCCTTTTCCATCATCTCTGGCTCAGGGAGGAAGGTCACGCTTATATTGAGAGTTTAAACTACTAAGCAAAGGGCTTGTTCCTTTACTTTTTGGATTAAAGTGTCTCAAAAACTTTTTTTTGGTGTTAATTATATAACGGTAATAACCCAACCCAGGTAAAATCCAGCCAACCAAAAGGACATTTAAGCCAATTAAGTTCAAAATTCAAGCTATCATTTGCAGCTAAACACTAACACTTTACTAGCACTTTTCACTGCAGAGCTGCCATAGTTATACCCTCCATATCTGTGTCGCTGCATGGCTTGAAGGTGCAAAACAATGGTACTTTTAAATGTTACAAAATGTGCTACTTTCGCTCATCTTGCTTGTAATAAGTGAGCTTTTCTTTCAAAATAAAACACTTCTTAAAAGAGCTAAGTAAAACGAGATGAGAAAATCTCATTCAGAATTAATTTCAGGGTAATCATTTTCCACAAGATTTTACAAATATATTTTGTTAATGTGTTTTCCTGGCCTAGTAAATGCTACCTGGATAATTAAGTGGGCAATCCTCTTGGAAATCTAAATGCCATTAAGGCAAGAAGAATGGGCTTCTTTTTGGCAGAACATAAAAGACAACTCAAATATGTCCATGAATATTAAGCACTTTCTCTTCTTTCAAGACTTCTCTTCATTCAGCTGCCAGTTCTCATAAGGAAATAGCTTTTCACTACTGTAACCTTGAGCCTTCTAAATGAAACCAGTTTAGTACCCAAATCAAACACTTTGATTTCTGAAAATGCCACTGAGGAACAAAATACACAAATCTACCTCTGTGAAGAAGAAAAAAATTAATTCAGAACTAGAAAATTAAGGTATTTCAATCAGCTGCTGAGTAACAGTCAAACATCAGCTTGGGTGATTTATGTAACTTTTATGTGCCATTTTTTACCTATTTAAAACATGATTAGTAGATCGTATGTCTTGATACAGCCCCCAGTGTTCCCCAGGGCTCAGTTCTGGGGCCGGTGCTGTTCAGTATCTTTATAGATGATCTAGACATAGGGATTGAGTGCACCCTCAGTAAATTTGCAGATGACACCAAGCTGGGTGGGAGTGTCGATCTGCTGGAGGCTAGGAAGGCCCTTCAGAGGGATTTGGACAGGTTAGATAGATGGGCCGAGACCAACGGCATGAGGTTCAACAAGAACAAGTGCCGGGTCTTACACTTCGGCCACAACAACCCCATGCAGCACTACAGGCTGGGGGAAGAGTGGTTAGACAGAGGCCCGGCAGAAAGAGACCTGGGGGTGCTGATCGACAGCCGGCTAAACATGAGCCAGCAGTGTGCCCAGGTGGCCAAGAAGGCCAATGGCATCCTGGCCTCTATTAGGAATAGTGTAGCCAGCCGATCTAGGGAAGTGATCGTCCCTCTGTACTCGGCACTGGTGAGGCCGCATCTTGAGTACTGTGTTCAGTTCTGGGCCCTGCACTTCAAGAAAGACGTTGAGGTGTTGGAGCGAGTCCAGAGGAGGGCGACCAAGCTGGTGAAGGATCTGGAGGGTCTGACCTACGAGGAACGGCTGAGGGAGCTGGGGTTGTTTAGCCTGGAGAACAGGAGGCTCCGAGGTGACCTTATTGCAGTCTACAACTACCTGAAGGGAGGTTGTAGTGAAGTGGGAGTTGGCCTCTTCTCCCGGGCAACTAGCGATAGGACAAGAGGGCACAGCCTCAAGCTTTGCCAGGGGAGGTTCAGGTTGGACAATAGGAAGTATTTCTTTACAGAAAGGGTTATTAGACATTGGAATGGGCTGCCCAGGGAGGTGGTGGAGTCACCATCTCTGGATGTGTTTAAGAAAAGAGTGGACATGGCACTTAGTGCCATGGTCTAGTTGACAGGGTGGTGTAGGGGCAGTGGTTGGACTCGATGATCCCTGAGTTCTCTTCCAACCTGGTTGATTCTGTGATTCTGTGATATCATTAGAAAAAAAGATTCATTGCCCTGAGGCAGAGGCCCAGTGTTCTGGGCATTAGGGGCACTCAACATGGCTTCACCAAGGGGAAGTCATGCTTAACCAACTTGATAGCCTTTTATGAGGACATAACCCGGTGGATAGATGATGGTAAAGCTGTGGATGTGGTCTATCTTGATTTCAGTAAAGCGTTTGACACGGTCTCCCACAGCATCCTCGCAACTAAACTGAGGAAGTGTGGTCTGGATGATCGGGTAGTGAGGTGGATCGTGAACTGGCTGAAGGAAAGAAGCCAGAGAGTGGTGGTTAATGGGACAGAGTCCAGTTGGAGGCCTGTGTCTAGCGGAGTCCCTCAAGGGTCGGTACTGAGACTAGTACTATTCAATATATTCATTAATGACTTGGATGAGGGAATAGAGTGCACTGTCAGCAAGTTCGCTGATGACACAAAACTGGGAGGAGTGGCTGACACACGGGAAGGCTGCGCAGCCATTCAGAGGGACCTAGACAGGCTGGAGAGTTGGGCAGGGAGAAATTTAATGAAATATAACAAGGGCAAGTGTAGAGTCCTGCATCTGGGCAAGAACAACCCCATGTACCAGTACAAGTTGGGGACAGAGCTGTTGGAGAGCAGCACAGGGGAAAGGGACTTGGGGGTCCTAGTGGACAGCAGGATGACCATGAGCCAGCAGTGTGCCCTTGTGGCCAAGAAGGCCAATGGCATCCTGGGGTGTATTAGAAGGGGTGTGGTTAGCAGGTCGAGAGAGGTTCTCTTCCCCCTCTACTCTGCCCTGGTGAGGCCGCATCTGGAATATTGTGTCCAGTTCTGGGCCCCTCAGTTCAACAAGGACAGGGAACTGCTAGAGAGAGTCCAGCGCAGAGCCACGAAGATGATTAAGGGAGTGGAACATCTCCCTTATGAGGAGAGGCTGAGGGAGCTGGGTCTCTTTAGCTTAGAGAAGAGGAGACTGAGGGGTGACCTCATTAATGTTTATAAATATGTAAAGGGCAAGTGTCATGAGGATGGAGCCAGGCTCTTCTCAGTGACATCCCTTGACAGGACAAGGGGCAATGGGTGCAAGCTGGAACACAGGAGGTTCCACATAAATATGAGGAAAAACTTCTTTACGGTGAGGGTGACTGAACACTGGAACAGGCTGCCCAGAGAGGCTGTGGAGTCTCCTTCTCTGGAGACATTCAAAACCCGCCTGGACGCGTTCCTGTGTGATATGGTCTAGGCAATCCTGCTCTGTCAGGGGGATTGGACTAGATGATCTTTCGAGGTCCCTTCCAATCCCTAACATTCTGTGATTCTGTGATTCTGTGATTCTGTTATTCCAGACTCTTGGACTTTGCTTTGCGATGAAGAATGATGCTTTAGGGGAAGACTGGAATTTACCTTGGAGCTACTCTAACATACAAATCTGCTTGACAGTCTTATCAGCCTGGAAAGAAGAAACTCAGCATCACTGAAAGGAATAGGATTTAGGCACAATGCCTGTGTTCTTGCAAGCCCAAGCACATTTGAGTTTGGACATAATTTACTTTTTTGTTGTTGTTGTTACATTATATTCTACGTTAAGATATCCAAGCATCATTAATACAAGTTGGAAACAGTTTTCCTCTAGGAATATCAGCACAAATAAATAAACAGGGTGTCATTATGTGAGCAATACTGCTCAAGAGAGTTTTTCCAAGGCAAGGGTGTCTGATGTGAGATGTTGTCTTCTCCTGGTCATGCTCTGCCTCTGGCCTCAAGAAATAGCAGTTCAGATGCTGTCAGCAGTCACAGACAAAGAAATCCTAACAGACTGACAGAACACAAAGGAAAAAGGCATCTGGGTTGATGGCTACTGCAGAAATGTATGCCCAGACACTGGCAGGTTGCATTAGCAACTGCGAGATTTTTCAGACTGTGTGCCCAGAAAATCTAGATTATACTGCAAGAGTATCATAGTGCTCTCCACGGCTGAAACTGCTGAGTTCAGAGTAACCCTCCTCCCCTGTGGCTCAAGGCCAAAGTCAGAAAAACTTTGGTCCATCAGTATATTGTCTGGATAGTCACCAACCTACAGACTTGTGCCTCTTCATTGACAAAAGGAACTAATATTATGTCATTTTACAAGTGGGAAATAAGAAAACTGGAGACAGGATCCAGGGCATTTGAATATTGCATTAGCCATGCAGTCACAGTGTGGCTCCGCAGCAATGTGGGAGACCCACAGGCACCTGGGGAGTAATTCCTCCAGGGCAGACACCTCTGGAGGTCCCCTCCTCTCTCCACGTGCTCTGGAGGGAAGCCCAGGTGTGACAGCTAAATTTCAAATGTTTAAAAGAGATGATTCCTCTTGAGTGATAACATTGAAGAGCATACAGAAAGCCCAGGACCAAAGAGGAGCAAACCTGAAAACTGGGTGCTCGTCCAGTGCTTTTGTACATTGATGACATGATTCTTATACAAAAAGGAAAACACAGTCTATTGAGAGACCTTCTTGTCAAAAAAAACCCGTGTGAGACAGTTATATGGTCTGTAATCAAGAGTGAAATGTTAGAGATGAACTAAAGGCTTTGAAGGAAAGAATAAAGCAATGTATATCTTGTCTGTGGCTGTCACTTCCCTTGACAGCCATGGCCTGTCTCCTTGTCTTGTTAGAAATTATGTCAAACCATTTATTTTCATCCTTATCTTTAAGCATCTGAGGCAACGTGAAAAGAGCAAAATAATGAATCCAGATGTGATTAGTGGAAATATCATTTGATAGGTCCCTTCCTATGTGAAGAAAGGCAGAATTCAGCCCATAAAAAGATCAGAAAGACGGTGTAAAACAGGACAAACAAGAGACAGAAAGTGCTAAAAGTAAAAGTAAAAAAACACCACAAAAAAACAGTAAAATATTCCAACTAAGCCTCCAAGCTTCTCCTTGCAAACTGTTGAAACTAAATTTCATTTTGTTTACTACTATGGGATGACAAATCTTTTCTTTCTTCAGAGCTATGAATTCTCAGTTTCTAGATATGAATCACTCCATTTCATTAACAAGAAGCAGTGGATTGCTGCCATCTTAATTGTAGCCAAAATATTGTTTTCAGTAACTGCAAACAACAGGGTACGTTGACTTGAGGAGAAATGTGCCATGCTTAGGATTTCTGAATTATAAATAGAAGAAAGAGAGAAAACATATTGGAGTGACATAACTAAATGTTACTATTCTAAACAAAACTCATAATTGCTTTATTGTAAATAGATAATGAGAGTTTCCATTGAAAATTGAACCCACTAGCTTTTCAAATAAACATCATTTAGTATATAAATCACTAATTAACTTCATCTGAACAAGCTGTACAGCAGCCCAGAGGCAGCAGAAAGCTTTAGGGAAACTTCTCCAGGTTCCCCACGAGTCAGGCAGGCTCTCCTCAGCATATCGGCCACTACTTTACCCACGTTATAAAGGATTCATGCAACACTACTTTTCACTATTCCACAGTAAAAAGTCTGTTCTGTTTTGACCTCCTCGTCTAGCTACCTTTTCTCCCTGATCTTCACATGGAAAGTTGCAGGTTTGGGGAAACTAAAGCATTTCTCAAGGATCTGAGACGTGAAGGGCCACATCTACTGGGTGCAGGCATCAGAGCAAACCCAGCAGGAGGAAGATCAGCAGCACAGAACACAGGTTAAAATCCTTTTTAGCCACAGAATAAAAGCTGTCAGGAGAAAACAAAGGCAGAGGCATCTGCACACTGGCTGGCAGGCAAGTCTTGGCAGGTCACTTCATGCCAGTCTTTGTAGCAGGTTATTTACCCGCTGTAGGCTACAGCCTATAATAAGTCATCTATACTTCATTTGACTGAATTGGGTATTGCCAGCAAAGTGCTTGGGATTACAGCTTCTCTTGTCATTCGCCTTGACAAAAGCCCGTTTCTTCCCCTCTAAGGAAGTTTGGGTTTGGAGCAGTGTCCCGCAGAAGGTAAGAGAAAATAAAAGCTTTTTGTAAGAGAGCTTTCCTTAACCTTTGCCATACCAGGGACCAAGACACTGGTGTATGGGAGCCGTGCATCAGGCCATCTTCACCTTCTTCAGGACAAGGTGTGGATGCTGAGTGCCATTTACCAGGCATGTGCCAGCATCCCTGTGCACTGCCATCCCCTCCTCAAGGCAGAGACACTTGCAACGTCAGGACTTCAGTAGGGGGTGCACAGGGATCAGCCTCTTTGGAGCCAAGAAATCTTCTTACCTTCCTCGTGTCTTGGCAGCTTGCTCCTTCACATTGCCTGTACTCTTAAGAGAGCTTAAGTCTCCTTGTTTACTTGACTGCCTTTAAGCCTGCTACTTTTTAACTTCCAAGAAGTGCGACTCCCACTCTGCGTTACAAAAATCTGATGTAACTGCAGCTTATCCTGTGTTCCGTTTTGTATGTCAGCCCTTTAAGAAAGAGCAAATAACGCCTGCTGACTTTTCTTCCTTGGTAGCTGTTTATTGCTTTGGGGACTGATTATTTCTGTGTACTGCTGTGTGAGGCTTCTTCACACATATTGCCCAAGTGCGGTTCACAGGGAAGTAATTATTACCATCCTTCCACGTGCTGATACCCCGGGATCCATCAAAGAGCAGGCGTTACACCACCTGCAGCCTGCGCACAGCCAGGCTGGTCTTTCATGGGCAGAAGGAAGAAATCCACTGATGAGGGGCTGAGGTGCCCTGCAAGGCTTTGGCAGCCACTGGGAGCAGGGCTGGGTATCTACTTGTCCCACCTGGCCGTGCCCTAGTGAGCTCCAGGTGGCTGCTGCTCGGGGCTGTGCACGGCCCCATGGAGGCACCTTCCCAGGGCAGGTACATGGCTGCTGCCGGCAGTGCCCTGGCACACATCCTACCTCTTTCCAACCATACTCAGTGTCCTGGTTTTGCAGGGGTAAAATTTACAGAATCAAGTTTCTGTTACATTTTGTTTCAGTTTGTGGCCAGCCATGGTGAATCAGGGCCATCAGCAGTTAAATCCAGGGCAGCTGACCTAGGCTGGCCCACAGGTGTATTCTATATCACTGACATCAAGTTCACTATAAATGGGAAAGCTGCTGGGGATGGTTTGGGTTCTCTTTCTTCCTTCTTCTACTATGTGAGCTAAGTATAATTTTGTGTCTTTTGTATTAGCATTGATATTGGTTTCTTTATTTTATGAAATCTGTTTCAACTTCAACCCATGAGTCTCCCTCCTTTTCCCAATTCCCTTTCTCAGCTGGGGAGGGGACATTGGGTGAGAGAACAACTGCTTGTTGTTTAGCCCTGGGTGCGGGCTAAGCAGAGACATGCAGGAAGAGGAAAAGTCCCAGCCCAGACCTCCATTGCCAGCCAGGACTCACCCCAACAAACAGTAGAAAAATATCTACTTCAAAAAGTACAGCTACAGTGTTTTGTGTCCCAGGAAGTAATTTTTAGCTGTATGTTTGTTTACCAGTGATGGCCATGTTCCTGCTTTCCTGATTATATTTTGCTCACATTGGACATGAAAATTCATCCAGCTCTGGAAGGAAACGTATAGGAAGGAGCATGAATTGATTTCCAGGGTCAGCACCACACGCAAAGCCTCCATCATTTTCAGTTTCTGGATTGCTTTAGGTAGACGCAAAGTCACTTAAGGTACCAGAACTGCATGATGCAAATGGCAGCTGCACACAGTCTGTGGAGACTTTATCAAACACTAAGGAAAACGGACAAAGCAGGGAAAATGCATCACAATTTTTGGAAACAAGAAAAGTACTGAGGGGGTTGACTGCTAGCAAAAGGCAAGAGTTCTGCTTATAATTTGAGTTTGTTTCTTAGAGGAGCTCTTGAGACAGAGAAAACAGAACCTCTGAGTATTATTTTTACAAAATAATCACTTAAATCAAAACTTTTTGGACAAGAATTTTACGCTAACCATAAAATTGAATTGTGATGAGGAAAGGCAAAGGCAAGGTAGAGCAAGGCAAAAGGCAAGGCAAGGAGAGGACAGAGATTTGATACACTGCGATACAAGCGCAATTATTCCTCTCTATATAGATCTATATGCAGACAGCTGGTACTCTGCAGTTTGCACACCTTTTATGCCTGCTCAACATAATCACCCAACATTCATAACTAAATTGTCCCTGTGTCCTTTCTCTTAGCTAAAATAGGTTTTTACATCGAGTCACAGCTCCCTGACTCGGGCTGACTCAGTCCTGCTGAAATCAACCAGGTTACTAAGGGAGAAAAAGTTTCAGGCTTTTCTCAATTTTTAGCAGATTTTCTCTACTTGAAAATGCATTAGATTTGGTTGAAGGGATGGGAAATAGTCTGGACCAACTTTTATCTTCTGGAGATGAGTTTATCCTAGTGAAAAAAGGTGAATCACTTCTTTCCTCCCTCAGATAATAAGCCATAGACTGTGCTGAAAGTCAGTTGGAATTTAACATCATAGCCACTAACAGTAGCATAATTAAATCATGTTTTAGCTGGAGGTAGCAGACATATACACAATAGATAAAGCAAGGGCAGGCAAGAAAAAAAATTTAAATAGAATATAAATTGCTTTTTATTCTTTAACATATGTGTTACCATAAAAGCAAGTTATTTGTCATTAAGCATTTTGTCTCCCAAAGCAGAAAACAGCAATAGAGTTCAGACCATGTACATTTGTTTCTATGCACCAATTTGTGTGCCCTGGAACATGCTCGGGTACGTGCTGTGTGAACAGTGCATCAAATCTGCCCACAGAGCCTGATCTCATATAGGATCTGAAGCAGAACTGTGCTTCCACTGAAGTCCTGCTACAGGAATTTTATTACTGTAGTTAAAATGTAAATATATTCTGTAACAAGCAGTCCTGTTAGCTTCTTGGCTGAGAGTTTCTCCATCCTTCAGAAGCCCTCAAGCACCTAGGAATGCAACAGCTTGAGTATTTAGTAGACACCTGCTTTTGTGTGGGCCATATCTCCTCTCTGAGAGTTGGAGAAGCTTCTCGGATGGGAGGAAGGTGTTTTTGCAGGCAGTGCTGGGAGAGAGTCATACTGACACAGCAGAGCTCTCCAGGCCCTGGTGACCCAGCCCCACCAGAAACTGCCCACAGCTTCTCCTTCACAGCTTTGTTTTTTAATACTGCTATGCATACAAGCTAGGAAAGCTTTGATTCATTTCTGTCCCCCAATAGCCACCAAGAGCTGAAGTGAGACACATACATCTCAGCCCATAATGGCTAAATCTCATCAATTTCTTAGCCGCAGATCATTTCTGTTTCTCCTTCTGGAAGTGAACATTTCTTGATCATCAGGCACTTCATTTTCACATACTTATTACTCAAATTTCATCTGAATTGGAAAAAAAGTCCAAAATTTCCTGCAATCCAGAATCTGGGTGGACCTTGAAGCCAATCAAAGAAGCTGAGAGAGAAGAAATGGTCCCTGCTTCCAGATACATATGGCAAGATATTGCCAAAAGGCTGAGAAACTTTGCTTCCAGAACCCCAGGTCCAGACTAGGCCTGGTTGGACATGTGTGGTCCCCAGAGAAGAGGTGTTGGGCCTGGAAAATGGGGCAGGTATCTGCTGAAATACTGCCAGACCTTCAGCAGAAGCTGGCCAAACCCGAAGTGTTTCAAATGACACCTTTTTGTCATTTACAACCATCTCTAAACTGACTAGCTCAAATTATCATTGCCCTTGCACTTTACGGCTCGGTCACCTATTGCCCCTCTCTCTTTACTCTTCTCTAAAATTAAACTCCAGGTTACTTTATCATTCCTGTCATCTACTGAAAAATAGTGTATATAGGGGACTGGAGCATCTCTCTTATGAGGAAACACTGAGGGAGCTGGGTCTGTTTAGCCTGGAGAAGAGAAGACTGAGGGGGGATCTTATCAATACTTACTTAGGGGCAGGTGTCAAGAGGATGGGACCAAACTCTTCTCAGTGGTGCCCAGCGACAGGAAAAGGAACAACGGGCACAAACTGAAACATGGGAAGTTGCATAAGAATATGAGGAAAAATTTCTTTACTTTGAGGGTGACAGAGTGCTGGAACAGGCTGCCCAGGGAGGTTGTGGGCATCTCCATCCCTGAGAGATATTCAAAACCTGCCTGGATGCAACCCTGTGCAACATGCTCCAGGTGAACCTGCTTTGGCAGGGGGTTGGACTAGATGATCTTCAGAGGTCCCTTCCAACACCAACCATTCTGTGATTCTGTGATTATATATGAAGAGGCCAAATTTAACAGGCAGTTTCAGGAACATGTGGAAACCAGAGCAGTATTCACTAAATGTGGCCTGGGAAGAGCCTTAGGTCATTCATAGGAGGCAGAGTTAGGAAATGAGTTATTTGGTATGGATGGATGTGGAGGGCAGGGAATGGTATAGAAGTATTGCAGGAAAGTCCTGATTTTCACTCATTTATGCAGACAGGAGAACCTGCTGGTTTCTTGGGGGAGAACTCTAGTGTTACCTCCAGCCTCTGCAACAGAAGTGTTCACTGCCCTCCTGGGAACAGGAGGAAACAGTTGAATTTAGCCTAACTGCAGTCTATAAATGCAGTGCATAGCCTTATTCAACGGCAGGTCTTAAAAGTCTAATGTACTGAACAGCTCTAGGTGTAAAAGACACTAAGCTACTGTTAAAAACCACATCCCACAGTAGTGAAATTTATAGAAAAAGGGAGAATGAAAAGCCCTATGAAAAATCCATGAAGTGGCTGCAAGGCAAACAGCAGAATGGAGAGGATGTTGCTGCAGAGAGCATTCACACTGTACCAAGCCGTGCAAAAATTCCTGCAATCGCAGCTGAGAAACACTGAGGGCACAGAGTGGTTTGCCCAAGTCTGACTCCACGATTCTTATTTGCATGAGGAAATCCATGTGCATGCAGCCATGGCCATGACTGCCCTGCCTGAGGGAGGAACTCATAAAAGAGGGTGATATCCAGACTCTCCTAAGAGTGCGACTCAAGGGAAGTTCAGGCACCCAAACCTAAGAAAGTGCTGCAGAAATCTGCTTGTCCAGCAATCACCTAGAGATATCTGCGTTTTCAATAGTAAAACTCTTGGGGCACTTGGGAGCGTACAGAAACACCCCAGTCTAGGGCTAGATCCTGCAGAAGGTTTCCTGTGATCTGGAGAAGAATTAGTGAGTCAGTGAACTCCACCTCACTCCTGGGAGAATCTTGTCCAGTAAATGTGCTTTTAAAATGCCTGATAAGCATGAATAACAGAAGCCATGGCTGCCATGGTGGCCTTCTTTCAGACACGTGCTTGAAGGAAGGTCCCACTTTTCACAGCAGCCTGGTGGGAATATGTTGGAAGGGAAGCTCTTGTTACAGCTCTTGATGAAACTAGAGCACAAGCAGAGGTGCAAGATTCAGCAAGCCAGAGGGGGACTGAGGCAGTGGTTACGAAATTTCCTGGTCTCTGATCCAGTCCCCAGGACTGTTTACATGATTGTGTGTATATATATAACACTTTCCTTAGAAGTGAAATGCATGAGTCTCAATTGCCAAGCTGATTTACTTGTTTTTTTCATTGCAATTAGTAGTCAAACAGGGAAAAAAAAAAAACCAGAAAAACAGTCATAACTTACGATTGGAAGCCAAAGTTAGCAAATTTATTTCAGACAAATTCCTCACTTGATCCAGAACTACCTCCCAAAAAAAGCCCAAAGGTGAGAGAGGACATTTTCTCAAGTGCTAGTGATAGGTTTTTGGACCTTGAAGGGTATTTTTTTTTCCTGGAAAGGGTGGTCTTCGAAAGAAGCTGGCTGAATGGCCAGGTCCTCTTGCAGGAGACTGGATGAACCACATATTTATAGGAGAATGTGCAAACAGAAAGCTTCTCATAGGGAACCTTGTCCAATATAATTAAATCATGTGCAGTGGAAGACATATGCTCTCTGTAGCTGAGCAATCATCTGTTCTATTATCTGAGGCCAAGAAGTTCTGCTATCTGTAGGCCATTGGCAAGCATCTATACGATTAACTGCAACCATCACCCAATTTGGAATCCGCTCTTTTAATTAACTCTGTGTGGCATTTCATCTGCATCTGATCATGCTAGCTCTGCCAAGCGTCTTTTGACTTGTTACAAAAATGTTGCTCTGTTTTAGGAAAATTATTGCACTTGAGTGATTGTGCTCAGTTCTCTCTCTAAATGAGAAATAGAAACTAGAGGAAAAAATAGATACAATCTGAGGGATGCGTAACAGTAAATATTGTACATTTCCTCATTTAAACAAACTAAGACATGTCTTATGATCTGAACTACAAACTCACAGGACTACTCATGTTTTGGAAGTATTCCTGGGAGTAATTTGCAAAAACTCTTGCTAAATTTCTCTCAGTCGAGAGCACGCTGAAGAGAGCTTTGTTAAGGAGATCTGTATATAAAGCCCAAGACACTCACACTGAAATGTATTTAAGTAGGTGTATAAATCTGGTATCTCCACCTGGTTTTGGTCAGTGTATTATTCTCTTCAGCTGTACACATATGGAAACATGCAGAAGGGACGAGATCTGTTCTAGTTTGGCATTCCTGTTATTGCAGAAATAAGCAGGTGAAAAAGAAATCTTGAATGTGATGAGCTTTGGATGGCTCAGGGCTGTGCTGGGCTTCAAAGAGCAGAAAAAATCCAGTGCTGAAAAGTGACAGCAGCTGCTGATGGAGAAGGTAAGACCTAGGTTCAAGCCTTGCTCCTCCTGAGGTCAGGTAGACTGGGTAGTACCTGTGAGCTGTGGTTCGATCATCTCTGACTCATCATACTGACATCCTTATAAAAACCTACAGACTGATAAAGGCAGGAGTCAAAAAGAAAAGTATTTTATTGCTGAAATCAAACAGTGCTCTTTTCCACCAAAGCTTCAGCCTGCTCACCTTTTCACCTTGTTTATCTTTAGCACTGTCTGGCAGAGCAGAATGACACTGTTATCTCCAGAAACAACACCTTGGGGATAGCACCAAGGGACAACCTTTTAAGCCTGCCTTTTAAGCCCCATTTTATCTATATTACATATTGGTTTCCAAGCATTTCTTAATCTTATTGATTAAAACATTAGGGTATCTAATTATTACTGGCAACACAAATCACTCCGTTATATCAAACTTACATCAATACTTATTATCACGTTACCAACAGTTATACTATTATTATTACAATTTAACCTTGTACTCTAATTAATCAAAAACAATTGCGGCAAACAACACAAACATTGTAACTCAACATTTCTTTGTTCTCCTTTCTAATCAACAAATACGGTCATTATTTGCCTTCTGGCTAACGGAACTGTGTTTATAGCTCCATAACATCCGAAGTTCGTTCTCCTTATTTAACGCGAACTTCCCAGAATGGTATTTCTGCACAAAATTGTTCAAATTAAAGTGTTCAAATTAAATTATTAAAACTAAATTTCCAAAGTTGTGAAACAATTTGGGGATTATACTGACAAGCTTTGTCAATATAAAATTCGTTTAACTTATACCAATATCAAGTTCTATTGATAAAAATTTTCTCATTCAGCTAGCTCCCCTTCTTATATGTAAAGTCTAATAATAAAATATACCCCAAAATCTGTACGACTTGCTAGTAAAGAAAGGAAGGGGAAAGAGAGAGAGGAGAGAAGGAAGAAGGGAGGGGAGGGGAAGGAGGAAGGGAGGGAGGGAGGGAGGGAGGGAGGGAGGATAAAGGGGAAAGTAGGCAGTTTATTCTGATTCTAGGTCACCTTGTCCATGAGAGGATTTGTCTTGAAGAGTTTGTGGGGCACACCATGAGAAATGGACCAGGAAGCGTATTTTCCCCTATCATTAGCTGCTTTTCAACCACAGAAAATAAATGTCAGGTTAGACACAGCCTGCTAAATATCAGTTGAGATCCATGTTAGAATAATATTGTCTGCAGAGAATCTAATTTTTTTGTCTACAAAGTGGTCAACTGCTGCACTTGCACATAGTCCTTGTGTATGTAGTTTGAAGGTAACCTGTAGAATGTACATTCACCCATTATGTAAAAATATTGTATGTAGGCTATGTATGGTATAACTGTTATGAGTGAAGAGACATAGGGACAACAAATATCACAAGTGAGATGAAGTGTAGCCCTACCTACAGAAGTTTTCTATAAGCATCTTTTAGCAAAATTGCATATATTTAATTCTTTGTCTTTTTAAAAAACATAAAACCTTAATCCTCAAATAAACTTGTCTTTTTTTTTTCAAATATGATGTCTAATTTGCCCTTATCATTATTATAACCAATTAAATGATGAATCTTCCTTTATATGTCATTAAACAGCAAGCTATTTCAAACATTGAAAGTATAAGCTCCTTCTCTCTAACAGTCTTGATAATCCCTCCCATTTGCATTTCCTAAAGCATGCACTCCCCATGCTTATATTCACACAAATATAAATGTGGCACAAATGGTTTTTTATCTATCCAAGTTCCACAAGAAACCTGACAACTTGCTCTTTTTATGCCCAAAGCATTTACCTTGCTCCCTCTTCCTCACTTCCTGAATCATTTAGCAAGGGTGCCACCTTTTTCAGTCCACCTTGGCGACCTCAAGGTAGTGGGTAAGTCACGGCAGTGAGCAGATTGCTACGGACCCCTGCGTGGCTCTGTCAGCGACGCATGCTGCTTGTCAAGGAGCAGGGAGCCAGAAAAAAAGTCAGCAAAGGAAGGTCTGCCGAGCCCTGCAAAGGAGGAGATGGTCTAGGCGTGAGGCCCACTCCCACCACTGCTTCTGTATTTTACCCCAAGCCTTTTCATGCATAATTTGAGCAGTGCCCATGAAGAGACCTGAACACCAGACTTTTCCATCCACGTTGAACAACCACATCCCTGACTACAAAGCCACGCTCCCACACATTCGTTCCCTGTGAATCTTACCCTCTCTGCCCTCTCCCTCATCCTCCTTCCACCTTGTTTCTCATCTAGAAAGCATGAGCGATGTCTTCAGCCCTGCTCTGCCTTGGATGCTGCTCTCCAATTTCCCAGAAAATGTTTTGACCAAAGGGTATTATGCAAGCAATAGCTTCCTTTGTCAAATTCTCCCTAAATTACCTGGCTCTCCAAAGGAACTACTGGACAAAATGGACCATGAATTTAATCTAAAGGCACGGCCTTGAATGCAAGGAACATGAACTTTAGGTACGTGTAGGAGTACCTATCAGCCCACACCTAATATATAACACAATGCAAGAATAACACTCAACAATGGGCAAAGACAGAGTGGGGAGGGTACAGGAAAGGTGAGCGTGATTTCAGCATCACGAGATTGTGTAGAGGGACATGTACGGATCTGAGAAAGTTCATTGTAACTTGTTTTGATTTGTTCTAGTTCTTGCCTAGTGCTTGCTGCTCTGCCTTCTCCTTCACCACTTCCCTACTTCATGACAAAAATGAGCTTCACTGGATAGGGAAAAAACCCCAAACATGTACAAGTTTCCTCTTGTATCGTTGGGCACTTAAGCTTTTTGAAAAGTTGCTGCATGGATCAAATTTGTGTTTCATTTGGTGACTATTTGAGACTCAAAGAGTTTTATAACATGATTACTATCAGCAGTAATGGGTTTAAGCTCAGAAGGTTGCATACTGTGTATTTTCCTGACTAAATTTCAATAGAATAGTATTCCCAGTATCCTGTGCTGCATAGATAGAAGAGACAGTCAAAGGACGGATGTCATTAATTTCCAGGAGACCATGTTTTCCTTTCTTGTTTAATTATTACATAATTACTTTTTATGTATTTGAAATAGCAAATAATAGCATTGAGTCAGTACCAAGATAACTATGGCTTAGCAAGTTATTAACGTATATTTGACACTACATGGTTTACTAGAGAGAAAATTTAAGAGCATTTCAACCCTTCCTATGTCTGTGTAATCAGATACTAGATCCTGCATAGCTGTGGTATACTCTAAATCACACTTCAGCTGTAATAAATGAACTGATTATCATTCACCTTACTTGATATACTGTTAAAAGTCAGTCCTTGTCTCTACTACTTCTTCTGCATTGTCTTGTTGCTTCCCACCGATACCTTTTAAATTTGTATTTCTGAACTTTAATAAGATGCCCTGAAATGGTCCTTCTATAGCTTCACATCTTAAAAAAAAAAAAGGCAAAAAATATAGTCATTGTGCCTATAATTTAAACACCTCTTAGGATGTTAGTATTTCATATTGGTATTTTAACAGAAACTGAAAGGAGTAAGGTGGCAAAGTGTAAAACAGCAACACATCTAAATTTTTTTTTTTTTTCTCAGAACAGCAGTCACACATAAAATGCATGCATGTGGAGCAGGAGAGTAGTACAACAAAGAGCCGGTCATGCAGCATTGATTTCCTGATCGCCATGAGGGTAGCTGCCCCAAGCTGGCAGTCCTGGACCGCTCTGCCACGGCTTTGCTATGCTAAGACAATGCTGTGGCTGGGGGAGGCAGGGACAGCAGGCAGGAGAGGGATGTGGTGATGCGTGGGTACCAGGAGCCCAGCAGAGCAAGCTGGTAGCTTGGAAGAGTTTGTGCCTAACGTGATGTGCTAATGTTGCTTATCCAGATTTGGAGTTTGCCTTGCCAGCTGGCTCCCGGTGGCTAGGAAGGGCCTTGACAGGGCTCCTGTGTCTGCAGGGCAGGGCAGGGAGCTCTGGCAGAGAGTAGCAGGGAGAAGAGAAAATGGGCAGTGGGTCCTTGCAGGCCCCTCACATGGAAAATCACTAATTACCTTGTGAGCAGGTAGGAGGGCAGGCTGTTTTATTGACGGTGAGATACATTTTCTCTTAAAATGCTTTTCCTCTAAACGATGCTTCTCTCTAAGGAAGCTCTTCAGTCACCAATTATGACTTTGCTTGTAGCTGGAGAGAACAAAATTACCAAAGGGGAGCCTAAATCAGATTCACCAAGATAACTGTGTTTTATCCCAGGGAATGGCACCCTTGGAGCCGACTCACAGAGCAGCAGAATCAAGTAATGCTGTTCTCAGAAAGAATGCATAAGCTGAGAGGTGAAGACCAGCGGAGTACGACAGAGATGAGGAAGCATTGGAAGTCATCACCCGGTAATTATAACAATTAGGTTTGGGGATATGAAGCAATCCTACATTTGGTTTGCTTTCTTAGTAATTACGGTTGTATTTTGGTGACCCAAGATGGGCAAACCACAGTGTCTGGCACCATCTTGCTGCACAGAGTCCTGGGGGCCATGGCTGCAGCTGACTGTCCGTGGATGAGATGCAAAGTGGGCACAAGATGAACTTCTCATTGCCTACAACTGCCCCAGCTGCTTCCCAAGGGGAAGTGGCACATCAGTTTTACTCCTCCTGGCCAAATGACCATGGCAGCATATGGTTAGAGGCTCAGAATGGAAACCTGGGCAGCTGTCACAGCATCTCTGCCAAGGAGTAGCCTGCCTGGGCTGTGCCATCTTAATGTATTGCTCGAGCTTCCAAGACTGATCAGCCAGAGCAATGGCGACAAACGTACAACCCCTTTTGTGCAAAGCAGGAGGGGTGTGTGGGTGTTGTGTTGGGCATCTCTGCAGCACATTACTCTCTATCACTTCTTAGTGGATCCTCCTATTCCCAGTCCCAGCTTAGGTCTATACACTGAGCCACACATTAAAAAAGTCCTTCCCCTTCCCTCCTCCCTTTTCAACCAGCCTGTGAAAGAACTGCACTTGTTTAAGTGCCTGTAATGTCAAAATGACCAAGCCTCCAAAGACTGCCAAATTTCTTGGTGGAAAGCTAGGACATGACATGTGGTATTTGGAATGATTAAGTTGCCTTTATGCACCGCAAAGGGCTTAAACACCATTATGAACATGACTGATGTAATGTATTTACAAATTATTTTTTAAAACAATATTCACGAAACAGAGTGCTGACAGAACTACTTCAAAGCGTCTGAAAATTACTCCAAATGAAAGTGTTGTGGGCAGATATGGCCTATGAAATCACTTAGAAGCTAAGCCCCTCTTAGGCCCATCGACAGCAGATGAGTTTAAGCAAAACAGTCATTTATCTTGGTTTTTACAGCCTTGGCACTCCATCTTAACAGCCGATGTCCAGTGTGTCTGCAGCCCTTACTGGGAAAGATTAACAGTACTTGTCAAATGCAAAGCATTAAGTTTTTTTTTCAGGACCTAATTATTTTGTTTAATTGTAAGTTATGTGAGGAATTTACTCTTAAAATTATGAAGAAATATCACAAAAAGTTCCGATCATAACAATTACACCTGGAGAAAGGAAAGCACAAAGCAAGCATCCACAAGACTGCCATTCTGCAGATACGAAGAGCTCTCTCTCAGTGACATCAAAATGCAGGAAATAACAGATGTTTTTTAAGATTTAAAGGTACAGAAGCCAGTCTGTGCTCCTAAAATCATCAGATTCAGGGGACGCAGGTTTGCTCAGCAGTGCACCAAAGGTGCTCACCAGCCTGCAGATGTGTTGATCTTGAGCATCCCACTGTGAATAAATCCCTTTGTGAATCACAGAGAAGAAATCTCGAGCCAGCAGGAGGATGAGCAAACTGATCTAGCTCTTTCCAACCCCAAATTTATAGAAGACCTAAATGATGTAGTCTTACTATGTGCTGATAATAAACTTAAGTTTCCCTTGTAGTTTTCTCCCTGGGATCTTGGCATGCCATTTGTATGCCAGATAAGGGTTCCCACTAAAATGAATAGGGCTATTACCAGAATTTTTCTTTTTAAATGAAAAATAGCACCAACCATTAAGAGTTTGTTAAAAAAAAACCTGGGTAGTAACGTGACCATGTTCAATGAGATTTTGATTAAGTGGTTTCTGCTCTATGAACTTCACTTACTGCAGTGAAAGTAGAGAGAGTTAAAGCAATCTAGTAAGACAATCAATATTTCATTTCTTTGGAGCTAAGGAATAGCCAAGAGAAACATTTCTGATGAAGATGTTTGTAGGACCAGTGATTTTCAGTTTTACCAACACGTCCTGATGAATCCTCATAAACTCCCATGGGAATGGTCAAATTTATTCTCATAATTTTATAGGTAGCAACATTGAAGCATAGGCAGAATGGCTGACATTTCAAATGCAGGTGGCTTAAACTAGTACTTAATCCATCTTTTGACATCTAAACAAAGGTCTGGACAGAAGTTCACTAAAGCCAGCTAAGTTTTCAGTGAGTATTTAACTGGACCCAAAATAATTTCATATTGGACATATAGCAAATGGGACATGCAAAATTCATTAACATTTTAAGAAAATAGGCAGAGTCCTTGTGGAAATGCTGGGGTTAGAATTCAGATGTTTCTAGCTTTTGTTCCCTATTTTACATTTCTGGCATAGACAACAGAATCAAACAATACAGAGCTCAGTCACTTTTATTCCAAATAGCTACAGGAATCTGCAACAAGCCCCAAACTGGTTTTAGAAGTGGATGATGTGCATAATGTTAATTGCTAATTATAATACATTTGGACAGAAATATTTTTTTATTTATTTCTTATTCATCCAGTTCTAAATGGTCTGCACTAAGGGAAGGTCTACAGAGTACTAAAAACTAGCAAATTGCTCTTCAAGACACATATGCAGAAAAGAGTGCTGTGTTATTTAAACCCTTGAGTCCTGACTACAAGGTTCTGCTGCATCATCTGGTAAATCTGATCCCACTTCTACCAAACAGTGGAATTTAATTACAAAGGCTTGTGAGTATATCATTATGTATGATATACTCACATATGTTAAGTCCATCAAGAGCTTTCTCTGAAAATTAACAGCACATAGCAATGTACCCAGGGGAAAACAGCAGGCTCACCAGTTTTCTGATGCATATATGAGTTTTTCTAAGACAACAAAGGATTTAACAAGGTGTTAAACAATAAAACAAATTGATTCAGACCTATGTAAATAATAATGGGTTATAGTCTCAGATGTTGCACATCTCGTTGATAGTATTTTCAAAGGGTTGAGCACCTAACTGTATAACTTTCAGTAAAAATCCTGAAAAACATGTAATTAAAATGCCATCTAATAATGGACTTTATGGTTTGTTTTAATATTTAATATTTAAATATATGTAAACTGACAATTAATCTAGAAAATCCTTTCTGAGACAGATTTGAAAAAATCACTGCTCCAATATAAAGGCAAATATATTAAAACAGCTGAAGTGCTCATTTTTCTGTATGGGATAGCCCCCTAATTTATGAAATTATCTGAAGTCTGACTGTAAGAGTGACTCACTGCTCCAGAAACTGTCTGGGAAGAAAATATTTCAAGTGGATTCACTGCTGACCTATTGCCAGGTATGGTAATATTTAGGACAGAAAGAAATTATAGTACATACGTAAAGGGTACCTCAGAGATTGTTTGGCTGATCTTTTCTGTTTTTTCCTGTCCCCACAAACGTATCACAGTGCAAGGGGCAACGGGACTGGCTGTGGTGACTGACCGAAAAGACCTTGTGAAAATTTTAGGTCCAACAACAGTAATTTCCCTTAGGAGTATATGATGGTAATTGTTTTAACACAGTGAAATGCACAGTACAGAGAAGCACCTGACAAGGCAAATTACAGTATTTGAAGTGTAAATTAGGCATTAGATGAGTAGACATGTAATTAGCCAATCAAAAAATATCACAAGTGGATTTTCATGCTCGTTGTTTCTGTCCATCTGCAGTGGCTTAAATACCCCCTATATCTTAAAGTGTGGGGGGATGACACTTGTTAATCTATATTTCTCCTATTGGAAATCTCCATGGGTACCTGTATCTATCAAGAATTTCTCACTCCCTCATAATGGGACCAGTCTTGGACGAGGGGGTCACTGACTCCTTTTCCTTTCCAGCAAAGTGACTACACTTGCAATGATGGAGTTTGGAGCAATCCCTAGAGCTGAGGTAAATCTCTCCAAAAGCCTATGGACCGGGTCCTGAGCAGTCAAACCAACCCACCAGCAACTGCACCAATTCAGTTTAGTTTCTCTGACAGCCTTTTCTAGGAGAAAGACTGTTCCAGGGGACAAGATTTCTTTTTAGAGCTCTGAAAGAACCCACATATCTAACCCAGAAGCAAAGAGGAGCAATCACTGCACGAAAACTAGGCTTGAAAAGCAGGGCAAGTTCTCAAGACACTTGAAATGTATACCTTTGTAAAGGTTTGTATAAGTAATATTCAGTAAATACACTTAAACCCAAACCAATATTTTTTTCTGATGTTAGCTCTGTTCTCAGGTGTGAGATCAACCAAGAAGCACATCTGCTCATTTGTTTGCACTCATACTTCTTTATATCTCTCTTGTAGTCTAAAGCTCCATTAGCTGGAATTCCCTAGGTGCACTAAATCCCAAATAAGACCAGGTACCAAGTACTTTGGGTTTCTGGACCAGAATGCTTTGTAATTTTTAATTTTTAATTAATTATGGGAAGGAAAGATTGGACTGAGGTTGTAGAGGTCTATTTTCATGGGATTTTTTTTTTTAAAAGGTAGTACAAAGTAAACCAAAAATCATGTACTCATGCCTATGTCTCACAGGTTAAGATTGGGAATTGCTGAAACATCATCTCAATTAGTAGCACTCAGTACCAGGAAAATCCTTATAGAGTTTGTGCTTTTATAATGGTATGTGAATTTATAATACCACACTGGTAGAATTCAGTGTTCACAAACACCATATCAGCACCTACAAAAATAGAATGGCAAGAAAATTATAAATTAAAAATTGCAACAAATAAATGCAAATATGGAGTCGTTGTCATCTTCTGGGCTCTAATTACGTGCTTACTTAGGAAAAGATGGCCAAACAATATTGCAACCCATAAACAGGGTTAAGTCAGCCTTTAGCTGAAGCTCTGGCCTATAAAATCCTTTTTGAAGCTGCCTAGTCCATGTCTATGTATAAGGGTGAAAGACTATCTTTCTTAATTGTTAAACCTAATGTATTCTTTAAAACTATATTTAAAAATATTAACAGCATTGAAATGTTGAGAAATGTAAGCTAATGAGCACTTATCCTTGAAAAACATTTTACTCTGGAGGCAAATTTGTTGATGTTATAAGAAATTATTCACTACATGTTTTTAATAGGTCTGTGGGTATTTAAAATCTGATTTAAAGATATCAATAACTTTTTTAGTTCCTTTAGTTTAATAAGAAACCACAGAACTACTCAATTCCATGAAAGTGCTTAAAAACAAATTTAGACAACAAAATGCAGAAGGTAAATTGCTGGTTCCCAAGCCTTCACCCAAAGCAAGTCCAAAACTTTTTTTTTTGCCTGAGGCTTAAATATTTTCCTTGTTCTTTTCTCATTACTTTCCCTTTCCTGGGCAAATATCATATGTAAGCCTCTCTTGGATGGAGACATTCCTGGAACACGAGACAACAGCTCCTCAAGCAGGCCCAAGATCAGCATCTGCTGGTACCCCTCTGCCGCTACTGATTACAGAATCACAGAATCAATCAGGTTGGAAGAGAACTCAGGGACCATCAAGTCCAACCGTTGCCCTGACACCACCATGTCAACTAGACCATGGCACTAAGTGTCATGTCCAGTCTTTTCTTAAACACATCCAGAGATGGTGACTCCACCACCTCCCTGGGCAGACCGTTCCAATGTCTGATGACCCTTTCTGAGAAGAAATGCTTCGTAATGTCCAACCTGAACCTCCCCTGGTGAAGCCTGAGGCTATGTCCTCTTGTCCTATCACTAGTTGCCTGGGAGAAGAGGCCAACTCCCACTTCACTACAACCTTCCTTCAGGTAGTTGTAGACTGCAATAAGGTCACCTCGGAGCCTCCTGTTCTCCAGGCTAAACAACCCCAGTTCCCTCAGCCGTTCCTCGTAGGTCAGACCCTCCAGACCCTTCACCAGCTTGGTCGCCCTCCTCTGGACTCGCTCCAACACCTCAACATCTTTCTTGAAGTGCAGGGCCCAGAACTGAACACAGCATTCAAGATGCGGCCTCACCAGTGCCGAGTACAGAGGGACGATCACTTCCCTAGACCAGCTGGCTACACTATTCCTAATAGAGGCCAGGATGCCATTGGCCTTCTTGGCCACCTGGGCACACTGCTGGCTCATGTTTAGCCGGCTGTCGATCAGCACCCCCAGGTCTCTTTCTGCTGGGCCGCTTTCTAACCACTCTTCCCCCAGCCTGTAGAGCTGCATGGGGTTGTTGTGGCCGAAGTGTAAGACCCGGCACTTGTTCTTGTTGAACCTCATGCCGTTGGTCTCGGCCCATCTATCTAACCTGTCCAAATCCCTCTGAAGGGCCTTCCTAGCCTCCAGCAGATCGACACTCCCACACAGCTTGGTGTCATCTGCAAATTTGCTGAGGGTGCACTCAATCCCTACGTCTAGATCATCTATAAAGATATTGAACAGCACCGGCCCCAGAACTGAGCCCTGGGGAACACCGCTAGTGACCGGCTGCCAGTTGGACTTTGCCCCATTCACCACCACTCTCTGGGCTCGGCCATCCAGCCAGTTTTTAACCCATTTAAGAGTCCACCCATCCAAGCCCCGGGCAGCCAGTTTGTCCAGGAGGATGCTGTGGGAGACAGTGTCGAATGCCTTACTGAAGTCTAGATACACTACATCCACAGCCCTGCCCTCATCTACTAAGCGGGTCACTTGGTCATAGAAGGAGACCAGGTTGGTCGAGCAGGACCTGCCTTTCATGAATCCATGTTGGCTGGCCCCAATGCCCCCATTGTCCTGCATGTGCTGTGTAATGGCACTCAGGATGATCTGTTCCATCACCTTGCCTGGCACCGAGGTCAGGCTGACAGGCCTATAGTTCCCTGGATCGTCCTTCCGACCCTTCTTGTAGATGGGCGTTACGTTTGCTAATTTCCAGTCAGCTGGAACTTCTCCAGTTAACCAGGACTGCCAGTAGATAATAGAGAGTGGTTTGGCAAGTTCATTTGCCAGTTCTTTCATTACTCTGGGGTGAATCCCATCCGGGCCCATAGCCTTGTGGGTGTCCAACTGGCACAGCAGGTCACCAACCATCTTCTCCTGGATCATGGGAGGTTCACACAGCCCCCCCGTCCCTAACTTCAGGCTCTGGGGGCCGAGTCTCCTGAGGACAACCGGTCTTGACATTAAAGACCGAGGCAAAGAAGGCATTGAGCACCTCTGCCTTTTCCTCATCCCCTGACACTACACTACCCTCCTCATTCAGCAAGTGGTGGAGGCTCTCCTTGACCTTCCTTTTGCTGCTGATGTATTTGTAAAAGCTTTTTTTGTTATCTTTGACCGTAGCAGCCAAATCGAGCTCTAATTGAGCTTTGGCCCTTCTAATCTTCTCCCTGCACGACCTGGCCACGTCCCTATAGACCTCCCAAGTTACCCAACCCTTCTTCCAGAGCAAGTAGGCTCTCTTTTTTTCCTTAAGTTCTAGTCTAAATTCCCTGTTTAACCAGGCCGGTCTTTTTCCCCGACGGCTTGCCTTCCTACAGACTGGGACAGCCTGCTCCTGAATATTTAGCAATTCCCTTTTGAAGTATGTCCAGCCTTCCTGGACTCCTTTGCCCTTCAGGACCGATTCCCAAGGGACTCGGTCCACCAGCCTCTTAAACAGGCTAAAGTCAGCCCGCTGGAAATCTAAGGCAGAAGTTCTACTCTTGCCCCTCCTTACTTCCCCCACTATCGAAAACTCTAACATTTCATGGTCGCTACTCCCAAGACGGCCACCGACCCTCACATCTCCCACTAGTCCTTCTCTGTTCACAAACAACAGGTCAAGCAGGGCCCCTCCTCTAGTGGGCTCATTTACCACTTGCATGAGGAAGTTGTCCTCCACACGTTCTAGGAACCTCCTAGATTGCTTCCTCTCTGCCATGTTGTATTTCCAGCAGACATCCGGCAAGTTGAAGTCGCCCACGAGTACAAGGGCTGGCGACCGGGCGGCTTCTGACAGCCGCTTGTAAAACGCCTCGTCCGCCTGCTCATCCTGGTTGGGTGGTCTATAACAGACACCCACCGTAATGTCCGCCCTGCCGACCTTCCCCCTGATCTTCACCCATAAACATTCAACCTTGTCATCCTCACCATCTTCCTCAATTTCAACACAGTCCAAGCACTCCCTAACATACAGCGCTACCCCATCGCCTCTCCTGCTTCGCCTGTCCCTCTTAAAGAGCTTATAGCCATCCATAGTTGCACTCCAGTCATGAGAGTCATCCCACCACGTTTCTGTGATGGCAACCACATCATAACCTTCCTGCTGTACAGTGGCCTCTAGCTCTTCCTGTTTGTTGCCCATACTGCGTGCATTGGTGTAAACACACTTCAGCTGGGCTAGCGGCCTTGCCCCCGACACAGGCCTGTCAGCCCTAGGTTTATTTGTGGCTGCCCTGGTCTTATCCCCCTCCCCCATCGAACCTAGTTTAAAGACCTTTTAACCAGCCCTGCCAACTTCTGGGCCATAACCCTTTTCCCCTTCTGACTCAGCTGTTCCCCATCCGGCATAAGCAGGCCTGGTGCCATGAAAGCCACCCCATGGTCAACAAACCCAAAATCCCACCTACGGCACCAGTCTCTTAGCCACATATTAATCTGTTGTACTTTCATAGTCTTTTTCCTATTTTCACCAAATACCAAAGGAATTGAAGAGAATATCACCTGTGCACCTACCCCCTTTACCAAACGCCCCAGGGCCCTGAAGTCCCTTTTGATTGCCCTGGGACTTCTCTCTCAATCTCATCCCTACCCACCTGGAATACTAATAGTGGGTAGTAGTCAGAGGGCCTCACCAGTTGAGGAATCCTCCTGGCAACATCCCTTACCCGAGCCCCAGGGAGGCAGCAGACTTCCCTGTGATTGTACCATGGTCAGGCAATGAACATCCACCTGCCTTCATATCAAGTAATTAGGATTGTAAGACCCAACATGTCTGGTTTTCACCCTTCTCTGTCCTTGCTATCCTTTATTTCTATGTCATTTTCTCCTGATCTGATTAGAAATTATTATGGAACTTAACAGGCTTGTCATTCCTGCAGAAGTGGTATGTTGGCAGGGTACTCCAGGAGACACTTGGCAAATGTAGTTAGTAATCTGGCTGCTGTCCATAGAAATATAAGGTTGTAAGACTCATTTTGATTTATTGTTGAAAACATAAAAATGTCGTATACCTGTTATGCATTGCAGATGAATTTTTGTTACAAGTTGTTTTCAAATGAACAGTGAAAAATGCACCAATCTATACAGACTCATGGCAAAATCTTCATCATTTGCTTTCAGTTGTTGAGGTAAATTAATAACACGTACAGACCTTGACCATTAAGCCCTCAACTTGCAAACACTGATGTAACACACAAATAATTCAGCGTAAAATTAGATTACTTCCATGTTCACAAGGACTCTCAGGACAGGGGCCCAGAGGTGGAGAAAGGAAACCAACAGTATTACTTCACCTCTTCTTGCTCAATACACCTCCCCAAGGCCAGTTCTTCTTTCCTAGCTCACACCAAAACTCCATGCATTTGCAAAACTAACAGGGCTCAGTAACAGCAGATTTTTCCTCGCTGGACGTGTATTAAAATAATTTAAGATAAATGCTGCAGTGCTGAGACTGCACTGGATAGCATCATTTTGCTGTCTTAACTTATCCTTCCCCACACACTACTGCATAACCCACCTTTTGAACTCTGTCATTTACTTAAGAATATAAGCAGAAATACTTGTAACCCATCTGTGGTTTCTCAGCTAAACTATACTGTTGAAAGCAGTGTCAAGAGCTATTTATGTTGTTGAAACCTAAAGAGGCATCAGCACCATATTTTTCTCAACATAAGTTCAAGCACAAAAACAAGTCCCTGTCCAAAACCAGCTTACAGTCAATATAAGTTATTACAAGCAAAAACTGATTACACTCAATTCTGAGGGCAGTGCTGGGTAGTGGTGGTCCTACCATACAAACATTCTAATCCAGTGATAGGCTTTAATTACATATATGTCCTCTAACAGACACTTTATGAAAAGTTTACACTGTTGTTTTGATGTAATTAAGGTACGCAAGAGGTCCTGGTGTATGCAATTCATTTTCTCAGAGCATCCTCATACTCAAATAAAACAAATCTGTTTGAAATGAGCCTTGTTTCATTGCTTCATAATTCTTCCAGTTGGTAATATTTTCCTTGACTTATACCATGGAAAAGTACAACCACTTCTGAGCCACACTTCCAGCCCCTGTGTTTCCCAGTCTCAGTAATGAGTACCTCTGAGATATTCCATCTTCATTATTCCAGCTCAGTATTTTAAATACTTACTTAAATTTTCTTTTCAAACTTCTAGTGCTTTTGTTCATCAATAATTGTCCTGGTTTGGCCTAAACCAGGCCGATTTTCCTTTCAGTGATTTTTGCTTTCAGCTAAGTCTCCTCTAAGTAACTGCACTTTCTGAAACTAACTGCATGTTTGCAGACAGTGTCTGCCTCCAGGACTGATAACGCTCGAAGTTTGTAGTTATCGCTGAGGCACCGGTAGGGATGTTGTGCAGTAAGGCTCTTGCTGTAGTTAGTCTTAGAGAAACCAAGGTCACTGCTGAATTCCTCACTGCTTACAAGTGAAGAGCCGAAGGGGGGTTGCAGCTGCAGCGGGGAGCAGACAGGGCAGGTGACCCAAAATTGACCAACGAGGGTATTCCATCCCACACACGTCATTCTCGGTATAAAGGGGGGAGATCACGAGGGTCTCGCTCTCTTTCTGCTATGGCCGGTGTCCAAGGAGGACTCTGTCTGTTTTCCTGCTGCCCCCGATCCCGATCCGTGCGTTCCTGAATCCAGCTCTCAACTGTCGCTAGGCCCAGCCTGGGCCTTCCCGGAGCCTGCCCTGCAGTGCCGGTGGTGACGTGGCTGACTTCAGGGGAGCTCAATCTTGGTTTTGTATATATATTTGTATATATTTGATTATTTCTATTATTATTATTATACTCTTTTTCATTATTATAGTTTATTAAAACTGTTTTAACTTTCCAACCCGGAAGTCTCTCTCCCTTTTCCCTTTCCCTTTCCCTTTGGGGGGAAGGGGGGGGATAACAGAGGGCATCTGCCACAGGTTTAATAGCTGGCCCAACTTTAAACCGTGACAATAATGAATGATACATACAGAAGAGCAAGAAAGGATATTTAAAACACTATGTATAAGATGGGGTCAAAACTTTTTGATGTTTACTTTTTTGAGATACTTTGAATTTTCTTCTTGAAGTCATAGTGCTTTCGTTCACTAGTAAGTGACATACTGAAAATGCAGAAATGCTTTTAAAGACATTAAAAAGACTCAGGTGTAAGACTGAGTCACAATGTAATGCTAAGGGTCAGTAAGCTCATTCATGGAAATGGTACTCAAGAGAAAATACCTTGGATAGTGAGTTTTATCATGGGTTTCTAGTCAGTCAAGAAAGAATTGGACATGCTGAGTGGATAAAGACTCAAGAAATCGTTTCCAGTCAATTCTGTTTGTAATAGATGTAAAACTTCCTCTCACTTTGAATAAAGATGGGTAGAGCATTAAAAGTGATGGCAGTGGAAATGCACATTTAGCACTGCTACCAGGCTGCTAGTGAAGCAGCTTTATTTTAAATTCCCTAAACCAGCAGAAAGGTGCCTGAGGCTTCAAAGATATCCACTAAGGAAGCACTGAGGCACAAGTTTGATAAGAACCACAGAAAAAACATCAGAGAAATTAATATAAAATAAATAGTAAATTTATGCGTAAATACACTGAAGAACATGATTTGCCCATGTGGATGTATTTACTGAATATGATCTTCAGTTCTTTACATTACCATTTTGAGATTTTTTTTCAATGACTGTCTAAATTAATAGAAGCTTTCCGTCTCTGAAACTGTGAAAAAATACTAAGCTTCAGCTGTCAAGCATCCAAACTTAGTGCATTGAATACAAATCGTTCTCACTAAAGGAGTGAGGCAAAAACCCCCACCTTAATTATGCACAGATTTAATATATTGAAGTATCATTAACATTCAGGACTCCATCTTAAAGTAATTAAAAAGCAGGAAGTCTTAAGAGTGGAGGTCATTTAGAAAAGCACCTATTCAGGGGCATGAAGAAGGAAGCTGGCTGGAAGACAGAAGCAAGACATTTTAAGGAGGAAGATAAACACTTGTTGACTCAGAGGTCCAAAAGTCCCCTCAAAGAGCCTTGATTAAGGAGACATAAGGTATCTACACATTTCTATAAGGTGTATTTTATCTGAGTGCTTTGTACTTAAGCGTCCTGACACATCACCAGCACTTTGGGGCTAGTTTTCAGTAATGTGTTTTTTGTACAAGCCACTTCAGTCGGGCTCTCTGTGTTGTATTTAGCCTTGAACCGATTGTAAGGAAGCTGTGTATCCAGTGTGGTGCCTTGAGCAGGTCAGTCTTGCAGCCTTCTGAAAGGGAAGTCTCGTTGGCAGACCTGGCTAAAAACTAGGGTAAGCTTTGCTTCCGCAGCACGTAAAACACGACTTCTCCTTGTTCCTTCCAAATAGTGAGCATTTCTTTAAAACATTTTTTTAAACCTGGATTTCAAATTCAATTCTCTCAGGACTAAAACCTTCATTTTATGGTCCTCTTGACTCTCATCAGTTGAAATGAATGCTTAGATAAATGAGAAATTATTTTCCTGAAGGACTATTTTATTAAGATGAGAGTGATTAAAATTTCTTCTGCTAAAAAAAAACCCATTAAGTACCTTATGAGCCAGTGGCAGATTTAGTGGGCACATTTGCCCCAACGCCGTATGACCTAGTTGTGACATCTGAGATAACAAGGTTAAGCAAAATGGTTAGTATGCAAAAAAGCTAGTGATGACAGTCCCACATAATCTGCCATAGTTTTTCTTTACACTCAGCTTGTATTTTCAAGAGAGCATTTAAATAGGTAAGTCCTCAGTATGAAAAGAAAGGACAGCCTTGTGATTAAGACACTTGATTTGCGTTTCAATTTGAGTACTGTTCCTGTCTTTTTCTTGCGTCCTACTATCCCATACAATTTGCTTGTTCCTCATTTGTCTCTTCTATAAAGTGGAGTCAAACCTTGGTTTTGCCTATTTATTTGGACGGGGTGTTTCCAAAGCAGAAGTATGAATTGGAGGCTGATGGAGACTTTTTGTTCTAAAAACCGCTACAGAATGTCAACTGCTGAAAAACAAAGTTTTCCTGTTCAGCCATCCCTAACTCCACAGCTTTTGGGGCTAATTCTTGCATCTTTTGTTAATCACATTTTTAAATTTTGTTATTCAAGGATTTGAAGGAAAATAAATATGAGCTTTGGGTTTAAGTGTCATGCTCTGTATTTGTTGCATTAGGCCAGAGGAGAAAAGAATTGGAAAAAAACCTCACTGGATTTACTCACGTTCAGGAGAAGCAGCAGATTTTGGCAGCAGGCTGAAGATAGCCCAGTAAGGTGAAGTGCAGCAACAGAAAATGCTTCAAGCTGCTGAAGAAAGTTGTTAGGATTAGGGCTGCAAAAGGCTGGATGCTAGTGAAATTCTGAAGGACCACCCAGTAGGGGAAGGACTAACTACTTCACAAATGAGCCCCAAGGTGTTGCGGAGAGGCAGGAATTTGCCTGTGACACCACCATGGAGCTGCCAAGGGAGGATATTTTGTCCACCGTCCCACAGGAGAAGTGGATTCACAGATTCCTCAGAGCCCTGGCAGTTTGCGAGTTATCATGTACCAGCAGAGCACCTCTAATCTGTGATGCTGAAAAGGCCTCCTGTGTGCCAAAGAAGGTCAGCTCTTTGCAGCTTATGTTCATTTCTGTTGCAGGCAATGCCCACCTAAAACCCAGTAATGGCATGTTTACACCACTCGGAAGTGTGTGTGATCCCAGGGCAGATCTGGGGATGATGGTTGCTAAGCTTATCCCCTCTGGGGATGATGGTAGCTAAGCTGGGGTCCCAGAGGAAGCACGCCTGTACTGATGCAAGGCTCTGCCCAGCCAGTTAAACCTGCCTTTCAGAAAGCTGGCATTTGTCTATCCATGCTCTTCTGGACTTTTTTTGTAGCAGTCAGCACTTCACACTAAGGTATTAACTACAGTCTGGTTTTCCCTGGCAAAGTACCAAAAAAAGTTACAAAGCAAACTGCACCACCATTCCTGGTCTGCTTGCTCTCTTTGAGCGTCACAGGGACGTACCGGCTTTCTACTGTTTTGTCAGTCATCTGCATCTGAACTGTAAGTGGAAATGGTCAGAAGACATTGACTCAAGTACCAGGCTAAGCATGCAGTACAGTTTTCATATCAGCACTGTTATACAAACCACACACAGCTCCTCCTTTTACTTCCCCAACAGCAGCACTGTCTCTGGAGGGATGGAGCTCACACAAGATAATCAGCTGGATTACACAAATAGGCAAAACTGAAGTGATGCTGCTCACTCAAGGGCTTGTAGTCATCTGGGCATGAAGCTTGCCTAGTTTAATAAATGCCAATTAGTACACCATGCGGCAACATGTCTTTTAGGGTATGTGCCCAAATGCAGTGTGTATTTTCTAGCTATGCTGGCTTCATGTACTACAAGAGCTCATCCCACCTGATGCTCACAACACATAACAAGTGCTGTGCAGAGATCTCCAACCTTACCACAGCCAGGCAGTTCCCACGGTGTTGCATCTCTCTGTGCAGGCGTATCAGCTTGGACATTGAAGCAACACAGCTGGAAATTGCTAGGCAGGTTCTTGTAGCTCAGCCCAGCAGTGCAACACAGCTGTACTGCTTCTGATACCAGCCAACTCCATGCAGAAGCAGTGCAAGTGCCTTTGTACTGTGTTTGCTAGTGCTCCACTTTTCAAGGTTACCTCACTTAGTATTTGAAGAAGTATTTGCAGTTACTTTGTCTTCTGTTACTGTGGTGTTAAGCGTGGTATAAAAAAACATTCAAAAGAGAATCCCAAAACATTGCTTTTAGGCCAAGAACAATTTTAAGCATGCAATCCCTGTGAAATGTCTGCAGTGGTTATTTTAGGGTTATGCTCCTTTCTAAAGTCCTTTACACTTCTGTACAAAAAATCCGTTTTGCTAGCAACCTCTGTTGCCAATTCTGCTGCATGCAGGAACATGACCTTTACAGAAGATAAACACAAGTGGAACAAGAGCTGCCAAGCAGTCCGACAGTGCTAATACCTCTCTATGAAAAACAAACTGTAATGCTAATTGACGGAGTTGAAGATCAAAAGGAGATGTATCCACACTTAGACTATTCAAGTGTAGCAATTACAGATCTTAAAATGGAGCTTTCCCTTAAGCCAAGCTGCTACCTCCTCTCCCCCACTGTGAGGAAGCTTTGCTGAGGACAGCTGGGCTTGTCTTGCAGAAAACGAGTGATTTTAGCAAGTGAAGGCTGAGTTTAAATCTCACACCCCTGCACACAGGGACTAATTGTTCACTTCAGAGATGGCCTCACAACTGAGTGAGGGCACTAGAAGCATGCTAGCCATCAGTGTTAATCGTGTTATTGTATTAGATGAGTGTCCAGTTTCTCTACGCCCGAGTATGCTTTAAAGGCACACAAGTCAATGGAAGATGTCTGTGTTGCAAACAGTAGGAAACATCACTAGGAGTGTTTCAGCTTTGGTGTAAACAGTGTGGTTTCCTCTGCATCCATGGCAGCTAAAAGATCTGCTCTCTAATACCAACTGCTGAAGAGTCTAATACTTCTCTTTTTTTAACACAGAAGTGGACACTGATTTCAGTAGGGACCATGATGAATTTCACTATTTCTCTGGTTAATATATTTGTCTTACACTTCCAGTGTTCACACCACAGGATAAACAGAGGCTTTAAATGAATTAGCGAATGTTTGTATAGTTCCTTACAATTTAAAAAGTTAAGTGCAAGCTATTATTAGCTGCTGCTTATAATTTTGCTATCATTAATCATTCTGCTTTTTAGGGGGAGGACAGCTGACAACCTCCTTAAAATTTGATTCATTTCTTTTAATCAGAACTATTATCCAAACTTTGCCCAGAGTGAATACATTAAATACTGCCAAAACCTAATTGTTACATTAGGCATATTATTACTCCTTCTGACCCAGTTGGTTAACCAAGCTATGGCGTCTTCTAGGTTATTTACCTTGGGCAAAACATGGATGGTAGAGTCAAGTGCCCTAGAAGCAGTGTGTGCAACCCACGATTTCCCTGCACACTAGGGCAATCCAAGAGAAGGTGCCTATTTCTTTGCCCACAACTACAAACTGCTTTCAGCCAAGGCTCAGCACAGAAAACTCTGGTGCACTTTTTCTGTACAGTGTTGCCCACGCTGTTTCACAGTGGGCCCAGTGGGTTTTTTATCTCTTTCCCCACTTTTCTGGTGTTCCTCTTTTCCCCCTCCTTATTGAGATGCCAGGCTATTACCAGCCACTGTCCTCTATCATATTATTTCCTACTGCACACTGTTTCTGTGTGTGGTTTTATTCAGGCCCCTGTCTGGTTTGCACCTGAGGTCCATATCTGGGTTATATTACAACTAACAGAAGTAGGACAAGAGCAGAGACCTATTGCTGAGACAAACAGAAAAGAAGACAGTCAGGTCTCAGATGGGACAGTAAGACTGACTTTTCTTAAGGACTCAGATGGGACTGTGTGACTTTTATTACTTGAAGATGCTGTACTAAAAACAAGAATGTGAGATAGGTCCCTCTCTTCAAGAATGGAGAGGGAACGCAAAGATTTGTTTACAAGCCCCTTTAATTTCTGTTTTTCTGAGTTCTGTGTTTTTGTTGGTTTAAGGGTTTTGTTTTTTAAAATCTACCTTTCACGTTTGATTTTCTTTTCCTGGAATTTCTTACTTTAGAGAAAAGACTCATGCAGATCCACATCAAAGCTCTGGGAAGCCTCACCACAGGTGAGTATTTATAGTGTGGTCTGGGGATGAATTTTGCAAGAAATTTGTATTCAGAAAAACTGAGCAGGCACAGCACAAGACTTGGCCAGGATATAATAAGTTTTCACTGTAATTATCTTAATGCCTATGCTCAATTGTCCTAGATGACTGTCTCTGAAAGGACTCCCATGAAAGAAATGAAACTGCCTTTTCTGGCAAAGCAGAATATAAACAGGAGCTGAGGGAAAGGTAGGAGTGAGCATTCGGTGTGGGAGAAAAATGGATGTTCTTGCCCTCTTTGCAGACTTATCTGAAAGCCTACTGTCACCTTGCCAGCTTGTCTGTCATCTGTCACACTTCCAATTTGCCTGTCAGCAAGACAGAAGGAAATTGCTTTGGATGAAAGTTATTGACTGTGTCTTGAGAAATCTGAATGCAGCTCCGTCCCAGGGTCTCAGGATGATACTGTGATAATCTAAGCTTTGCATAGCTCCTGCAAAAGCATCCCAGGCTGACCTCTGCCTGCCCAGTCACTGAAGGGAAAGAAATCTTCACCAACCCTTTTGCTGGTGCTTTTCTCTGCTCTCACTTCAGAGGACATTGGTACATGCTGTGCTTACATGTCCTAACAAATGCAGCAGAGTCCAATCTCCGTAGGGGACAGAAAGTGTTTTTGTATTGTAAATAATTCTTTCACAACACCTATGGAAAGTATAACTTTTCCTGCCATTTTACCTGTGGACTGCAGAGGGGGAATCTTTAATATGGCAGTTCTGGCAGCATGGTCTGATAGCGCCAAAAACTTTTGATATTTGCTGCATGTGACCCAACACCTACAGAGGCAGCACTCTCCATCTCCTGGCAGGGTATTTTTTGTGCTGGCGTGTAGTTAGCCCAAAAGGTGTAAACAGAGGTTTAAACCAAAAAGGAATCAAAACCTACGAAAGCATTTGCTGAGTCTTAAAAAAAACACAGTAGGGCTCAGCAAACACTGACTACATTCATAGTCCTGAAGCTAAAGCCATGTGGGCCAAATATCCCGAAGCTCTGAGAGCCAGGGTGTTTGTGCAGGGATGACCTAAGACAGTGGCAAGTGTGAATGTAAATCAAAACTTCAGCCTTTACAACACTCAGGACAAAACCAGACATCAACACAAAGTTGATTGGGACTGGAAAGAGGTAGATTTCTTTCTCTCTCCACATTTTCAAAATCAGAAAAAAGTCCTACTGTTGAACTAGTAGGACAGAGGTGCACCAGCATCATTCTGCCTTGCACTGTATTTAACTCGGTGTTATCAAATGGCATGCAGGATATAGTTGTGGCAATGCATGTCATCTTCCTGTCACATCTCCCACCTCCACTTCTTTATGCTCAAAATAATAACTTTCTGATTCATTGTTATTATATTCCAATCTCCTAAAATCATATTGTCAGACTAGATTGATCTGTCTTTATGTTTTCCTTAGCCTCATAAAACTTTGTGTCTTAACACATAACAGAAAAAACTGAAGAGCTCTGAAAATACCTTCCATCAGCTTTTTTCTGCTTTCAGTTATGACATTCTCATTCTAGTGGCTTTCCTGACTGCAGATAGTGCTTATTGGATGTGCAGAAGTACGATAAGTCATTTTAAAGTAAAGTAGCACCTTTAGATCCCTACTTTCTTTTGATTTATCCAAAAGAGGCATCTTTGAGACTTCTTAGCCCCGTTCTGGAAATTCTTAATGGTATCCGAGTGACAAGGTACTGCCATGTACAATACATGCAAATCCCTGGATCCCAGCTCTGGTGAAAGCTGAGGCTATGGAGATGGAGAAGACTCTGCCAGGAGTGAGAGGGAGCATTTTAACATCTTCTTCACCTTTTGTGAACTGCCTGGTCTCCCATTAAGCTGACGCAGCCCTCCTTTGATATAAGCACTGGTCATGGTTCCAGTCTAATTATAGTGTGGTATACTGTGTCTATATGCTTTTACAGCACCTGCCAAAATGGTATCAAAATATTTCATGGGCAAATTAGGTCTGTAATGTTTCCTGGTGGACATAAAGGTCTTTTGATGCCTTGCTGGAGAAGCAGGCATTACTTGGCACAATCGTCGTTTTCTCTTTTCCTTTCTGCGTGTTAACCTACGGCAATCCATAAGTCTCGGTAAACAGAATGGTTTTGCAAGATGTTCTGAAAAATCCAGAGCCTGGTAATCTCCTCTGAAAGTTTAGTTTGTAGATCAAGAACAGTGTCTATAATTCAGACTCTGTGTGCTGGGCTCCGGGAACTGCCCTGGTAAAGTCATGAATGAGTGACAAATGATGATGAGACCAGTAACATAACTTTACCCAGAATAGTGACCAATAGTCTTGGAACTGGAACTAAGATTTTGAATTGACTGAGAAAATGAATGGAAAAATTTGAGCCCAAGAATAATGTAGTAATAGTGGACCATGCCCCAGAGAAGATAAACTTCTGCATTCTCCACATAGTGCAATAGTCACCTACAGTTGAAGTTTTTGCCTGTGTATATAGTAATGTTACTATGTACCATCTTATCATATTAGTATGAAAGGAATTTTGGTATTGAAAGGCCTAATGAATTCAAGCCTTGTGGGGGTACACAAGAGGAAAGAGAGATTTACACTTGATGTAAATCTCTCTTTGAGAGATTTACACTCAAGTGTCATGAGGATGGAGCCAGGCCCTTCTCAGTGACATCCCTTGACAGGACAAGGGGCAATGGGTGCAAGCTGGAACACAGGAGGTTCCACATAAATATGAGGAAAAACTTCTTTATGGTGAGGGTGACTGAACACTGGAACAGGCTGCCCAGAGAGGTTGTGGAGTCTCCTTCTCTGGAGACATTCAAAACCCGCCTGGACGCGTTCCTGTGTGATATGATCTAGGGAATCCTGCTCCGGCAGGGGGATTGGACTAGATGATCTTTCGAGGTCCCTTCCAATCCCTAACATTCTGTGATTCTGTGATTCTGTGTACAGTGTTTCTGTTTTTTTCTAATTAGGGGATAGGGCAGTAAGCTTTGTGACATGTTAATTTGTTAGAGCTGGAATGTGTTTTGACTAAGTAGAAAGAAAAGTTGCTTTAATTCTTAAAATGGGTAAGACATTTAATGAGACAACTTGTTTTCATTTGAAAATATTTGATATATGTGTAAGATACGCTATCATGAGGTAAATGCAAATGAAATTAAACCAAAACAACACTAAGTTTATTGCTGGGTGATATATATCATCTCTAGGTAATTAATAAACATGTAAATTAGGCAGGCTGAGGATAAAGAATGTATCAAAGAATGGCTTTCTGGAATGATTCCTCAAGATGATATCATCATGGCTACCATTTATCTTGTTTCTACCACACTGAGGGTCTAAGTATGGAGAAGCTTGTCCGGTTTGGTAAAGCTATCTTGGATTTTAGCAGTAAAGATGGTCATTCCAGATTTTGTTTGACTGTTTAAAGAAGCAAATCTCATACAAACTACAAACTTCATAAGTTAGAAACTTCACTAAACAACAGGATTAATACATGAGAACCTCGAAGAAGATAAAGCAAACAAATACAGGGAAAAAAATGTTGGAAGGAAGTATTGTTTACATCTGACTCGTAAGTTAAATGCCGAGTTCATCATCTTGAGAAGGAGGCAGCAAGTGGAGCTTTCTTCCTGTGGGAGAAAAAGGCAGTCCCTCAAAGTGTTGCTTCCTGCTTATCGGATTTATCTCAGTCCTGCTTGGACTGAGGGAGACATCTACATCTCAGTGCCAGTCTCTCCTCTGAATGAGAACAACTTTGTATAGTTACATACTAAAAAGGAAACAGCAGTACCTGACGGTACCAGCAACCCGTCACCAGCAGCAGAACTGACAGTGTCTCCTCCGCCATTCGAGTGGTCTCATATGGACACTAAGGTGCAAGGTTTCAAGGTGTAGAGTTTGGGCCTGGATGGGTAGGCTCCCTAAGTAACTTTTCCTGCACACGAGACACCAACCTGACACGTACGAGCCCATTATGGCTAACTAGATACCAACAGAGCCACATGCAAGGGCTCAGCAGTGGTTTGTGGTTTTGTCTTTTTTTTTTTTACCAGAGGCCTCTTCACGATGGGCTTGCCCAAGGAAAACCCTAGTTGAGCCACATGTTTATGTCTCTCCAGTAGTTCTGTTCTGCTCTGTGTCTTGCCCTCAGCACTGACCTGCCATCGCTAGTGGGGGAAATGGCCTGCTCATGGAAACACCATAGCAGGGATGTTTCTCTTGGGCTGCAGGGAGCTCCAGACCAGGCTGCCCTTGCCTTTGATCAGCCCCTGCTCAATAGCTGAAGTGGTAGCATAGCAGTGGGAGAACCTCAGCACGTGAGAAAACAGAGCAAGGCACACATTTCACTGGCTCTCCTGGCTCTGGACAGATCTTCCTTGACCCCCTGTTTAATCAGACTGCACAGAGGAGATTCCTAAAGTGGGAGTCTGTGCCCGCTAGACTTCCCTTTCCACCTTGCTTCCTATGACCTGACGTCCTGGTTCTGGTCCCACCTACTTTCTGCAGAGGCCAAATATGTTTATTAATGTGATTGTTGGACAAAAATAGCAGCAACTCCCAAACTCAGTAGTGTGAGAAGAGGTTGGGAGAGGACTACGTGTACCTGCGAGCATAAAGAGACACAAGAAAGGCCAAGACACTCCACTTGTTAGGGCACTGAGATCATGCTACTTTTCTTCACAGACCCTATCCACTCCAGCCTGCTCAGAAGGAATGACTAGATCCATACTCATCCTGCAGGTGCTTGAAATCAGGTTTGAGGAGCATGTGTGCATATGGGCTGCCCATGCTCCGTGCCAAGGGGCTGCAGGTTGCAGGCTGCCTGTGCTTGTCCCAGGTAGGGACGGGGCTGCACACATTGGCCTTCCATCACGTGTGGAAACCTCTTGGCAACACTCATGCAAGGCATGAAACTCCCCTAAGTGCCCCATATAATCTGCCTCACAACAGGTAGTGATTTAGCTCCTACTCAGTCATTTTAAATTAATTTTCTCTCAGTGAAGGCATGTTCAGAGAGTCTGGGATAGGCTGGAACACGTAACCCCTTTGCTAACCTGTCTTAGTCCTAACAGAGCAAGGCAGGTTAGCAAAGGGACTAGCTATGGCAGGGCTACCTGCTCCTAATGGAGCAAGGGTATGGAGTAATTCCACTCGATCTGTAGGATATCTGGAGTTGTACATAGATGAGTGACCTTGTAGCTTGTTGGACGTTTATCGGACAAAGGCTGCCAGGGTGAAAGGCAAGGACTCCTTGCACTTTTATGGCGTTTTTCATCTCCTTTATTTTTTTTTTTATTCCATCGTCTAAAATTAACATTTGCAGCAGATCTGAAGGAATGTCTCTCTTCCATTCCTGTCCTACAAGAAAGTGTGCAATCGTTTCCCTGCGGTTAGATGTCTACAAACTTCAATGACTTTACAGTTAAGCTTTTACAAAGCTTGTTTGGTAAAAAGAGCAAAGCACCGTGAAACTGCCAGGGCTTGGTGGCCCTCTCCTGGCCACCCCTGTGCCATGCACTTGTCCTCAGACACAAACCCCGCTGCAGTGCAGCCCCGGGCTGTGCACTGTGCGCTCCACCTTGCTCAGGCAGCAGCTAAGAGCATACATGCAAAATAAAGCAAGAAGTTGAATGTATGTACTTTGGATTAAACAGGACGCCTTCATGTGTTATGTACCGACATTTTGCCAAGTGGCACACTAAATATAACCGAAGTTCCTTTATCACCTGCAATATGAGGCTCATCACAAATAAATGTTTAGAAGTATGTCGATCATTACAGGTAGGATCCATCTCACCCAACTTTGGCCCCTCAGGTCTTCTGACACCTATTCTATGTTAGCGTCCTTAATAGTCATTCGCTCGGCCTCTTTCAGGTGGCAATGAAATGCTTTCTCAGGGTGCCTATTTCTCTCCACCTCAGAGGCAAGTGATCAGTGCCTTCCACCACAATATAGTCAGTAAAGTCCATCACATTGCCTTAGTGTGAAAAATGGTGTAGATAAAAGCAGAATTGGGGCCCAAATCTCTTTAAGGATAAAGGGGATTTTTGCCATTACTGGAATCTTTTCCCTTCCTTCCTCTCTCCCCTCTCTCCTCCTCCCATTCTTCCCCCATCTCTCTGAGTGGGAAACCATTCAGGGCTTGTGAGCCTCCTCTTTTGTCTTAAAGCATGGCAAATTCTTCCTGCCTTGATTTTAAATGTTTAAGACTAAAATATTTGAAATACAGCACACTGACACCATGTCTTTCATAAAGACTGATGAGTCACATAGCAGGAAAAAGAAATCAGAATACCCATTAATTATACATTGCTGATGGAGTTTGCAGGTGACAGAAAAGACTAGGCAGTGCTAAATAATGTAATGTGTTAGGTCACTGTTACAGTATAATCTGAATTGTTTGGTGAAGTGGTGAAATTCAAAGGCTTATGTTTTTATAACAGCACATGTCATATGCATGAAGGAACACAGCAATTCCCATACCACCAGGGACTCTGTCCTGAGAAGCTGTGACTGTTTCTTGTATATCTTTTTTAAACTAGGTGAACGTAAGACCCAGTGCAACCATAGAGTCAAAAGCACAAACATGGCCCCAGGAGAGACAAACCACCAGCTATGAGAAGAGACCGTTGCCTTCTCTTTGGCCTGAGTGGGTGTGTGTGTACAACTCCACACCCAGTCCTGCTGCCCCTGGATCCATAGGGTGCTGGAAAAACAAAGAAGGTGTCGAAGAGGAACTGAAAGGAAACCAGAGAAGTGGAAAATGCACTTTCCTTGTGAAGAACTGAGGTATCAGTTCATATTGCTTATACAACAGAGGGTTTCACAGAATCACAGAATCAACCAGGTTGGAAGAGACTTCTGGGATCATCGAGTCCAACCATTGCCCTGACACCACCCTGTCAACTAGACCATGGCACTAAGTGTCATGTCCAGTCTTTTCTTAAACACATCCAGAGATGGTGACTCCACCACCTCCCTGGGCAGCCCATTCCAATGTCTAATAACCCTTTCTGAAAAGAAATACTTCGTAATGTCCAACCTGAACCTCCCCTGGTGAAGCTTGAGGCTATGTCCTCTTGTCCTATCACTAGTTGCCTGGGAGAAGAGGCCAACTCCCACTCCACTACAACCTCCCTTCAGGTAGTTGTAGACTGCAATAAGGTCACCTCTGAGCCTCCTCTTCTCCAGGCTAAACAACCCCAGCTCCCTCAGCCGGTCCTCATAGGTCATACCCTTCAGACCCTTCATCAGCTTGGTCGCCCTCCTCTGGACTCGCTCCAACACCTCAACATCTTTCTTGAAGTGCGCGGCCCAGAACCGGACACAGTATTCAAGGTACGGCCTCACCAGTGCCGAGTACAGAGGCACGATTGAGTCCGTTAAATTGAGAGGGCACGGAGTAAATGCACGCAGACCAATATGATCGTTAAGCAGATCTCATTTATTTACGTATCTGAGGGTACATTTATACTATTCTATTGAGGGTACATTTATACTATTCTATTTTCGTGCATGCTCTGTGTACATGTCATTTCTTTTATGATTGGTTAGTATGCTTTGTTCACACGCCTCTATATTAGTTCTGATTGGCTTATGCTAAAAAGCTATATCTTGCAGGTGCAGCATTCTTTCTTATTTTTCAACTTCCCCATATCTTATTTTTCTCATAGCCAAGGTCCTCGTTCTGTATTATAATTGGGCAGTTCATCACCACCCCATTACCACCCCCTGGACATGCCTGGACATAGCTCGTTCAGTACCTTGTTCACACCATTGTCCCGTGGGAACCCCACAAATCCCCCTTTTTGTTTTTGAACGAGCTATGTCCTATCTCGTCCTTTTTGTTTTTGTTTCTTACTTAAACCTGATTCCCTGTGTCTTGCAGAGCCCGGTCAAAGAATCCCAGCCTTGGTTACCCATAAATCCTGCTTTTTGTTTTTGAACAAGCCAGGTCTGATGGAACATTTTCAGCAACGCCTGCTTGATACAACTCATCATACATCCCATTATTAGCAAGACAATTATTACAACAACCAACACAGTCATTCCTTGTACTAGCAGCTCCTGTATCCATCCTGTGATGCCAATAGACTGTAGACAGTCCAGGAAAGGTGATGTTGATACGGTAAGTTTGCGCATGTTATCCTTCAGTTGACGAAGATGTTGGTGAACAGAAACAGAATGATCTGAAAGATTCATGCAACACATTCCTTCCACATCCTCACATCCATGCCCTTGAGCTAAAAGCAAAAAATCAATTGCAGCCCTATTTTGCAATACTGCATGTCTAATGCTGTCAACATCAGTAGCTAAAGTTGAAAGTATTTCAGAAGTTAGATTTAATTGCTTCGCTGTCCAGCACCCTAATGTTTTTGTTAGTTGTAATGCTTTTGCAGTTCCTACTGGCGCAAACAAAGCAGCAATAAAATTAGTAGGTTTGTTCCAGAACCGTACATGATCATCGCATTCTGGTCCTAGCGGTAATGCCGCACGCTTTTTCCGAGAGGCCATGTAATTCCATAATGTTTTGTTTAGCAATTCTCCCACTGAAGGTCGAAAAGACTGTGTTTAAGAAAAGACTGGACATGGCACTTAGTGCCATGGTCTAGTTGACAGGGTGGTGTAGGGGCAACGGTTGGACTCGATGATCCATGAGGTCTCTTCCAACCTGGTTGATTCTCTGATTCTGTGAAACAAGGTAAGTTTCCCTAGGTAACATGGACCTCCAATTACAGAATCACAGAATCACAGAATCACAGAATCACAGAATCACAGAATGTTAGGGATTGGAAGGGACCTCGAAAGATCATCTAGTCCAATCCCCCTGACGGAGCAGGATTGCCTAGACCGTATCACACAGGAACGCGTCCAGGCGGGTTTTGAATGTCTCCAGAGAAGGAGACTCCACAACCTCTCTGGGCAGCCTGTTCCAGTGTTCGGTCACCCTCACCGTAAAGAAGTTTTTCCTCATATTTATGTGGAACCTCCTGTGTTCCAGCTTGCACCCATTGCCCCTTGTCCTGTCAAGGGATGTCACTGAGAAGAGCCTGGCTCCATCCTCATGACACTTGCCCTTTACATATTTATAAACATTAATGAGGTCACCCCTCAGTCTCCTCCTCTCTAAGCTAAAAAGACCCAGCTCTCTCAGCCTCTCCTCATAAGGGAGATGTTCCACTTCCTTAATCATCTTCGTGGCTCTGCGCTGGACTCTCTCTAGCAGTTCCCTGTCCTTCTTGAACTGAGGGGCCCAGAACTGGACACAATATTCCAGATGCGGCCTCACCAGGGCAGAGTAGAGGGGGAAGAGAACCTCTCTCGACCTGCTAACCACACCCCTTCTAATACACCCCAGGATGCCATTGGCCTTCTTGGCCACAAGGGCACACTGCTGGCTCATGGTCATCCTGCTGTCCACTAGGACCCCCAAGTCCCTTTCCCCTGTGCTGCTCTCCAACAGCTCTGTCCCCGACTTGTACTGGTACATGGGGTTGTTCTTGCCCAGATGCAGGACTCTACACTTGCCCTTGTTATATTTCATTAAATTTCTCCCCGCCCAACTCTCCAGCCTGTCTAGGTCCCTCTGAATGGCTGCGCAGCCTTCCCGTGTGTCAGCCACTCCTCCCAGTTTTGTGTCATCAGCGAACTTGCTGACAGTGCACTCTATTCCCTCATCCAAGTCGTTAATGAATATATTGAATAGAACTGGTCCCAGTACCGACCCTTGAGGGACTCCGCTAGACACAGGCCTCCAACTGGACTCTGTCCCATTGACCACCACTCTCTGGCTTCTTTCCTTCAGCCAGTTCACAATCCACCTCACTACCCGATCATCCAGACCACACTTCCTCAGTTTAGTTGCGAGGATGCTGTGGGAGACCGTGTCAAACGCTTTACTGAAATCGAGATAGACCACATTGGCAGCAATTGGCCTGCTAGGAATCCCTGGCCAGGCTCGATCACCACAAATTAAAAACAAGCCTCCTGGTAACTTCCGGCCTAGCATGTTGTTTCCCTTCATGTCAGAATATCGACACCCTAATGGACAAAAGTCATTTTCCCTTATTCCTGTATACAACTCATTTTTTGGAGATACATCTTGTACAGCATATAGTAGTGTATTGTCGTTAATGAGGGCGTGATCAGTTGCTTTGTCACTTTTAAACATAACTGCCCCATAGGTAGGTCCTAAGGCACCTAACAAATCTAGCTCCTGTGGTTCTATCATAGTGTGATTAAGTGACATGATTATCTGTCCCTGCCACCATGCAGTATAGTTGACACCTGGATTCATGGAATTTGCACATTGACTAGCTGTTGTTGCACTCATTGTGGCAAGGGTAGGGTTTTGTATGTAGCCTTGAAAACTAATCGGATTAAAAACAGGAACTCCTATCAGGCAAGTACGAAAAGGATCTCCAGGGGTTGCCATGGACAAGCAAAATGATTCTTGTCCGGTCGCATTTGCGATGGTAACCCAGATATTTTGTCTGATATCTATCACTGCCTGCCCAATGGTTGTGATACATAAGACCATCGCGATTGCTGTCGCTCCCAATCCTTGGGAGAAACTTCCCATGATCGTGGTATGTTAATTTGTTCCCCACACTGTACCTTCACCACACTGCCTGCCAATATAATTTGCTGCTCCAGCACACGTCTTTGTAATGAACTAGCTATTTCAGCTATATGAATTTGTTGACAGTCACCAATTCTATTTGCCACATTAAGTGCTGGAATATCAAATCTCCCAAGTGAGTTAGCCTCTCTCCCTAATAATTGAATTGCCTGTCTCTCTAGCGAACGTTCTGTTACCCACTGTCTTACACACGGTACGCACCCGACATGTCTCCACCACGGCTCAGATTGTCGAATAACCCGCCACTTACTTTCCCCACATACATTACAGTTTTTTAGAAACCATGGTTCGCAACAATGTCCACGTCCATCACAACCACGTGTCAATTTTACTTCTACTTCAGCTGTTGCATGTAAAGGTGGTAATGACGTAAAAGGATCATCAAGGTGGCTTATCGATGGCGTCGCAATCCCCAGAGTCTTTAGGTACAGAGCCAAGATCCTCAGTGCTCGGTGCTGCTCTCTCTGTTGGATCTCCGGATCTGGATTCCACCTCCACATATGGTTTAATACACTTGATCAGAAACCATCGTACTCCTGTGCCTGTAGAGACAGAAGCATAACCTCGACCCATTAGTAATAGTTCCCCTGGTCCCAACCACTCGTTAGTACCTGGTTCCCTATACCACACTTTGCCTTTGTTTTGCACATAGCTTGCTCCCTGTCGAACTGCTTCCCAATGTATTACAATTGTGGGTCGCTCCTTATCTCCCGCTAAAGTTAAATGGTTAAGTACATAAACAGCTTTTGCAAGTCTCTCAGAAGGTTCAGTCACCTCTCCCCCTTTCTGTTTTTTGCAGAAGCTGTTTCAATGTACTATGAGCACGTTCCACAATCGCCTGACCCGTAGGTGAATGAGGAATCCCAGTGACATGTGTAATACCCCATAGTTGACAAAATTGACGAAAAATCTGTGAACAGTATGCTGGTCCATTATCAGTCTTAAGTTGTTGTGGAACCCCAACACTTGCAAAACAAGCAAGTAAATGTTGTTTGACATGACGACCTGTTTCCCCAGTTTGTGGTGTTGCCCATATAACATGTGAAAACGTGTCAACAGATACATGAACATATTTGAGCCTTCCAAATTCTGCAATGTGAGTAACATCCATTTGCCACAGTTGCAACGCACTCAATCCTCGAGGATTTACCCCTATTCCAATTCCCACGCCAATTTTCTGACAACTAGGACAAGCACTGACCAATTCGCATGCTTGTGCCATGGTGAGCTGAAATTGCTTCGCTAGCATTTTCGCTGATTGATGAAAGAATTGATGGGATAGGCGCGCTTGTTCAAATAAATTTGGTGATATTTGCGTATAGGACACAAGTGTGTCTGCTTTATTATTTCCAATGCTCAAACCTTGATCAAATTGATGACTACGAATGTGAGTGACAAAATAAGGTACCTCTCTGAGGTTTATTGCTTGATACAACTGTAGCAAAATGGTGTAAAGTCGCATGTTCTTCACTGGTCGTATAAAAGCTCTTTCAATTCGATTTACAATGCCTGCTGCATAAAGAGAGTCTGTTACAATATTTACAGGTAAGTCCTTCCATTTTACAAAAACCTGATATATCGCAAAAAGTTCAAGTGTCTGCAATGAGTCCTCAGTTTGTCCTGAGAATTTGCAATGTTTCCATTGTCCATCCTCTTGCCAAGTAATAACTGCTGAATGTGATCGCTTTCCTGCATCAGTAAAAACAGTTAGTCCAGTCACAGGTATCTCTGATCTGATAGGTTGTTCTTCCCAATCCTGTTTGTAAATAAACTGTAGCTTTTTATCTTTTGGCAAATGTATTAATAATAGTCCAGTAAAGTCCTGTAAGGCCGCTTGAAAAATAGTTAACTGATTTGTTAACCACTGTAGATATTCCTTCTTGATAGGTAAATAGATATAATCTGGGTCTAGTCCGGTAATGTCTAGTCCGGTAATGTCTGTAATTCTTTTATGCACTTTGACAAGCAATTGTGCTATTGCTTCCACTCTGGTACAAATTGTTGTTTAGGATGAAAAGGTGGAAAAACCCATTCTATGATTTTGAGAGTCGGTTTCAGGATACATAGCCACAATATTCCGAGTATCACTGTGTGACAAATGAAATTGTCGTAGCAGTGCCCAATGTCCTTGATGAAAAAACTCATGTGATATACGTGCCTGCTGTTTAATGTCCGGCACCTGCACAGTCATTGTAGTAGAATTTGTGAGGTCAGAAACCAGAGTCCATTCGAGCATTGCCTTCTGCAATAAACCCAGGCAAATTAATATGATTTCTTACATATAAAACATAAAACAATGCAGTTTGGATTTGAATTTCTTGCCACAGAGCTCGCAGCAATTCAAAAACACACTGATTACATGTATGCTCTATAACAGATCTATCCAATTGCTTTATAAGGCCAGCTACATATGCTGAATCAGTAACCAAATTAAAGGGAATGGGAAAATTCTGAAATACTTCTAATACAGCTCATAATTCTACCACCTGAGGTGAACCCTTTTCTTGTACTACCATAGATTCCCACTTGCCGTCAGAATACCGGACAAGGCCTACCTTGCCTGTTTTGCCAGATCCATCTGTAAAAATGGTAATTCCATCCACAGGAGTGTTCGTATGCAACACTCTCGCGGTAATTGGAAGTTCCGCACTCAATTTTACAACAGAATGGGAGGGCAAGTGGTAAACAACCTGTCCCGAGAAATTCTCCATAGCTGTTTGCAAAGCAAAGCTATTAGCCATACACCACTCAAAGTATTGAGCTGCAATAGAAACGGTTAGTGACGCAGGATCTCTGGCCACAAGCTCCCGACATCGCATCCGTCCTTTGATGATAATCTGTGCCAATAGCTCTGCAGTTATGGGGACAGTTTTCTTTGTTCTTAAAGGTAGAAACAACCATTCCAATATATGTAACGAATCTTATCATTCTGAATTCCATTGACCAATTATTGCATACGGAATTTGCCTATCAAAGAAAGTGATAATTTGTATTTCCTGATTCAAATCAATACGATGTACAAATTTGGAATGTAGCCTGCTTTCTACTTCTGTAATCAGTTGCTGTACCTCTGCAGTAGTCTGTCGTGGTGCTATTAAATTTGTGTCCCCTGCTAACAATTGGAATAGAGACTGCAATTGTGACGACGTAAGCCCCGAGCATGGCCGCAGCCATAACTTGAGCCTTATGTTCCACATTTGCACTTGTTCTACAACGGCCGTTTGCCACAGGTCCAAGGTTTGGCAGCCGCGCAGGTTAACCCCGTGTGGAAACACCAGTCCTGCGCTCCCTGCTGTTCGGGCTACAAGTTGACGGCTTAGGCCTGGAACTGGTTGGGAAGATTCACCCGTGCCAGCACACAGTTACTCCCCGCATTCTTTCTCCAGTTTCCCTGCACTCTGCAGCTAGTTGTTATCAGCTGACCTTGAGCATTATACTTAGACCTGCACTGCTTCACAAGATGCCCTAGCTTCCCACAGCAATGACACATCAAAACAGAGTTATCTCTCCCACTCAGCTTCAACTTCTTAAGGTAGTTTTTCTTAAAGTGACCTTCTTGCCCGTATGTATAACAACGATGAACTACCTTAACTGCCGCCGCAAAAGTTTTTGCTAAATGCTCCATCTGAAAAGTGGTGGTTCCTACTTTCCCGCAAGCATCCATTAGCTCGGTTAAGGTGGGGCCACAATTCGCCATCCCTGCAACAACATTCCTGCAGTCCTCATCTGTGTTGTCCCTCACTAACTGTAACAACAACGCTTCTTTTACAATTTTCCAATCTAATGGTTGCCAAATATTTCTTCCCTCAGGACCCGCACCCACAATCACCGGATATGCATGTGGAATTATAGCTCCTTCTAATAACGCATCTCAAATGATCCCTTTCCATTTTACTCCTCCCCCCGCTTCCCCTGTATACGTGGGCGGACGCTGACCCTCTTCCTCACCTCCCACATTACCAGATGGACGCAGACCTCCCCCCCGGCCCTGATCTATAGGTGGAGTAGGGAATTGCAAAGGAGGTTGAGGTGGCCCTAATACTTGTCCCGAACACAGAGGGGGGTTTGGGGGAGACATAGTCACGTGTCCCGGTGCGTTGGCTGAACGGTGCTGCTGCAATTCCATCTTTAATTCTTCCAGTCGTCTACCAAGCTCTGTCATGTCAAGTTCGTGTCCATTTTGTGATGGTAACGGTCCTTTAAGTCCTTGTGACTCTGGTGCTGCTGATTCCATAAATGGTGACTTTAACGGTGGTCGTTTAGCGCCGGAATGTAAACTTTGTTCAACAGACTCAGGAAACGGCGAATCCGGTAAAGGTGGATACGAAGCAGTTTTACCCTCCTTCTTGTCCTCCTGCTCAGCCTCATCTGTAGAGAGATCAATGAGAGGAGGAGGGGGTTTTGGCCAGTTCTCCTGTTCAGCGTCTGAATCAATTAGTCCAAATCGAGTTCGTGTTTTAGGGCGCACTACCGGTTCTGATGGATCTGTATCTATTTTACTTGCTCCCCGCTCCTCAGCTTTTTTCGGAGCCGTCCGTACCGACGGCGATAAAGGACCTGCCACTGGCACAGCCACCGGGGCCGTGGGAGGTTTTGGTCCCACAAATAGCGAGGGGGTAGTAGGCGCCTGTGGTCCTAAAGCCATAAAAACTGTATGTGACTTCTCTCTCCGCTTTTATTCCTTTTAACACTTCACTAACCAGCCTCCATGTAGTAGACAATTTATAGGCTTCCTTATCACCACTTGACACTGCATCCCAGAGAGAGTCACCAATCTTCTCCCATAGAGGCACTTCAAAGACATCATTAAAGGTTGTAAAATGTCCTTTATCTTTTTCCCAAGACAGTAACTGCTTTAACGCAGCTTCGTCGTATTTAATTCCTCTCTCAGAGAGTATATGTTGGAGGAGTTTCACCACTGCCACTTCTGTCTTGGTCAGGGTAGACCCCATTCCTCCCCCAGCTGCCTGGGAAGCCCTACCCAGGTTTTCCTTTGCTAGCAAAACTCAGGCTTACCGCATCCGTTCCTGCCGGTGCAGCACTCTACAGCTGGCTTCCTCTCACCCTTTCCTTTTGTGCCGTTGTCCGCTGCTTCTCCGCAGTCTCCAGCCGAAGGCCCCTGGTCCGGGGTCAGGCCCCTGTTCGGGCGCCACTATATTAGTTCTGATTGGCTTATGCTAAAAAGCTATATCTTGCAGGTGCAGCATTCTTTCTTATTTTTCAACTTCCCCATATCTTATTTTTCTCATAGCCAAGGTCCTCGTTCTGTATTATAATTGGGCAGTTCATCACCACCCCATTACCACCCCCTGGACATGCCTGGACATAGCTCGTTCAGTACCTCGTTCACACCATTGTCCCGTGGGAACCCCACACACGATCACTTCCCTAGACCTTTGTTTGAAGGGTTTGAACAAAATTTCTAACAACCCACATGAGAACAAAACTTAGTTAAAGAGCTCTCAGGCCTGTAGGATACAACAAGCTACCAGGACTGGAAGCAGAAGTTAGAAATATTCATACTGAAATAAAAAGATAAATGACATGCCTGGAAAAAAGAGGAGATACAAAGGCATAGAGTAACATCCTACAATGAGATTGTCAAAGGCTTCTCGATACCTAAGAACAAGAAGCAGCCTTTCTTGAACATTTCAGAAGTGTGTGTGATGCCAATCTCTCATTAATTTGTCTCTGAAAATCTTACTCTTGAAGTTAACTATGAATATGTAATATAAATTGATAGCTGATCTACACCTTAGTTAGCATAGCAATCACTTGGAAAGCCTAGCACAGAAAGAGCTTTGTGACCATTAATAAGCTGAATGCTTCACTCTTATTTGCAGCATGGTGATTACTTCCTGAAGAGTAGGCTCACTGTATGAAAAGACTGACAGTGTAAACAGACCAGACTTCTCCCTGATCCAGAGCCAAGCCCCTAATCCAGGTCTAAAAAAAGATGTATGTGCTCCCTGTGAAAGGGAATTGAGGACTGGTAGCAGGCAGCACTGCCCGGCTGCAGGGCTGCCCTAGGTATGCCATCACATCTCTTTGGCTTCATCCCTGCTACAGCTCTTGACTGTGACAGGGCACCACTGAGAAGAGCCACATCAGCTAACAGCATGATAAAATGACGCTGCAGCACTCTGCAGCCATAGAAAAACAGTATTAGCTGGCTGATGATGGCTAGAGCCTGCTACAGGAAGGTGCTTACCTGTCCGATTTAGAACAATATTCTGCTGTAAACATTTAATAGTGCTAAATCCTAACAGCCGCTGTTACAATGAGCAACACATTATAAAACCTGGACATTTATTACAATGCTTTTCTGGAAAGATTTGTTATCATCTGTAGCATTCTTCTGAGATTATCAACTGTTATTACAGGCTCCTTTACACTAACTACTTCATTGCAGTCTACAACTACCTGAAGGGAGGTTGTAGTGGGGTGGGAGTCGGCCTCTTCTCCCAGGCAACTAGCGACAGGACAAGAGGACATAGCCTCACCAGGGGAGGTTCAGGTTGGACAATAGGAAGTATTTCTTTTCAGAAAGGGTTATTAGACATTGGAATGGGCTGCCCAGGGAGGTGGTGGAGTCACCATCTCTGGATGTGTTTAAGAAAAGACTGGACATGGCACTTAGTGCCATGGTCTAGTTGACAGGGTGGTGTCAGGGCAATGGTTGGACTCGATGATCCCAGAGGTCTCTTCCAACCTGATTGATTCTGTGATTCTGTGATATTTACCTATGAAGGCAAGAGGGGGTCATGTAACCTGTGAGATGATGAGACCTTTGTAATATTGCCTTGCGTTCCTTACATGTTGGCTTGCTCCAGACTGAATCAGACTCACGCAGGCAGACCTATGTGACTGTTGACTTCTGTAGACCTTTGCTGCTGGAGGAAAAGGCAATTCTTACACATCCTGAACTTTTACAGTCCTGAACTCTGAATTCAAAGAGAGACCTGGAGTTGCTTCCTAGACTCTCTTGCTTTTCTACTTCTCTCTTCACCTGTTCAGTAAAACAAATCTCTGTTCCTCTCTGGGACAAAGCATGAAGAGAGCTGTGAAATGCCAAAAAGTAAGAGGTCTTTGCACTGTGAGAACAAAGAAAGAAACTGCCAAAATATGCATTGCCCTGCCTGTAGTGAAAGGACTTCTGAGCTGAAGGTCCAAGAAGAAAGAAAAAAGGTATTAGCTGCCAGGGTGCTTTAGCCATTTTAAAATTACATTTAGGTGTAGCTGAAAACAAAACTTCGCTTTGAAATGAACAATCAATATTTTGTTTAAATGTCCAAAAATGCTCTTAATATCTCTACTTTTCACTTTTTCAATACTCTAAATGATTCCGTCAATTTGGCTAGAACTTGCAATAATTTCAGCAAATTCTCAAATTATGCTTTTTTTTTGCAAACCATGTGGCTTCTTTTTATCTTTAAAGCAGGAGGTGGAATGGTTCTTCCTTGTGAGACCTCATTCCCTCCATGCATACAGGCACACAGTACTGTGCGTGATCCTTTGGAGAGGGAGATGGGGCTGACACTTCCTTCAGCCTCAGAAAGAGAGAGCTGAACACTAACAGACTGCTAGGACACTCTGTCTCTCTCACTTTTTGTAACCCATTGGGATGTACACAAATTTAGGTGTCTGGGAGAAAATGTCTTTCCTTTTTCACCCTAAGCAACTGGATTTGTTATAGGTAAGTCTATCATACCCCGTCCCTGTATTTTTAGAGCATAGAGAGAATTATTTGACTGTTTCTAGCACCAAAACACTGGATTAGACAGACTGAGGGTTCAGCTGAATACAACCCCACTGCTACAGCCCTTAGCAATAACGTTGGCAAGTCATGCACACCCCTAGTGTGCACTAGCACTTTTCTGCTAGTGCTACAGAAAAGAATCACAGATTATTTTTTCCCAAGTAATATGCATATACCTTTAATTTCCCAGAAAGTACAATTCCTATGTGGAACTATACATCACTGCCAAATTGCTTCTGCTAAGGACCTCTGTTCACCCCGGCCATGGTGAGCAGAGCTTCTGATGGCCAGGGACTGACAGCAAACCATCCGGACACCAGGAAGATCCTCTTTCCTCATACAAAAGAGCAGACGTGAGGGTGACAAGGCACCTCAATTTGACAGTCCTGGACTTTGCCTAGCCACTTAGTCCTGTTTTGAGGGGGGGACTGGGAGAGTACGTGTGGCTCATTTTATTTTTCTGGAACTGTAGTTTTCCTTTTTTCTCCTGCTTGAACCCTGAAGGGCTGTTCCCAATGGTCTAGTAGGTCAACAGGTTGGTCCAAGTCATATATCTTGCATCAGATCGCATGGCCTCTGGGGGTTGTGGGGGATATTTTCTGTTATCCCCTGGCAAGATGTCTCTTTCTTCACATCACCGAAGTCAGTTTGTAGGTCTGGGCAGGATGCAGGTGTTATGTTAGAGAAACTGGAGCAGAAGTGCCCTGACACACACCCATGACATGGGATGGGGCTCATAGTATATTCCCCTTGAGCTACGTAGTTACCTGGACACCTTCCTTTTTCTTTTGACCTTGCTGATAGGCTCCAAAAGGCAGCTATTTGCAAGGACTGCTGGAGAAAATGAGTGCTGAGGGAAACATACCTGTATGGTACCCTCGCAGGGGGGAGATGTGTATTCAGTAGCAGAGGTAGCTGTTGCAGAGGGAGGATAAAGTACTGTTTAATTTAATGTATGCGTTTGTAATACAGTCATTAAACAAGAACGTTGTAAGAATGGTTTTAGATTTTCATCTAATGGTTACAACTGTAGCAATTAAAAGGAAGAAAAAATCTAATGCTGATGAGAAATAACAATGTTACGGGAGGCACAACAATTCAAAAGTTATTTAACTTGTATAACTCCCTAATGAAGACCCAATAAAGCTGTTCAGACACAGCTGCTGAAACTATTGCTACTGTCAGAATACAGGTTATTGAAATAAAATGCACAGTTAAAACACCAGTTTTAGGATGGCAATATTTTCATGGGATACGCTTAGAACAGAATTATTTTTCTATCATCTCACATCCTTGAATATCAGCCTTGAGTCTAATCTGCATTATGCAAGTTGGAATCAGACACAAGGGCTGCTCAGCCCAGAATGGAAAAAAAAATGTAAATTTTTTCTGTTTACCAGACTTCTTAGATTAATGAGTCTGCCTTAAAATAGCCTTGAGATACACAAAAAAGAGCATCCCTGTTGATGGTAGGTGAAACATTTGGTCTTAACTACCTGTAAATAATTTAAGTGCTGAAAAGTTTGGTGATGCTGAATAGGCCTAAGGCACTTAATTATCTAACAAGATTCCTAGGGAACTTCAATAGTGTTTTCTGCCTCATTAGGATAGAAATACAATTTTTCTCCTATTTCAGCAAACGCCTCCTCAACAAACCACAAAATGTGCACGCTGGAAGTTAAAGACTGGTTAATGGTCCCTTGACATGATCATACTGAAGTAAAAAAGAGTAAAACCAGCATATGCTGTGTACACAAAAAAGACATTTCAGCCTATAAGTTAATATTTTAAAGAAAACATGCTGAAGGCCACGAAAAGCTCTGTATCTCCATGGATGGCAATTACAATGTTTTGTTCAGTATCCATTTCTGCTTGTTGCATAGTTTCTAATATTGTATTTCCTATCATTAAAGGGAAAAGGAGGTGCTGTACATCAAGTTAACAAGTAGCTTTTCTTGAGCTGTAGATGGAGCACCTACTTTACTGCCTGTGTACATATCGGCTGCATGAGTGTCTTCAACTAGGCACGCTTTGATTTATGACTTTTATTCCACTTATTATTAATTACTATTGTTTATTATGACTCGTTATGAGTACTTAGAAAGTGCTTTTTATCAAAGGACTGTGTGACGGCTAAACAGATTTCGTAAAGGAAAGCCACTTTTGACTTTTTTTTTGTAATTTATTGAAGGAATCTAAAACTGTTTTTCAAAAATGATGGACAGCAGGCCTTGAGCTTCCAGCCTCCAGGCTGCTGGAGAACTGGCTGTCAAGGACGGTGTCTATTTATTGCCCTCTGCTGGTATCATCCCTAAATTTGATGTTTCAAACCTGACTTGTCTACCATTTGTCTCATCATTTATTTGCACTTTACTGGCAGTGCAAATGATATTCTAGAGGAAAGACAGATTTGAAGATCGTTACTGGTAGGATGAAATGTCATGTGCTTAACTGTCAAGAAATCAGGATGTTCGCAAATGAAGTGCTGAGAAGATGAATCTCTTAGCCTACTTCTTTAAAAGGGTCTTCAAACATGAGAAAGAATATGAAAATGTCCCCACAGAAATAGACCCTTGAGAAGGAGACTCACACTTTGAGGAAACTGAAGAAACTCCTGCTGATTTTCTTTTAATAGAAAGGTCGAAGCAGTAAAACTGAAGTCAAGGTTCGCTATTGTTTAAATATTCATTGCTTCAGTACATCATAAAAAGAATGTTTTAGATAAGAAAATAGAGTAACTTAGCAAATAGACTAAAAAAGTAACATTTCATTTATCATTTGTGCAGATAATGTCTCTGTTCTTTTTTACATCATATAACAAGTGATTAAGCCCTTTTGGTGAGAAACTATATCCTTTGCTTTTAACAACAAATGTACTCAGCCATAGTAATATCTGCCAACAGATGTGGTCCTACTCAATTGCTGGCAATGTAAAAAAAAAAAAAAGTTCATTTGTGGGGTATTTCTGCTCCTAAAACAAACATTATCTTAAATAGTGATGGTTTCTGGGAAGTCTCAGGGTGCGCAGTCTAGCTGGGTCCCCTCTGGTTTATGATCTAATAATCCATCTGCACAGATGAGCTCCTGGTCCCTCTTTTCCATATTGTTTCTCCCCTTCATCATTCATCGTCTTCTTTATCCATTCCTTTTCCTCTTCCTCCTTGCCTCTCGCTCAGCTCCTATCTTCATCCTGTCCCTGCCACTTCTCCACTTGGTACGTTCAAAGAATTCAAGACTAAAAGGCACCAATTCTTCACCTCACCTTATTTAAAGCATAAAACTCGCTATAGACATCACCTGAAAAAAATTCCAGTAAGCACGAAATGCTGCAGTAGTCAAAGCACACTCTTTAGAGACAGCAAGCTTGGATAAGATACCAAAAGCAGTAAACTGATTGCTTACTTTAGGAATTTGTTCCAGTGTTTTGACTTCCTTTCTCAACACCTTTGCCTAATTTTTTATTTGAATCCAGCTTCCTCAGACGTTGTTACAGTACACCATTGATCTTTCAAGGATCAAAGACTGCTTTAGTACCTACCATTTTCCTCTTGTAAAAATACTCACAGAAACCACATGACCCATGAACTTGCTGTTAGGTAAGATAAACAGGCTGAAAGATTTAAGCGTCTCCTTATACCACATTTTCTCCAGACCCTCAAAATTTCTCTCTTTTCCCTTCTCTTCTGTCCTCCAGCCTCCCTTGCTACATCTTTCTGCTCCCAGAAGTCCCTTTGCTGGGATTAAAAATAAGAGGGAAATTCTGTTTCTGCTAATGGATGAATTGAGGACAACTGCTCCAGTGATCCCAGGCCCATTCGAGCTCTGAGCAGCTGGAACACACTTGGGCTGGACAGCTTTCAGAGGATAGAGTTGAAAAGCCTTCAGCATTTGCAAACTTATATGACTTTAAATGTTGCAACTTGGCAAATGTGGGTGGTTTTTCAGAGAAAGAAAAAGGTACGCCTCCAAACCTAGGGTGAGTTCTCTGTTCTTGAAAAAGTCCAAGTTCCTGCTCCAAAACAGGAAGATGCCTGCTGACACTGCTGATTGATAGAAATCACTTGTAAAACTGCTTCAACTTAGTAGAGCAATCTGTTCTCCTAATTTCAGTCCTGAAAATGGCCAGACCACTTTTACTGAAACTTTCTTCCCCCCAGGGTCTCCATCCCACTCCCCGCCAAAAAATACCAAGCCTAAACATCTAATCAGCTTACAAACATTCAGCAGGTACATTGAAGTTATATGTAAAGAGCAGCAGGGTAACAACATAACATCCATGCCAGTCGTAAAGCTGCAACAGGCCCTGGATTTTGCACTATCCATTACCCTTTTCCTAGAATTATTCTTCTGTTCGATTTCTGTATGTCTGTTTTATTTTGGTACTGAACATCTCAATATTAGCGGAGTTAAGGTGGTGTATTTAATGTATATTTTCCAGTGATATTTGGAACTTAGTTAAAAAAACAGCTTGCATTTCTTTAAATAAAAGCCCCAGTTTACTTGACATACCTGTGCACATGTTCTGCGTTCTAGTATACTGGCTATAAAGTCCAATTTGAACTAATACTATATTACACGTCTGCCACTCGTGATTACGCTGTCCCCTTTGCCCCTTGCTTTTCACAAGCGTTAATATCTCTAGAACTGTACAGAAAAAGGAAGCCCTGAAATACCTTTGCTGTTTTTCCGTACATTTGTAAAAAATCTTGCAAAAGGAGTTATGAATATTTATTGCAATCGTATATTTAAATGGCTCTTATAACATCTTTATCCATAAATGAATACTGTATAGCACAGAATGAATAAGAAATTGCTGAGTATACTGGAAATTCTGTACGACTTCCTTCCCTGTTCTAAAGCTCCCTTTTGCTTTGCCGTGGAAGAGAGTTACTGAGATCTGCAAGCAGCTGGTTCACTTCACACCACAGAGGGACACATCAGTCCTGACTAGCAAAGCAGAAGATGGACTGTGCTGTATGAGGAAGGCTGGAATTGAGCTAAGCCATGTTAAATTAATGGGTAAAGGTTTCAGAAATACCATTTTATGCATGAGGCTTTGCTACTTTCTCAAGTTGCCCAAAGCAAAACTCCTTAGTTGAATTATTCACTGAGGGCAGAGCGAATTCTTTTCTCCCCTGAGAAGTGATTTTCTAACTCCCGTCAAGGATGTATATTCTTCAGTCACGGCACTCTCCTCCATGCTGGGTGAGGTTGGATTGATGCTCTGTAGCTGCTGCGTTCCCAGGTAAATCTTGCCAGGACAATCTTGCCAGCATGAGGCCATCTGATTTTTCATCTGCTATTCTCTTGGCTGATCTCCATTTGCCAGAAGACACCAGATTTGCACAACGTGTCATCAGCTTTTCCCAGACCACTTCTAGATACAGCATCATTCATGCTTATTAATCTTTGTGAACCAAACAAATTCAAACAGGAGGCAGATTTCAACCTCTCCCCAGAGCATCAGTTAGCACTGAAAGCAAATAAGGTGGACACCCAGTGACACAGGCTCAGAAAGATTCAAGGCACCCAGCACTTGCTGGATGTAAGCTGCAACCTGAATGAACAATATCTATAGCCACGCTTTTCCTTTTTAACGTTTACCATAATGACACCTCCAGTTCTCAGGAAGCCTCCAGAAACTCTGCTGGTCAACCCGACTTCTTGTAAGTGTCATGAAGCAAAACTGACCAAAAAGTGTCTTCTTCTCGCGGCAGCAGGATATCACCAACCCAAGAGTCCCTGGTGCCTTCTCCCTGTTCTTCGAGCGCACATCACACAGAGCTCTCCAGGGCACAAAACTTCCCCGCGTGGGGCCAAGACTGGTGGCAGGATTTGGCAGGGGCAGGTGCCCACATCCTTCCCCCAGGAGCAGCAGGGTTTCCTGGCTGCAGGATTTGGCACTCCTGACTCCCTGCTCTTGCAGAGTCCCAGCTTGGCATCACCAGAACCCCCATTCTCATAACACAGGACTTTGCACCTCCACGAAGCTGCTGCTCAGCAGCAGTTTTGCCAGCAGGCAGTAGTTTCAGTGCTTAAACAGATCTCCAGTGCCCTGGAGCCCTAGTTCTACTCTGTACAGCCACTGAAGCTGAGCTTGCTTTGTCCAATTATAAAACATAAGTAGAATCCTTACAACCAATAAAATGTGAAGGGAGAAAAGAGACATGCTGGAAAAGCCGTATACTTCCTCTTGAGTTCCAAGTCTGTCACCCCAGTCATTAATTTGTCACCTGTAGTCTTGGCAATGCATTACCACTGAGCCAGAGATTGTGGATATAACCAGGTATCAGCACTGTGAATCTTTTCTCATAGCGCAGGCTTTATAAAGCTCCATAGCAAACCTGAAAATGATATGAAAAGCAAGAAGGCTCTTTAAGCTAGAAAAGATCTGCTTGGTAATGACTGCAACATCACTGTATGTGCACAGGAGCTGCCAGGACTGGGACGTGTCCCATTTAAAGCCTTTGTAGCTTGAACATCAGAACCCAGTTCCAGGGGAGAGGAGGATGGGTCCCTCTGCTCAGGAGGGAAGATCCATAAATGATCACAGGCAGGTGGGACAGAAGAGCTCAGTGATGCTAAAGCTGTGCTAGAAGAATTGAAGAAAAGGTGGGAAGGGCATCCTGCAGAATGACAAGACAGGTAGGGAGAAGACTGTATGTTGGACAAAAAGAGAAAATACAGTCACAAAGGATACTTCTTTGTGTGGGGGGACTAGACTGTCAGGCCATCGTGTTATCTGAGATGTGGGAGCAGCTCTAATTGCAAAACATCATGAAGAATTGCACTTCACAGATTTATTTTTCTTTCTTTTATGTGTTTCTAATTCCAATTTCTGTAATCAAATGACACAATAACTTTCTTTCCTAGAATAAACTCGCTGTTTTGTTCTTATGTTTATGTGTTATCAAGCCTAAGTCCCTCCTGACAGACATTTGGCAGTGACTAACCAGTAAGCCACAGCTTCAGGAACCCCACATGATATGAAGGGTGTTATAAGAACAAAAAGAAATCTTCATTCTGTTTCTTAGGGGAAGAGGCAGACAGAAAGATTGCAAATATATCTACAAACAAGTAGAGCTCTTAGAAACCTTGGTGTCCTCTAATTATCATTGCTGCCATTTCTAGTGTGACTTCTAGACAAGTATCACTTGGTGAATAGCCCTTTATTTCTAAAAAACCTTTCTAGAAAACCCTTAAGTCATTTTTTAAATCATCCCTATTTCATCTCCAGCTATGCTGGCAAGATGCAAGTTTGCCTGTTTTTCAGAAAGCTGATGGAGAAATATTTCAATCTCGATTTCCACATCAAACAGATTTAATAATCAAACAATAATTTAAAAGCAAATAAGTAGCTTCAGTCAAATAGGCAAGTTCATCACTCTAACAGACAGCTTTTTCTACCTCAGTTCATAATTATAGTGTATAGACTCTTCTATTAGGAGATATTTTAAAACTGGACCTTATGGCTTCAATAGTTTCACCGAGTAACTCGGGAAGATGCCATGCAGAAGGTGTTCATTGAGAAATAATAAGTATTTCCTGAGGTCTCTCTGTTAACCTCTCAGGCTTCATCCAGGGGTTTGGAAGCATACAGAAAAGCCCTGAGCAAAAATCGTTCAGAGTTGGCAAGCTTTCCTCAACAGCAGCCTGTGAAAGAATCTATTAGGGAACTTAATGATGGACTACAAGAGTTCATCAGCCACAAATTATATCAGTCCAAAAGCTTGCAGAGGTTCCAGTTAATGTATTAAAATACTTTTGCCCTCATGAATGGATCATGGGGCCAGGACATAAAAGAATAATAAGCAATAGAATATCTACTCTTACTGAGCAACCTTTGCACAGCTATTCAGTTTCAAGTGTTAGCTGTCAACAGTGTTTGTATTTTCCCCAAATTGACTGAGTTGACCTCAAAAACTCCCACTAATTGGGCTAAATAAGGGATGGGAGGCTGATGTGGGAAAGGTGTTCTGGAAGCAGGTTGTAGCTTCTTGTCAGGCTGACAGGAAAATGCTGTTTCTGCAAACTCTCAGCAACACTAACATGATGATTGCCTTTCCCCAGCGCTGGGCTGTTCTCTCCCATGCCACATGGCAGCACACTGTGCTCTCAGTTGTGCCAAACAAGAAGTTCAGCTCTAGGCAAAATATAACCCTTCTTCTCATTCTTGATTCAGGTCGTTTCAGTGATCCAGCCCCCACAAAGACCTTGGTTGGCAGGGCTGAGGGGAACAAACACGGGGACAGCAAGGGCTGGGGTGGGCAGACAGGAAGGTGAGGAGGTGACACTTTTCAATGAGGTTTTGTATTAACAGGTAACGTGGGTCAATAGGAGTGGGTCTCTAGAGGGAAACAGTTGTGCTGAGGACCTGACGCATATGTTATACCCATCCTACATGGGACATATATTCAGCTCTATTCCAGCCTTGTAAATCAAATACCCATCTATGGCTGTGACACATTCATTGAACTCCTGAAGCAACTCCACCCCTTCAGTTTTCCCAATGAAACCCAGTCCCTGCAACCCAAGAGTGCTCTGTGATCACTGAGCCTATGTGCAGAGGGGGTGTCTGGGTCAGGACATTTGCTTCAAAAGCTCACCAGAGCTGAACTAATGCACGAATGCGGGTGCACCCTGCAGTGCTGCTATAGCCCAATTCAGCCTCAGCCACTGCCAGCAGGGTGGGCAGAATCACAGATGGAGGGTCTCAGCACAGTCGCAACACTGCTGCATCCATGCTAGTGGCTTCCTGGGCTTGGATGTAGGGCCACCAGTGGCTTTTGAAGCCTCTCAGCTGCACTTGCTGAAGAACCAGGTAGGTAATTATCTAAACTTTTCGCTACTGTTTTCCTCCTCTTGATTTTATCACACAGCTTCCAGAGGACTCTTCACACCTTACTTATCTTCCTTGGTCCAAAGTAGTCCTTCTTGATCTACACAGCTCTCGAACCAGATCTCCAAGGGAGACGATGCAGCCTATGGCAGCATCTGGCAGCAGGGTGAGCCAGGAAGGCTTTACAAATGAAGCAATACAACACACTTTGTTCTCTTGCCCAACTGTCCTGCAATGGGAACCCCACCTCTCCCATCCAGGCATTGGGTGGGGTCCAGAAACACCTCGGGTGGAAGAAAGCACGATGCATCAGTATGTCCTCCACCTTAAGAGCTAGAGTGATAACTCACCCTCTCCGCTAACAGCAGGCGGGGAGAATGCATCCTTGCACTGTAGTCTTTGTTTGTCCTATTACTTCTAGGTAATTTAAGTATCTACGTAACCTATTCAGTTCACTCACTTCCAAGGCTGGAGAAAGAGAAAGGTCCCAGTACAGATTTGGGGACTGGATTCTCCAGCTGCTGGTTCTATAAAAAGCCTGAGGAGATGTCCATGGCATAATTAATTAGCCTTCTTTTTTTTTTTTTTTTGCATAGGACACATAAATGACAAACAGATAAACTAAAATGACTTTTGTTTTTGTAAAAATGCATTGAAGAGCAGAAAAATTCTGCTTTCATTGTCACATTTTGGACACTGCGCAATTCCTATGCTACAGCTACGTGGGAGCTTCGATAGCATCACCAAGCGAATTTACTGAGATTACCATTTTAACAATGGATGACTAGAGAATTAATAAAGATGATGCATTTAATTTATATGCTTGACAGGAATATACTACTTAAGTCTATTTAAAATTAGAAAAGCAGCCTGAGACTTTCTTTACCTCATTTTTAGTTCATGGCTTATTGTAAGAAATAAATTCTACTGTTCAATTATTTACAGTCCTAATGGTGTTGCTTTCCTTTAATTGCTGAATATAGATAATATTTTATTTATAGGTAAATATACATTAAGTTTATTCAGGAGTTATGGGACAGCAATAATTAAATATACAGAAAATATCTGAATAACTGCAAATTAAAGAAATAAATAATAACTGAAGAGATAAAATTATGTTTTTATTAGTAGAAAAATTATCTCCTATTTGTGACTAAATTCAGCCAATAATATGTTACTGCTGTCCTCATTTTTTGCACTACGAAATTAACTTGTCACTTCTGCAGTAATTCTTTATGAAGGAAGGTCATGTCAGAATTTCTAAGTAATCAAAAGTATTTCACAAAGGCAATGATAAAGTGTCAGAAACTAAAAAAGAATCCAACTACAGGATTTCTTTATAAGCGATGCTTTTGGCCACTGAATCCGAGCATGTTGGAGCCTGTTAAATATTAACAGACAAATGCGACAAACGGAGGAGTTTGGACTGTGAGCAGGTTTGGCAAGAGGCAATCCCTTCTTGCTGGGTCTGAGTAGAACTGACAGTGCAGTATTTTTTGATGTCTCTGAGGTAAAGGCAGGAAAGTGGATGCCTACTTAATATTCTAAATAGACAGATTTTTCTTGTCAGAACATAAAGTAAGTTGAAATCAGAGGAATTTTTCCCATTCTTAGCACTGTTTCCTTGTTTGGCAGTTATAAAACATTGTAGATAAACGTTATTGAATACAATTTCTTTTTAAATAAACTTTTTAAAATTTACTTGGCTAAAAAATCTGAAAACTAGTTTGTGGTGGCTATCTACCCAGGAAATCTAACTAGTAGGAACAAGAAGTAGATTCTAGCATGTGGGAGGATGGTGATGGTCTCTTGAGCTTTCAATTAATCTGTCTGCTGTTTTGATCCTTCCAGGACTGTCCTTTCAGACAGTTACTGAGATGCTGTAGCAGGGTTTTGTTAGTGTCATCCATGTTGTTAAGAGTTGCAAAATAATCCTGACCAGCTTCTACAAACTAAACTATAACCAGGGCTGGATCTGGTAGAAGGTCAGTGACCATACTCAGATGGGTTATTTTGCCACAGAAATCCCCCTTAGGAGCTGTGGTTGGTGCCTGGGTGCAAGAGGCTGCCAGTTCTCCAGGCTGCTATGTCCTGGTGGCACTCAGATTTAAGTATGTCTCTCCATTTTTGGACTGCTAAAAGCTTCCTTGGTGACTAAATATGGGTTACACAACTTTTCATAAATCATAGAGTCATAGAATGGTTTGTGTTGGAAGGGGACCTTTAAAGATCATCTAATCCAACTCCACTGCCATCAGCAGGGACATCTTCCACTAGACCAGGTTGCTCAAAGCCCTGTTCAACCTGACCTTGAACACTCCAACGGTGGGGCATCCGCAGCTTCTCTGGGCAACCTGTTCCAGTGTCTCACCGTGCTCATCATAAAAAATTTCTTCCTAATGTCAATACCTAAGTTTGAACTCATAGTCAGTGAAGGATTACGATGATCCAGAGACAAGTAGAAACTTAAACTTCAGCAGAAAATTCTGAGGAGCTTAACCTGTTAGATAGGCCACCTGGGACCAAGACCTGTGCTGACCGCTCTGAGTGACCAGCCAAAGGAGGACTGAGGATGTCAGAGCAGGAGACGAGCTCCAGGCCTGGCCTTGGGACAATCACACTGCTGAAGGCAAGTCTGTCTTTGGAAAGACTTTTCAGCCACCCTGTTGGAGGTAAAGCCATGTATCTGTGTCAGCTGAGGGAACGGACTGCTTCTCACAGAGAGCAATGAGTCGGGAAAGGGCTTGGTGATCACTATAACACAGAAAAATCAATACATAAAAAGGAGTATCATCAGGCTAGGGCTGGAAAGAGATCTTGCCTCCGAATGCAGGGAGTGTAAGACTGCTGCTGGAACAGTGTGCTGCCAGGGAGGATGTCGGAGAGGGGGAATTCAAAGGAAGGACACAGAAGATGATGCAGAAGGGGGAGGGGATTCTTAGGACGCAGAAGGATTGTTATTCACCTTGTTCAAGAAAGGGTGAGAGGTCTTACAATCATTTTAGATGGGTATTTACACATGAAAAAATGCTGGCTCAGGGGTTACTTTTACAGGCATGAATTCATGGGAAAGAGGGAGGAGGAAGACTTCAATAGGGCTGCAATCTGCTATCAGCACTGGCCAGGGCTGTGCATTTGCTTTGTTAGTGATACAAGAGCAACACCCACACATTCCACCTTCCTCCCCCCAAGAAAGCTGCACAGCTCCTCCAGCCCTGGCTCTTCCATCCTGCAGACAGCAGCTTACAAAGATTCAGTAGCTGAACTCTGACAGATAAACTCAGCCTTGAAATAGGACACAATTTCCTTGAAGTAAGGAAATCAACAGCTGGAATGATTTACCAGGGGAATTGCACAAGGCTCTTAAAATGAAATTAAGTGTCTTCCTAAACTGGCTGTCATCCAGTTGCAGAGAATGGCTCTATGTCCTGTTTATACAGAAGACCAGAGCGCATGAACACGGGTTCCTTTCACCTTTAAAATCTATGAAAGATACACCTGACATTTATAGATATGTTGGTTCCTGATCGTGCTGACTTTGCAGCAGTGTGTGTTCCTGACCTGACCCGAGGCAGATGCGGTGCTGCTCTATTTGCTACTTGTCAAATTTGGCAGATACAGGGAGGAGGCAAATGGACCACTTACAAAAAAGAAAAAAATGCATTTTCCTCACTTTTTTTTCCCAATGTCAATCAGTGTACCAGCTGATTAAAAAAAAAATGGGGACAGAGAGAAAAGAACCAACATCCAGTACAAAATTTCGCACCTGTTTGGTCAAATTTTTCAAAATAAATGTGTGGATGTAGAGAAATTCTACCTTTGCAGGCAGAAGTACCCCTAAAGAAACAGGTCACCGAGACCCCAATAACCAGCTCTGGCAGTTTGCATTTCATTCAGCTCCATCCCTTTCGGTGCGGCATGTCCGAGCGAAGCCTGAAGCAGTGATGGCTGTGCCTCGGCTGACACGGATGAGGACACACCTGGGAGGAATGGGAACACCCTTGGGCCCTCTGCTTTCTTCTCTGATCCCGATGCCTGCTGGCTACGAAATGGTGGTGTATCACTTCTGCTTTCACATGCGCTGGCCAAGCCTTAATGTGCATTCAGAGCAAGCTGTCTTTCTCGGGCATGCCAGCTGCAATGCAGAGTAAAGGGAAAGGCAAACAGGCACTTTAAATGGGCTTTGAAACCCTCATTGTGATGTGGCAAGAATAAAAGCCTCTTTGCTGCCAAAAAAAAAAAAAAATCAATTGGCAGCAGTACAGAGTCTCTCTTTTCACTGTATCCCCTGCTTACACTCGCACCTTTACTCCGTGATGTTCTTCCACAAATTGACACCAGTTAAGACATGGCAGCACATGTCATCTGGAGCTACTACACGGCTGGCCTGGGAGAGCTCCCTGCTCCTCTCTTCTCAACTCGCCTTGATCACTGGCCTTCCAGTACGCAGGCGGATACGGCACGGGGATAGCAACACCTCCCGCATCCCTCTGCTCAGCAGGGGTGCGAGGCTGGGTGCTGACTGGGCCAGAGGCACCACCAGGACCTGGCTGGACATTCCCCTTCGCGCAGGTGGGTTTTGGTCACAGCACTGCCACGAGCTGGCTTGGAAGGTTTGGCCAGGCATTTCCCATCACTGAGCCTTTGCTTTCCTCCCCTTCCTCATCTTGCAAGCTCCTCAGGTCTGGGGCTCTTTTCTTTTGCTGGGCAATGCACAGTAGTACATCAAATAACAAATAAATAACCTGTAACAGTCCGTGCTGCTCTGTTCCTCCCCTGGCTGCATACACAGCACCTCTGCTACTTGATGCTCATCCATGCTAGTCAATCCAAGCAGGTTCCCGAGCACAGGACCATGAGCATCTACCCTAAACTGCTCCCTGACCCCCATTTTGGCTGAGCTAGTGTTCCCTCAGAGCAGCTTCCAGGCACAGTCTGGCAGCGAAGGCAGCAGGGTGGCCATAGCCAGCAGGCGGTGTGCCTACAGCTGCCTCCATCTGCAAGCCAGATGGTCAACTGGCACAGACACGGGCTGTCCTCCAGCGGTCGGTCCTGATGCCCAGGAAAGCTTCTGGGCATGCTTCATTTATGAGTAGAGACACATGGACACGGTCAGCAAGCACCAACACAGCCAGTGTCTGCCTGCAGACAGTGCATGGCTGTATCTAGAGAGCGGGTCCAACAGATGCAAAGACTGTTTTTTAAACCGAAGCTGGACTGAACTCATAGCCCAAAAGGAGTGGGAGGTAAAGTGGCTTCATATCCATTTTATTGCTTTCATTCCCCAGCTGTTCCAGAGACTGGAGCTGTCTCTGACATAATTAGGGCTCTGTTGCTCTGCCTATAACGTGCCCTGTACCAGAGCTCATGGTACAGTCCTTGTGAAGAAACCTTGATGGCAGTTATCCTCTATTGCTAAAATATTTCTTGGCTTTTCCTTCATTTACTGAAGAGGCTGGAATAAGAAAGTGGATCTTTATGTTGGACAAAACATACCAGAGCATTGGGAATAGCGTATCAAAAGCAATAGATTACATCTTAACTTCATGGGTAATTGCTGAATAACCAACAGGACAAAAATCTACATTTAAGCGCTCCCAAAGTCTGTAAGCTTTGTACTCCAGGCAGGTTTTGCATTTTGGTATTCTTATTACTCAGCTTTGCATCTGAGGTTGAAAAGCGAGGAAATGTGGAAAATATGAGGTAGTCCTAACAGCTATTTATATCACCTAAATTATGGAAAACAAGCTTTCCCTTGAATAATGGTTGCACCACCTTTTTGCAAACAGCTGCACAAAATCACTACACTTTGCAAAATTAATATGTTTGCTTGACTTTGGAAAAAATAAATTGCACATATCAGCATTTTGTTTTGATAACTTCAAAAATGATGATTATCTCCAAATGCCAGTTTCTAGGTTATGATTAATAGCAGACAATTTTACTTCGAAACTGTCCAGCTTTTACTGCAAAAGCCCGCAGGTCTTAGTGGAGGACTTGGGTTTATAATGAAATCTGAAAATGCTGGTTTAGTTATTTTGCATCTCCAAGCTGGAGGGATGATTGAACTAGTTTCTCAGAAAAGCAAGCTCAGGCTTGTGAGATGAAGATCCGACCACAAGATGGCATCTCGTTCTCACAGGAACGCTCAGTAACAGGCAGGAATATTTCTGAACAGAAAATGAAGCGGTGATGGGCATTTCAGTAAACCAAGACCATTTTAGACAGGGCACTCGCTCACAGTGCTGCCCAGCGTGGCACAGGACTGGAGCTGCAAAACGCGGAGCAACGAGCATCAATTCCTCTCACCCCATCCAAACTGCAGTTTCCTCCACTCATGGGTCCTGATTTGAAAATATTGACCTAATGTTTTTAATTGCCGTAATTAAAAAAAGTAATCTGAATCCACCATGGATATAATGCAGGCACTTTGAGGCTTTTAAAGGGAAGGCTGATCATTAAAACATATTTGAGAACCTTTTGATCATGAATTACTCCACAAGACAATCTGTGGCTAATTTTCTTGACAGCAAAATACTTTGTCATTCTCAAGGATGAGACAACCATTTTCTATAATTCCTCAGATCCAGAACATGCCTAATATCTATGGTACGTTTCCAGTTATCAAAGAGGGATGAGACACAAAACAAGGCTATGGGCTCAGCTGAGAATTACTTTAGTAATATTACCACGGGGAAAATGTGACTGGCTCTGGAATTGATATAGTATGAAAGCTAAATTTAAAAATACACACATTTTAGCTGACACTGCTGTTTAAAACAGAAGGCTTTAGAAACTAAATATCTTTTATTTCTTATGTGCCCTATTAAGTAGTACCTTCCCAGTCTCAAAGCACTGTATTAATTAAGGACCCAATACATGAGGGTGGATCCTTTCCAGCCTCAGACATATCCTTTCCCCGAGTAACGCTATGTCCCTCCGCACCAGCAGCAGTGCCCCGGGAACCCCAGTGCCATGGGGGACGAGCCCCCAGAGCAGAGGCAGATGAGAGGCAGCAGGGCTCTGGGGCTCTGGACTGCCCTCTGCTTCGTGGCATCATCAGCATCAGCACCTTCAGCACCATCCGGTTTCGGCTAGGGTTTAAACAGGATCCATGTAATGAGGGACGTGGTATGGAAGAACCAGTTGCCTGCTAGGTAGAAGCTGCCTGAAATCTCCGTCTTGGCCTGAGTCACGTCTCTCCACCCTGGAGGTGGCTGGGGTTACAGGCAGCCCTGAGAGCAGGGGTGTGGGGGCAAGCAGGCAGAAAACAGATGTACTGCAGAGCGGCCTGTGAAATCCCCAAAAACATCAGTCTACTTGGACAAGAGAGTGTCTTGTAAATCATGATCCTTCCGAAGGCTCTTCCTCTAAGGGTGTGCCTGTCTTCAGTCCTTGCTTAGGCATGCTGCCCTACTTGCTGTCACTGTTCTGCTTGCTCTGAAGTGAAATATCTTGTAAATGTTCTGTAAATCACAACCTAGGACAGCAAAAATGCTGCATCCAGCTGAAGCTGCAGGGAGAGTTTTGGGAGTCAGGCTGCTATCATCTGTAGTGGATTGACAGCACCTCTTCACAAAATTCGAAGTGGGATCTCTAATGACCATGAGAGGTCATGAACCCACCACAATGGCTCATCAGGAAGACAGCACCACTTTTCCCAGTAAAATACTGCGGCTTCAGCTCATCTACTGAACCATGAATATTGACTGCTGCAACACCTTTGTCTTACCCAAGGCTTTCACTAATGCATTGGACAAGTATCCTGCTGCAATTAGCATCTGAAATCTAAGGAACAAAAGCACAGCTCTCTTCAGCTGTGGCTTGGAGAAATGCCATATCAAAGTTTTCCCAAGCTCTGCCCCTTTTGTAGCAGCATAAGAGACTCCTTGTTTCAAAACATTAAGTGAATGATTGTGTGCTACTCCCATGTTTATTAGTGGGAGGCAACACTTTCCAAAGCCTTGTCTGTTCTTGAACCGAAAGAACCGTGCAATAAAAAAAAAAACCAAAACATTACAAGAAGTCTTCAGAAAATATTAGGGGAAATATAATTTAAATTGTCCTTTTCTTTCACAAGTTGAATTCCATGTCATTTTTATCCAGCCTGTTTAAAAATGGCTCTGTTCTGTTTGCAGTGAGAAAACAATAGCGTAGACAATTTATTCAGAACAATCACTTATTTGAGATCTGTTATAGTCAGAGAGCTTCAACAAAGCCTGTGTCATCACAGAAGCTCATGAATGCTATTACATATCCGCACACACCTAATGTGACATTCCTGACACTCCATTGTCATCTGAATGGCTGCAAAAAAATATACTTTAGGTCACACTTCAGAGCTGAGAGCATCTTGCAAGAGCTTCCACAATTTAAAACACAGAATCAAGGCTGGGGGTGTTTGATAAAATTTGTTAAGAAATTTGTACTCAGACTTATTCATGTTTTGTTTCTGCTACTGTGGCTTAATCACAGCTTTTCTCCTCTGCACTGTTTTCACCCAGGAGAGCTATTGCTCCATCCTGTGCTGTACCATACCCCTGACACTCGGAGAAAAGCCCACAGAATAAATATTAAAACCTTTGCAAGCCTTATACCACAAATGAATAGATGCATAAGGAAGGAAAAATACAAGCTCTCTGTAGAAATAAGTGTCTAGATAAAACATGTGCAAGGAAAAATGTGTCTGGAGGATAGCTTTTGAATGTCATTGTGCCGGCAGAGCTTCCCAGAACTGAATACTACTCAGGTAGACATGACTGCTTTGCCTACATACCATGCGTCTGAGCTTCCCAAGTCAGAGAGGGAGCAAGACTGACCCAGATGTGAGATCTTTCCACATAGTCTTGGGACCAGCTCCTTCATTTACTAACACCTGACAGCTGGGATTTCACAATAAAACTGTTTAGCCCTGAAGATTACCCCGCTTCTCCCTCTGACCAAATCTGGGAGCACACTTGAGTTCTGATGCCTGAACTATGAACTGGCCTCTCTCCTCCACTCTGGTTCCCACAGGTGGAATGATCAGATGAGAGCTGCAATGTATACGCAGGTAAGTACAGGCGCAGCTTCAGCTTGAATAGCTTAAACTGAAGGTTTTCCCAGAGTTGCAATAATATGAGTCCATGTCCTAAAAGACACGTGACATACGTAGCATGTAATACATGCAGGCTTCTCAGATTCCAAAATGAGTGGATCTTCACTAAGGTTATGCAAATAGTACAAAGATATAGATTAAATAATAAATGCAACAAGTACTTCCCTCACTTAGTGTTCCTTCCAGTTGGAAATGGATCATCTAACATATTCACACAAGCCCCACAGCTCCCTTTCTGACCATTACCCTTCTTTTGCCATTGAAGGTCAGCCTACCTGACATGGCAATTCCTGTGGTTAAAAGATGTTCCCATTCATCATACCTCCTACTAAAAGAGCCCTCCTGACTCTTTCTCCTTTCACCCCAAAACTCCTCACATGGCTCTATATGGTAAGTAAATCTGCGCTAGAGTTGTGACCAGCACACAGTGAATAATATGTTCAATGAGATCTCCCAGAGTCCAATGCAGTCATGATAACCAAGCCTCATCATGAATCAGTTAACTCAGATTTGCTAGTCCTCATAGGGAAAGGAAGGGAAAAGAAGCCAGACAATGCACAGTCAGTATAACCTTGGTAATGCTGCCTTTGTAGCTCCAGGTTTTACTGGTATGAAGTCACAGGTCAGAAGATCATCTTTCCTACTTACCTACAGCTGCAACCTCCAACAGCCTGCCAACAAATACTTATTCAATGGGGCTTATTTTTTTCATCTAAAAAGCCATCCTCCAGGCACATTTTCCCTTGCACATGTTTTATCTACACACTTATTTCTACAGAGAGCTTGTATTTTTCCCTCCTTATGCATCTATTCATTTGTGGTATAAGGCTTGCAAAGGTTTTAGTATTTGTTCTGTTTTTACACAGTCCATAAGGACATTATTGTGACACAAAATAAATGTTTCCGTTCAGAAAGTACATAGCCTAGGGACAGATCACAGACACAGATGTGCCTCAGAAACAGGACAGAGATTGGTGACATTCACTGTTTGGTTAGCCAGAAAATTTTCTACTTACAGTAGATCCTTCCCACCTTGGTTGCAAATTTTATTTGAAGGATGGGATTTAGGAGAGGGTACAAATGCTATAGTTCAGGAGCAAAGAACAAATTTAAGCCTTGAACATTCCTCTGGTTCCATGATGAGTGGATCCAATCAGTTAGTAAAATCAGTAATATCTCTTCAAAATGATGTTAGGGAATCCTTATAAAAAGAGTATTGGTGGCATCACGGTACACAGAATACACACAGTACATCTGCAAGATCAACTGGCCTATAATCTTTTCTTTTCCCTATGAAACAGGGGAAGGTAGCATGGCAGTGCCAAAAAAAAAATATAATACTCCGATGTTGCCATTTCTATGTCATGTCCCCCACATACTGTTAAGGAGATATAGTGATGTCAAAAGACCACTTTAGATGGAAATGAAGGGAACTTCCCTCTGTTTCACTTCCAGCTGCCCTTACTACAACACGATTTCTCTGTTCAGACTGCAGTTTTCAACCCAAGGTGCAGGTGCTGCTCCAAAGTGCTGGTGAGAATGCCCTGTATGATGCTCAAGGGATGGGAGCAGTGACTGCAAACTCCATGCTAACTTCTGCACTCATCCATGCAAAACCAGCCTGGGTACAGCTGGTGGATACAGATGGAGGGATTGGACCATGAAGTCCAGCGCTCTCACATCTGAAAGCGAGGTATGAAGACATTTAAATGAACCCCTGATTTAGCCTGTAAGCTTCTCGACTGTATTTGCACAGTGCCCAGCACACGGCTTTGGAAGCTCTAGGGATCAGAAAATCATAATATTTGTTTTCTAGATAGGATTTAAATAAGCACTATGGAACTATTTTAGCAAATAAATAAATATGCATTAATGTGCTGGGTAGCTTCCTTGACTCTAAATTAAAATGACCCAATAAAAATATCCAAATGTTTCAGGCAACTCATGTTTTTATCTATGGGACTTAAAAGAGAATTATCATGTGGCCATATTATTTACGTATTTTTCAGGCATGATTAAGAAAACATAGTGATTGGAAAAGTATCCCAATTGGGACAGATAACATTTATGTGATACGTGGGCCGACTGGAGATTTAAAAGTACTCTTTGTTATGCTACAGCCAGTTACAAAACAAACGATCTGGCTCCAACATACACTGTTAAACTGAAGATATGCCAGAGGGAGACAGCTGTCAGTACATTAAAAAGTCATTTTCTCAGACAACAAAGACTTAAACCAATCATTTTATAAACATATTTCTTTGCCCAACCAGATTTCTGTAATTCTAATGGTTCTTCTGCTGTACAGAGAAATAAAGTAAGTTTTTGCTCATATGATTTGTCAGGAATTTCTACTTGGGAAGAACAGATGGTGCTAAAAAATTGAACAAGGATAACAGCATTATCAGGCTTTCAACTACAAAATCTATTCTTTCTACACAGGTTTAAAATGGAAGCAATGCATACCACAAACCTTTGACTACAGCCAAACCACAGTTTGCATTTAAACGACACTGTTCCCAGTGTCGAGGATCACATTTTGGAGTAATTTTCTTCAGATTTGTGACAAAGGCTTTGGATTATAAATTAAAGACCTGGCCAAACTTGCCAGTGGTGTAAACTTGTATAACTCTTATTAAATTGGTAGATGTAGGGATTTACACAGCACAAGGATCCAAAGTCACACTTTCTAAACAATCTATGCCATATTTCATGATGACCCAGGTTGGCCCTCCAGAAAAAGCTCAGAGCACTGTGTTTTCCCAAAAATTTTGTACTTTTGCAGCACCATCCAAATAATTATTCCTGGATTCCCCCCTGCCTTAACTCCTCTTCTGAAATATCACCTCTGTGACCCTCAGCCAGCTAGAAAAACCAGAGACCCCAAATTACTCTGTCCTTCTGCACCTGCATATTCAATAGCCCAGAAAGTAAAGGTAGCATTCAGGTGTAAAAGCCTGAAATCTCAGTCCTCTCACTTCAGAAACCGAAAGAAAATTCAGCACCAAGGTAGTCCATTACCTAGACTGCTGTGGGTTAGAGTCCCAAGAATTACCATTACTGAGGGGACAAGAAACCTCAAGTTCACTAATTCAAGCTGGGGAATTTATGAGAAGGGAATGGAGTGGCTTTACAACCCTGTTAATGCCTGTGCTGGCATGGATAATTTTGAGCTGACAAACTATTGCTGGATAAAATATATTCATTTACTATGCTTTTCACTTTCATCCAGCAAGCCAAGTCTTCCCAGAGCTATTGTCTCTGTTTTTATGTGAAACTTATTTTACCTGTTACTTTTCTTAAAGGCCCAGTTCCTGCTGTTGTTTTGTAGAAATTATTTTTCTTTTTGTCGTCATCTTCTTCTTGCTATTCTTCCCTTTTCCCCTTCCCTTCTCCCCCTTCTTCTTCCCTTCCTTCCCTCCTTTCCTTCCTTTCTTCTGCCCTTCCTTCCCCTCTTCCCATCTTCCTTCGCTCCTTCCCAAACCTAAAATCTTAGCCCTCTGTAGAGAGAAAAATGAAAAATTACCTCTCTGGATGCTACAGACCCAGAAGCCAAACAGCAAGGAAAAGGGACCCTCCAATGTATTTATTTCTAAATTGCGTAATTTGGGGCCAGGCTTCTATGGGCTTTGAAAACATGGAACTGATATTAAGGTCACCCATGAGGATTTAAAACCAGGTGTCTCTACAGCACGGTATTGAGAGTGGCAGGTGGCAGGAGCGCACAGATACAGTTTCTTAAGGCAATAATAATGATTACTACTCAGTGCTCCTCTCCAGAAGCAGCATCACTAATGAAAATGTGATCTGCTGTAACCTAAAAATGTCATTACCAGTGACTTCTAAGACAACTCTAACAGCACCGGTTGCACGCACCGCCGGCAAGGCCCACAGCTTCCGCTTGCAGAGAGATAGCGAGGCACTGGCTCCACGCCGCAGCACGGGGGGGAAAGAGCAACCACATAAATCTGCCCGCCTGGTGTCTGGTGAATCTGCCTTGTTCTCAGAGACAGAGCCCGCACGTCTGGCTCTGTCTGGCTCTGGAGGCGGCTGCCCTGCACGGGTGGGAGGGCAGCTGTGCCTGTGCCCAGGAACCAGGAGCACCATGAGACCCAAAGCTCGCCCTGAGCGCCAGCCAGGCACGGTCCCTTGGCATGGCAGCATCCTTCCCGGGCGTCCCTTCCCTGTCCAGGTGCTGCTCATCCCAGCGGAGCAGGATGATTCAGCACTCGGTGGAAGGTAAGCGTAGATGCTGCCAAAGTCTCCTCCAGTGTGGCGATGTCTGAACTGGAGAGTTATTCAGGGCTCTCAGCCAGTTTTTAGCCTGCACACATCCATCATCCACTCCTCAAGTCTGGTGATTTCAGTCTGGTCCTGCTTTAAGGCCCAAAATGGACTCAGTGCCCACCAGTTTCTAGGACTGGGCAGATCTGCAGTGAGGGTGGAGGTAAGCCGGAGCGCCGGCAGCCCTGCATCTGTGTCCCCCACCCCTGCCACCCCCAGCCGCACCAGGGCTCCCATGGGTGGCACAGGGACAGGTCCCGGCACACAGCCAGCCACTGGCTCCGTGCTCCACTACACATGAGCGGGTATGGAAACAATGAGGCGATGGGAGCATCAGTCACGCTGTGGCATGGAAATGCTCACACGTTGGGCTAATGTGTAAGCTCAGAGCTGCTCACCTCTGAGGGAGGACCTCCGCAAAATGTATAGCGGGCATGTACCTTGCAAGCATCGGATCTGAGCATGCACATCCTGGTCTTAAATAAAACTTGCTGTGCAACATGCTGAGTTACACAAAAAGAATCTTTTAAAAGCACACCACTCCTAATTAAGAAGACACTCTCATAAAAGTTGTTTTGAGCATGTACTACATATAAATGAAAGACAGGAAAGGAAAAACTTTTTTTTTCTCAGCTTCTTAATATTTTTAAAGTAACCAATTAAATCAGCATAAACTACTCCCATTATCCAGTTAAGACTCTATCTGATTTTTATATTGTTACATTGCCACCGTACACAGAATTTTCCCAGGAAGGAACAAAAGAGCGTAGTCAGGACGTCTTTCCATTTGCAAGTGTACAGTCAGTAATCCTTTCTCAGACACAAACGCGCACACACACAGACATGTACACTTCGAGCTCCTGCTGAACGGAGGTTTCTGACACCACGCAGGCTGTGAGGCCAAGTCAGGCAGCGACACGGTGGTGGCACCCTCTCCTCTGGGCCATCTACAGCAACGTTCTCCTTCACAAGTGACTACCTTGTTCCTTACCACTTGCTCCAACAGGAACAGGAAAGTCAGCTTCATGGTAAATGTTCACAGACCAAGGATTTGTGTTTCTATTTTTAAATCACTGTTTGCTCATTATATTGCCCATCCCTTTTATGGTGATATAATTGATGTTTTCTGTCTCCACTTTGGTATCACAAGTAGTTCCATCTAGTTGCCTATGAAGACATAATCTTTCTTCTTGAATTTGCGAGTGAATTTGGTATCCAAGAGAAAGGAGCCCAGCTGAATTAAACTGTTTCAGTGGGAGGTATACAAAAACTGCATATCCTGTACAACGACTCCAGATGCGATATTCTTAGGTGTGAGGCCTTCTTTTGGGGAAATTCAGCTGAGATCCCCATTTGTGTTTATTTATTCCCTTTAGTAGTATTTTTTAACCAGTATGTATCACAGGCATCCATTTCACTGGCCACCTTCATCTGTCAGTCATAACCTCATCTTAGCCAGCTTGGGTGTTGTATGAAAATAAAAGGGCAATGTGGGAAAAAAGCAGACTAGTTTAGTTTGTCTGCTAAGTATTCTCTCTTAAAAAGAAAGTGGTAAGATAAATTATGCCTATCTAGTAGCTCAGGTAGTGTCTGCATCTATAGCCTCTACAAGCTTTAACAGCCAAGGTATACTGCGTACTTAGGAGAAGAAATCTTCTGAAAATGATCTTTCGTGCACAGAACTGTCACTCAAAGCAGGCATCCATGATGGAGAAACCACTGATCTCGAGTTTTGGACAACCATACGGCTTCCCTGGTTTTGCACTTGCACCTATTTCCTTTTTTTAGCTACTTCGCTGTGTAATGAATTGCACTGGGAGTTGTTCTGGGTAATGCAAGGAAGAGGGGGCTAAAGAAGGCGAGCTGCTACACAAATTGTGCTGTTTGTAACAGCTTTTAAGTTGCTTAAACAGCCATACTGATGAAATGTTGGTAACCATCTGCTACCAACACTTGTAAATAAATATAAACCAACCTAAATATTCCCCAGCTTGTTGCTCTGTTTCAGGCACAGGTCTCTCATTTGTTTGGTTTTTTTTTTAATTTTTTTTTAAATCTCCACGTAGCTTCTGCAGAGACTTTATTTCTTCAGACTGTTTAGCTGCCTGGGGGTGATTTCACTACACTGCTCTTTGGTGCCCCTCAACGCGTATTATTCATGACTGAACAGAGACTAAGGATGCCTAATTCTGATTGTTCAATGGCAAAGCAAGCTGTAAAACTGTAATTTCTACATGGCAGCCTGGGAAGAGAGATTAATTATAACCTTTCTTTACATGAGTTCCTTTTGCAAATCCGAGCAAGTGGGACAAACCTGTTCTACTTACAGAAGGAAAAGATGTCATAGCATTCAGGAGCCCTACCCAAAGCTCAGCTGTGTTTGGTTCGATAGAAATAAGAGCCAGAATTTTGAAAGTTTGAATCTTTAGTTTTGGCCTCACATCAGGGTCAACTGTACTATACACAGCAGCTCTGGAACACTACTCATTTCAGTGCATCCTCTCCCATGCATGTTTCTCCTCTGAGTCGTGATCATACAGTATCTCTCTTGTTTCCGTAACAAGTTGCTTACTGGGAAAAATAATATTATGGAAATTGTACTAGAAATCAGCGGTGGGGTACTTCTTCAAGCACCTACCACAATAAACATTACTTGTTGACTGTTGCTATAATTTTGCACCATAGTGCCCCAGGGAAATAAAAGCTGCTCAGTCTCAGATCTGATTTCCTTTCTGACGGCTTTGTCTCCACAACAAACAGTGCCTTTAAGAGTGCTCAAAGGGAAACTCACATTTTGGGGAAAGCATTTAAAATATTATGACGAAATGAAAGGACTTCTTGATAGCCAGATTTTCCTATTAAGAGTGTTACTTTCTGACAACTGGTCGTTAAGTTTTACAACATGATTTTACAACTTCTCAATCACATCAAGTGCTGTGCACATTTTGGAAATCTTTTTATCTTTTGTTGATGCTCTGCATTGCGTTATGATCGCTTATTGAACATGACTTCTAAATAGATTAGTGAGATGTAATATAGTAGAAACATACCTTGATTAATTTTTTTAAAAAAAGTTTAAGTATTCCTTTCCCACTAGAGAGCTAGATCAAATATGAGCACAGCTGTATTACTTTGCACAAACCAATGATCTTTTTTGCTTCCAGATTACTGCGATGCTTATGAAAGATGCCAGGATGGATTAAAATCATTCATGAATTTGTAATCAGGGTCTCAGGTTCCACGCAGCAAGTATTTTGCATCGCCAAAGGATTCATCCTTGTTAATAGCACACTCTGCAGTTTTGAAACGCTGGCCTTTCAGACGTGAGCAAGTCATTGAATCTCTCTTTTGGCTTTGTTCCGCTAATGACGCATTGGAATAGGGCAGAATCATGAAGTTAGAGAGTAAATGGGGTCTTCTTACTGGGACAGGCTTCTAACTGTATTCGATATGCTACTGTATAGATGGAAATAAAAAGTGAAGCTTGCACTTGCGGAACAAAGCGTCCAGGGAAAAAGAAAGAGCTACTTGATTCTTTTCCAGTGAATTGTAACAAATATTAAGATTAGTATTAATGGAGTGTGAGTGGAAGTGTGTGTATGTATGCGTGTGAAAGCACCAGAAGAAGCAGCAGAACACATGAATGAAGAGAAGGAACAAACTGACCTAAAGATAAGGTATCAAACAAGATGAAGAACAAGTCCAGAGCCATAAAATGCCCAAAGACAACAAGACATTAAAGACATTCGTCAGTTTGTGAAGGGTGAAACAAAATAGTGAGGCAAAGGATCCCAAACACTATCCCCTCCTAGGCAGTAGAAAAAGCAAGTTCAAAATCAGTTCATTTGCCAATCAAGAAACCCAGAGGCACAATGAGGACTTAACAGACAGCATCCTTATCGTTTCTGTGGTCACCTGCCTGATCTTGGCCAGACCATTTAAACACACACATTTTGGTGCTTCTGAGTATGTGGGTGTGAAAGCGTAAATGGAGACAGTCAACTGTTTACAGAAATTTTGTTTATAAAATCACATTCCCCTTCCATAAGATCTCACGGTGAGCTTTATCACACTCATTTTCTATGCTCTTTGGTTCTTCAAAACCCTTCAAAACCTAGAGATCCTAAGTGCACACTCTTTCAATTGATGCACATATCCCTCTGGCAAAGATGTTTGCTATAGTTGCTGTTTAGCAGCCTTAAGGCAGGATGAGGGTGGCACTGCAAAGACAGGCTTTACGAACTAATGGCAGCAGAGGAGGTCTAGACAGCTTGAATGAGAATCCATATGGGTAAAATTTTCTCACCTGCAGACACAGCCATCACAAAATTTACACATATTTTAAATCCTTCTTGAGCTGTTAAAATTAGGGAGTAAGTGGTTTACAGGCCTTTGGCTGCCTCAGTTTCATCCTCTTCAAACACTTCAGCGAAAAAGAAAATGGCAACAAATGAAGGTATCGCATACAGTGCTGTCCCTTTACGGTAGTGGCAAGAACTAGGCATATCATGTGATATATTTTCTTTAAAACAACAGAGGAAGTTGTACTGAGTTTTCCAGAAGGTTCTGAAATGAAAGCTTAGTGTAATGCTGTAGGATCAGTGTGGAAGCTTGGAAGACTTAGGAGTCTGATTATAACATACAACATTTTAGTTTTGGGTTACCATTTCACATTCAGATCAGTTTCCAAGTTTCCATGAAAAGTTTCTATCTGCTGAAAATTCGGACACATGCTATGCAAGTCTGTATATTCCATCCTGGTTACACAAAGCAACGTGCCAATCTGGGAAAGCTGGAAGTTGGAAACTAGATTATTTCCTTGGTGCAAAAGGCAGTACCTTCTGAGCTATGTCAGACCAGGCTCCACACACAGTTGGATCAAGAGGCCTTCCAGGATCATCAGCTGGGCATGTCTGATACCAAGGACAGAAGAGGACATATATGCTTAAATGAGGACTTCAGTGGATTTACGGTGATCAAACTGTGTTTCAGAAAACCTACGCACTGCCCTGCTCTGAACATGTCTGACTTCATAGGCATCCTATCCAGAGTGGTGCTCTGGTATATTAAAAAAAATTCCTCATCCTGGGCAAAACCAAGCAGTTCTGCACATGCCTGTGCAAGTACTTCTTCATCTGAGGGGACGGATCCATTAAGTACAATACTGCTTAACCTGCAGCATCAGCCGCTTCACAAACCGCAGTGGCAGCTACTGCTTTGTTAGGAGTGCCAAATGATGAGCAAGATGTATGTGAGATGCTGTATTCAACAACTCCTTAAAGCAAAGTACTGATGCAGTTTCAGAAATCACAGCCTCCTCTCTTCCCTTTCCTCTCTCCCTTCCTCACAGCAACTACCTTGTGAGGCTGAAAAGCCAGGTCTCCTCATACACTTCCTTCAGAAACCATTCAATTCTTTGCTGCACTGTGGCACAGTTTGTAGCAGTGCAGCACAAAAGGAGCATTAAGAGTCATGACAATTTCTTCACAAATGTCTGCAGAGCAGTTAATTTCTTCACTTCTGGGGCCACTGAGCACTACTTCAACATAAACATTGAAAAACGAAAGATGAGAACATCACCTAAGTAAAAAGAGAGAAATCTGCTGCTTACTAGCCCAACATACACAATGCTACCAGCTGGCTTGTGCGTGTCTTATTCAGACGGCTGCTGTGCCTTGCACCAGGCTCAGGCTAATGAACAGGGTAAATAAGAGGAAGCCCTCGCTGACTGGCAACTATCACATTTCCTCCCCTCATTTCTGCATATTCAGATACTTCCAAAAGCAGGTTTTTCTTTTCCAAAGCAAATGACATGTGTAAGCCATGGTTTAGGTTCTGTAATTCTCATAACCAGGCCGAAAGACCACACTTCAGCTTCAAAACTATTCCTTCAGCTCTGAAAATTCAACTTCAAGGATTAACACCTGCAATGCCCGTTTGGTAGCTGTGCCTATTGCACATGTGGCCTGACATCCATATTCCTGAGGGACAGCCATACATGACTGTTAGAAACCAATCATGTTTAAAAGAATTTCAATGTCCAGAAGTCTCTCACAGGCAAACTGTAACCTCTACACAGAAAAGACAAGCACGTAAGGATTCCAGGCATGATCTGATGATTTACTAGCATCTAACAATCAGGCTACTAAATTGCACTAAATAGTATTTCATCAAGAGAGAGCACTCCACGTAAAAAAAGGAGCACAGCAATGAAAACTGTCATTTACGGTCTCATGTATGCTTACTTTGGCTCCACTGAGATTACGTGTTCTGCATGAATCATAGTGGTACACTGATAGCTTGGCCAACGCTCAGACAGTACATCAGGGAAGAGAATTGCATATAATAACAAAACATCCTGTTTGGAGGCTTAAGAGGCAAAAATCTAGCAGTAATCACTTCCAAGGCTAGTAACTCAGTTCTTACTGCCTTCATAATGACTCCACAGTTATTCAGTCAATGAAAATGGAGTCTGATATTGAGCATCAAGAAGATAAATTAACAATAAAGAGAGTCTCATCCATACATCCACTGCCTACTTTAGTGGAAACCTGCAAAGGTACAGTATGCACTTTTAAAGTATGTTGCCCTCTTTAAGGTGCTGAGATGGCTGGAAGGGAGGCAGAAGCAAAGACCTTCTTTACTATATACTAGGTTGCTTTCCTGAAGAAAAAAAAATGCTGTTAAAATTTAATAAACAAATTTTCCATTGGAATTAATAAATAGTTCATGTTATAAAGGCCTTTTGGTTTACCCATCATTTTCGCTAACAATGAAAACAATAAAATTCTTTTAGGAGCTTCAGATTTGGCACTAACACCATGCATGAAGTGCGAAATGCCAGGATGTTGGCCTTATTAATTTTTGTATAAGAACCAATATTCCAGACAAACCTACTATATTCTACTTAATTAAAAACAAACAAACAAACAAACCCTAGCGACCAATCAAACAAACAAAAACCCTTAAGAACTGACATAAACCATACCAGGCAAGCACAAGCAAATTTAATCTTATTTGATGTAAGCTTCCGCCCTCCCACCCTGCTTCTCTCCCCAGCTCCAGGCAGTTATCTTGTGTTTCTCAAGTCATGCTGGAAATAACATAGAGAGCAAACTCTTGGCTGTGGACCCCAAATGTCTTATGGTCAATGGATATATCCCCCTGAAGACTTGCCTTACATCTAAAAAGGAATACCAAAGGATTTTACAACTACAGCAGTTGAAAAATCCATCCATAATAAACCAGGGGGTTATCATTCATGGCTGAGAAACCAAAATACTGAGCTCATTGTTTAAAATCGACCTTGTTAAAGCTGGTTATAAGACAATAAACAAAGGCTAAAGAACAGAAGACTCACTGTGTCATGCCTAAAATTAGACTGCATGACATTTGCGTTGTCATGGGTTTGTGTAATACCCAAAGGCTAGTGTATTATTGTTTTAAGCATCATATGTATCTTTATCAATTTGATAATTACAGCTAGTTCAGTATATTGCTAGTTCAATGGGTAAGTGACAGGATAATTTCTTACAGGAACAAATGATGGAGTCTGTATAAAGAAGGGTGATTAGTACAAATTGTAGCACTGAAAAAATATGCAAACAGCAAGTCGTCTGAATTTCCTGAAAAAAACAGCCCAAACAGAAAGGACAGCATTACCTCTGTTTGTCACTGCCCTCCCGATGGAGGTACTCAATCCTGAAAGTGACTCAGTTATTTATTGTATCCTCACCTTTACAGCCTAAAGCTGCCTCATTGGCAATGCCCTGTGTGAGATGCAGCAAAGTGCCAGAACAGGAAAAGAGATGGGAACACGGAGCTGGGAATGGGAGGAGGGGGTGGGTGAAGTCGGGATTTCAAACACCTGAAACTGCCATGGAATCACAGCTTAAATTGCTTAAAACAAGCAGGCTCATTTTCAGAGAATTGGGTTAAAGAATGACCATATGAGTGCCAATCTGGGCAGGCTTGAGAAAATTGCATCCTCCGTTTGGAACAGTGATGAGAAGGCAGGATAGGCTGATGAAGACAAAAAGCTTCAGCTGAGCTAGACCTGTCTAGACACAGTTCCCACCATGTTCAATATACCACGGGTCTCACATGCCTTATCATAGCACCTGAAACTGCATACAGCAGAGTGATTCTGACCAGGAGGAGATTTAATGAAGAAACTCCAGGGTAAAGTCTGAAGAAATACAGCCAAGTAACAGAGAGGAGGGAGACAAACAGTTGAACAATGCCCTTGTATCACCGGATGAAACCATAAACTGAAACTGAGCATGAAACCTGACAAAAAATTAAAACAAAGATATAGGATCAAAAAAAAAGAATCAGTGGAGCTTTGAGACTTTGTCTTTATGCCATCAAAATGCATGCATTTCTTGAATCATCTGGGTAGTTCATCTGATTTCAATCTACTAAGGGTTTGTAGAATGTGTGGTTTGATCCATATGCAGAAGTATTTCACTGAGCTGGGAAGTGACAAATAATACAGGTCTGGTATGACTCCTTCAGAAATTAATTTCTGAGCTCCCGTTACCATAATGCATATACTGGAAGTAGCTCAGATGAAGAGAAATAAAAGTTGGTTGCTGATTTAGAAGATCTAGAAGCACATAAAGTGTGCACGCACTCAGAGAACTCATGGGACACAGGATGCTAAACTCAAGAGTAACGAAGTGCAGATTAGGAAAGAGATGATTTATGAAAGCTTTCTTCTGAATAACAGGATATTTTAGTCCATGGAACAGCCTCACAAGAAACAAGCGGGGCTGCAATGCGTGGCAACTACTGAGGACAAAATAATACACTGGTATAAGGGAAGACTCTGTGAGACAACAGATCCATATACACCTGTTTCTGTGCTTGATGAGAGGCAAGTTCAAATGAGAATAGGATGGCTGCTATTGAGAATTAAATAAGACAGGAACAAGCCGTAACAAGAGCAGCTCTCACTTTCTATGTGACCTCTAATATTGTAATTGTCTTATCCGTTCAGTTTGGTTTCATGCACGCCTCTTTGTCCTCATGTCACTGTTCTCTTACAACTATAACCTCTACTATAAAATGGGAAATACATTTGCCGTTTTCCTCAAGTAGAATTGATTATAGCATTCCTTGAAATGACAGAAAATTGGCTTTCCTTTCAGACCATCCACATTTTTACACAAAAGCATTTCCAGCGCTGGTTTTCTGCTGCCACAGCTGTTTTGTAGCCAGAAGAATAGGCTTTTTTTTTAAGCGTCAGTAAGAAAAAGTAATAAAAGGGTGACACATCCCAAAGCGCTTGGAGCTACTGCTAACGGAGAGGTGCGGAGGGGAGCACAATCTCTTTTCCTAGTCCTGTCAATCACTGCGTTACACCATTACAGGGTCAGCTAGTAAGTGTCATCTTTTCTCATTATTGCCACCTTTAATGCTGGCGGGGGGGAAGAGCACCAATGTAGAGAGCTTTAGGTCCCTGAAGGGTTTTGTTATAAGGTGCTCCAGCTTCAGCTGGAAGGGTCGTATCTCTACATTTTCTTTCAACTAAAATTTCACCACGTATTTTCAGCGTATCTCCATTAGAACTAAAAAAAAACAAAACCCCCCAACAAACCCACAAATAACCAAACCCAGCCGACCAAACAAAACACCAACCAAGCCGTTTTGACACAGAAAAGCTTTTTAATAAAAAAATGCGTTTGCGAAACACAACACCGCTGAACAGATGACGACGGCTCATCCCGCGGATCTAATCACCGCTCGCAATCGAGATGACTTTGGGGAGAAAAAACTTTCCGGGGAAACGCGGCGCCACCTGCCCCAGCTCGGCTCCGCGCCGGCGGGGAGAAGCCTCCTCACGGAGCCTGACGGCTCCCCGCCCCACGCCGTCCCCCGCCGCGGGCGGGGCCGCGCCTCCTCGCGGGGACAGCCTCCTCACGGAGCCCAACAGCTCCCCGCGGCACCCCCCCCCACGCGCGCCTCTGCCCCTACCTCCCCCACGCGCGGCACGCACGTGCCACATGGAAACATGGCCCGGCGCAGGCGCGGTCCAGCCGCGTCCCCCCTCCGCCTAGGGGATAGGGAGGTCGAAGGAGGAGCCTCAGTCTCCGGGCACCTGATTGACTGATGTCATTTCCCCAACCCCGTGCCTCGCCGGCCCATTGGCTGTTTGCGGACCGCTATCTGCATTGCGCTGCATGGTTGGCTGTTGGCGCGCCGGTTGTTGCCCTGTCCTAATTCGGGCCACGCGGATTAGGGTCTTTAACCCCGCCTCCTGCCCTAGCCCCGCCTACCGCCGCCGCCAGCTCCTCCTTCTTCGCCTTTTCCTCCCTCTCATTGGTCAATATCGCCCTTCACTCCTCCCACCCACCGCGGCGCTGAGCTCTCCGATTGGGTGGCAGCGAGCTCCCTCAGGTCCCCCCCCGCCTCGCCGCACTGCGCATGCTCTCATCTCGCTCCCCACCACAAACCCACCCACACCCCCGCCGCGAGCCGGCGACCTAATAAAGTTTTGTTCGGGGAGGAAGGGCCCCGCCCCCTCCCTGCCCCGCCTCCCGCCCGCGAGCGGCGTCCGCGAGCCCGGCCCCGCCCCGACCTGCCCGAGCCGGGGGGAGGGAGGGGGGTGGCCGTTGAGGCGTGCGCGCGCGCGCTCGCGCCAGGCTCGAGCTGGCGGCGTCTCCCCTCCCCTCAGTCCCACTCAGCAGCCGCGGTAGCAGGAGCACCAGCAGCAGCCGCCGCCTAGGTAGCGGTGCTGCTGCCGCCGCCGCCTCCTCCTCCTCCTCCTCGTTCTCCTCCCCCCCGGGGCACGGTGAGCACAGCCGCGTGGAGACGGGCTCGCCTCCCTCACCGCGTCGGGGCGCGGAGCCTGCCGTGGGGTGCGGCGGGACGCGGGGGGTGTTCTCTCCGCTCCGGATTGCGGGACCCGCTGCTCTCCAGCCCGCCCCGGGGAGCTGCCGGCTGGCGGCTCTCCCGCTTGCCCCCCCCCGCTCCCCATACAGACACACCGTGGCGAGCGGGGCGCAGCCCTGGCGGCAGCGCTTCCCCCCGCTCCATACTCTGGGCTGGGACGGGCGGCGGCTGCCCGTGGGCCGGGGGAGCGGTCGCTGCTCTCCTCATGGGTCGGGGCGGGCCCGCACCTCTGCGGCCGCCCCTCGTCAGCGCGGCCGGCGGCGCATCTCGGGTCGCCCGCGACCGCTCCCGCGTGGGGAGGAGCCGCGGCGGCTGCTCGGGGGCGGCGGGCAGCCGGGAGGGTCGCCTGGAGGCCGGGGAGCGCGACGGGGGTGTTGTGGCGGCGGCCGGAGGGGAGAGCGGCTGCCCTCACGGAGGGAGCGCCCCGGCACCGCCGGGCTTCGGAGCCGCTGCTGCTGCCGCCTCTTGTCAGTGCTGGCGCTGGTCGGGCTTGTCAGCCGGGACTGGGCTGGGCTTTCTCATCGTGTTTCACGTCTGTCGTATTCCCTGGGAAACTTCCTCAGCCCAATACAACTTTGAGCAGAAAGGAAAAAAAACAAAAAACAAAAAACAACAAACCAAAAAACAGCCCGTTTGCTTCAATGTTGCAGCTGCTGGAAAACAGCCGACAAGTTCCTCTTAAAATATAATTGCAACATCACACCTTCAGAGGAAGCGAGACCTGGAACATAGGACCGCAGGGAAAGCACTTAATCTCTGCTCCTTTTGTGTAGTGTGAGAAAAGACTAGGCTTTTCTATGCCCTAGGACTCTCCATTGGGAGATTTAATGCCTTTTAAAGTATTCTGAGGCTTTTCAGAAAGATCTTAAGTGCAAAGTGTAAAGCTCTAATTCGGTGAATTGAAAATGAGTTTGAATATTTGAGGAGGCATCTGTGCTGTTTTTTTTTGTCGTTTTCTGTAGTGAATGCAAATGCAACCATACTAGTGCTGGACATGGTTTGTCTGAAATTTGTGCATATTCACTCGCTACCTGGTGGTTCTGACACCCGTTTCTGAAACTTGTGTATCCTACTATCTTTGCTTTGACTGACCTTGTTCATCAGAATCCTCTGTATTATTGATACTTCCAAATCTTGTGTAACATCTGCCACCACTGTAGAAATACATCATGTAGTTAGGGTTTTGGATGGCTATCTTGCTTCCTGTTTGGTTTTCCTCACAGAAATCTTTGTAGAACTAAAGAGACTGAGATTAATCCTTTTTTTTCCCTCTAATTCAACAGATGCAGTTTATGTTGCTTTTTAGTCGCCAGGGGAAACTGAGACTCCAGAAGTGGTATGTCCCGTTATCTGACAAAGAAAAGAAGAAGATCACAAGGGAACTTGTTCAAACAGTATTAGCCCGCAAACCGAAAATGTGCAGCTTCCTGGAATGGAGAGACCTGAAGATTGTCTACAAAAGGTTGTTCTGTCTCACTAACCTCCTAATTGCCATACATCACAAACAGAGTAATAAGTAGCAAGAAAATAATGAAGGCTGTTTTTTTTTTTTTTCCTTTTTTTTTGTTTTTGTTGGGTTTTTTCCTTCTCTCTGCTGGTTATGGAGCAGACTGACTTTTCCCTTGAATCTAATTTGATAACCAAGTAGGAATCATTCATGTGTGGAAAATCACTCATGCGTTTAGAAATGTGCTAAAGAAAAGAAATGAGGAGTCCTTCTACTTTCATAAGGAGTGGTGGTTCTTAGTTCTGTGTTTAAATTCACACAGTACGTAAATGCGTACAAATATGAAGCATGTAAGAATTCATAGGTGATAAAGAAAAGCTAAATTTTCTAAACATTTACCTTAGGCAGTGACTTCATAAATCACCTGCAAATATAACTTGCTTTTAAAGGCTTATAGAAATAAGGAAATCATTCTTTCAGAGTACCTAGTTTGTTTTTTTGTTGTTGTTTTTTTAAATTATTTTTTTGTTATGACTACAAAAAGGCATTTCTCCTAATTGAAGAAATCATGGATAGCTTTCTTTTGGTGGAAGCACTGTATAATTTTCTTTGCAATAGTTTCATTTCTCAGTTGTTCCCTAATTTTTCTAGGAGTATTTAGCAAGCATTTTTTAGCTTTGTGCTGATCTTTAGAATATGTTACAATGTAGAGGTGTGAAAATAATTTTCTCCACAAATAACGGTAATCCTGATCCTGATATGGTAGGCTGCATCTCTTCTGACTAAAGCTGGTGCTGTGAAGCCTTGAGTTATCTCCCTTCCCTGGTTAGTTATAAACTTCAAAAGGTTTATGCATTCTTATTTTCTCCTTGAGATGGTAAATAATTTGTGCCCTACAATAAATATTGTTGTATTCTCTCTGTAGGGAGGAAAGAGAGAACTGGAGCTGAAATGAAGAGTTTGTAGCTCTTTTTCCGGTGTATGAAATGGGTAGAATCAAAAAGGTTTAGATGTTTTAAGTCCTGGTTTCATATATACATCCGTGCATGTCACATCATGCACATTAAAGTCACCAGTCTGTCTAACGAAGTTCTTTAACACGAGGAGGAAAGAGGAGGAACAATGTGTAAGGCTGTGCTTAAAGAAAGCATATGCAGTTTTTTCTTCTGCCTCTTGATTTCCTCACAAAACTTCTTGTACATACACGTAGACAAGCTTGCTCAAATGCTTTGTGTGGTCCCTTCAGCAATAATGCCTGCAAGTGCTCTTTCAGGTGGGCTTTTATGGGACTAGATCAGAAAAATCAGGCATGTTCTGTTCCCTTTCTTGCCTAGTCTTGAACAGCAGTAGCTGTTCTGGTGGTGAGTTGATTCCACACAGCTGCTTTCTTTCCCTGCCTGTTTATTGCTGTTAACAACTACTTGTCATGTCCTTTTGTGTATAGAGAACTGGTGGAAATTTGGATATGACTGTTGGGGTTGCTGAAAGTTGTGGTGTTCATGTATCTCAGTAGTGTCCCGTGGAGAATGAAGAAATTTGCCAGGAGATGTATCTAGGCCACATTCATCTGGATGTAGACTGCAGTCCATCTGCTAGGCTGCTGGTGCGCACAGCTGACTGCAGTAGTTTATTTCACTGTCTGCAAACCAGTCTGGCACAGTTGACCTATGAAATCTTGCTGAAGATAAGCTTGTATCAAGCTAACGAACATCTCAAATCTTGTTTTACTTTTGCTTTTTTGGCAAGTTTCATAAGACTAAAAACATCACCAGAAGGACGGGGTGTAAGAGGTGATAGTTTAAATTCCTGTATCTGGTGACAGTAACAGCTTTTAGGTTTGTGGGACAGACTTTTTTTCCAGTCATCACACCGAAATGAAAGTTGATGAGTACCAACTAGAATGATTTCTTTGGAAAGGGACATGTTAGGTCAAAAGTAGATAATCCCAAGAAGACAACTGTAATAGTCGAAGTCTAATATTTTCTGAAAGGTGAGTGGCTAAAAGAGCAATACACCTGCAGCAACATTGTGTGGCTTGTGAAATTGCAAAAGGTGCTCCCAGTTGCTAGCAGACAAAAGGCTCTTGAGTATCTCTTCTTGTCTGATCTATTATTGGGAAGGATCTGAACCTCCTGGTGCAAATGTTTTTCAATATAAGCTATAAAAGTATGTACATAGTGCTGTTGCACATGTTGCACGTGGGTGTTGCTATTATGAGTCTTAAATTGCTGAAATTGATGTGCTATTCTTGGTTTTAGAGTGTGTTTACTGTCAACATTTCAGGTGTAAGAGAGAACTGACCTAGATATTGCAACTCAAAGAACGGCTGGCATTATTAGAAGTATACTCAAGGGTCTCATTGATGTACCTTTTTGCAAGAACGGAATGAACTCAAATGCACAATTGGCAAGCCAGTAGCTTTTGCTGCCTTCTGATACTTAACATTTATCAAGAATGCTGGACTATTTTGATTAGCCTCCTTAGCTCTATAGCATTTCATCCTTATATGATGCATTCTGAATGAAACTTCAACAAAATAGAACTACGTGTCTTTAAAATCTATCTGAATGTGTGTGAATAACTTATTTTTAGTCGTAGCATTGATAATAGTTGCAAAATAGGGTCCGTCGTTGTTGCCTTAATTCTTTAGAGCTACAAAACACAGATGGAAAGGTGCCCTGGTTTTGACATGGTTTATGAATTGGGATGTGTGTATTTTGTAGGTGGTTTGGAAGGGAGTTTTTCAGGCTGGTAGACACTGGAAGATGGAAAAGAATGTGAGCCTTCTAACTTCAGGAAACAGACATTTGAAGTCACTTGCTGGAAAAAAAAAAAGAAATTCAGATATGGGAAGCCAACAACAATGGCACTTTATGAAAATAGAGAGGGAGTCATCTGCAGACGGCTGATTAGAAACTTAGCAAACACAATTATGATAGCTCTTTGCATTTTGTCATTTTAAAAACTAACTGTAGTAGTATTGGAGCATATAGGGTAGAAGTTCACGCAGCTTTCCCCTTGTGACAGAAATGTGTTAAATGTTAAGATTTCTGATTTTACTAAAAAAAGGAACTTAGGATGTGATTTTTTTTTTGGTCCCTTTTTTTCTTTGAAGATCTCAGCTGTTCACTATTTTAGCTTCTGGCAGTATTAGTTATTTTGCTTGTGTAGTATATTGCAATCAAAATCAGAAATTGCAGAGTAACTGATTTTTATGTAAATTTAACTTTGTTAGCATTTGGTTAACTGAGATCATGGGACTTGATTATTGTTGATTGGTAATTTGATTAAGGATTGTGGCTTTGCTTTTATGTGTCAGTTTGGAACTGTATTTGCAGTATAAAGTTATAAAACTGTCATAGCTTGTGCTGCCCTTAATGTTGTGGCAGTCATCTTATAGCTTAACATAAAATAACCATAATCATAGGTTCTGTTAAACACTTATGGAAAAATAAGTTTTAAAACTTTATTTTTACCCTCCCCCCACTGAAAGAAACAACAAAAGAGCACATTCTGCAAGTAGTGTGCCTCTTGGGTTCAAAATACTTGGAGCTAAGGTTTAGTCATGTGGATAGTGGTGTGTGCCCAGCAGTTGACCTGATCCCTATGTTTCTTTATGTACATCTTAACTGCCAGTTGTATCTGTTAAAATGTTACTATGATGTCGATTAGATGGCAGTAAAACTGACTGAAAGCAATTATTATAGTGAATTAGGTACTTAAGTTTGGTTATTTTAACTTGATCAGGTCCTCTTTGTACAGGATTCTAGTTCATGTGGCACTAGGAGGACCTCAGCCTCAAAAAGCAGCAGCTTTTTCTTAGAGGATTACCAGTTCCAAGCTTATGTTCATTTCTGAAACTACTGGGGAGTATGGCCTTGCTGAAATGAAACTGTAGAAGAAATGCTTGTCTTGTTTAGTGTTACTGTTGTTGATTTCTGTATCTTTAAATAGTGGCTGATCTGCCTGTCCTAGAGTCTCAGAACTTCTTGTTTTATTAAAGAAATGTGTAAGTTTTCTGGAGGAGGAAAAAAAACCCTTTTGCCAAGCACAACTTCAGTGGTCCCAGTTTTCAGTGGGTCAACTATGGTAAACTATCACCAGTCCCCAGATTCAGGGCTCCCTTAAGCACCTGTCTGCCTCTTAAAGACATCTTGGTTGTCATTTGCAGTTCAGCTCTGCTCCTGCCAAACTCTGTAGGCTTTAAATTTCTGCAGTTATAATTTACATGCAATGTGACTTAGAAGCTGACAGTCTTATGACTTGCAGCTTTATCTGGTGACAAACTTCCAGGGATGACCCTCAAGCAGGTGTTTTCTCATCTAGTTGGAGAATAACACTGAACTGGTAGGATTTGCAAGTTATGCTCTGCCCACAGCAACTTGATCCCCCAGTAGAATTACTGAACCTGGCTGCGAGCAGAGTAATAGGAGAGAACTCTGCTGAAGCATTGCCTGCCAAATGTGAGGCTTTCCACTACTGAACTAGTGCAGCTGTTGGGGGGGGAGGTTCATGAATTTCTGTTTCCTTCCACAAAAAAAACCCACTTAAGGTCATCTACGTGAAGGCAGGAATTTGTACGAGTATTTATACCTCCTGTGTTTCCTTTTTGTTCTTTTGTTTCATATTACATTCTTAGGTGATTTTTCCAAACTGTTTTTGGTGTCTGTGTTTTTGGTCCCCTTTCTGACAAGTGGAAGAAGTTTATCAGAAATTATTTCCCTAAATGAATGTAAGCAGCTGATTTGGGGCTGAAGATTCTGCTACTAATACCTACTGAGAAAAAAAAGCCCCACACAATTGCAATAGGAATAAAAAGAGCAGAATGTTTCTTCCAGACTGCACTACATTTGCTTTTGTGTGATGTGGCATACTTTACTATCAGGATTTGCCTTTTCATTGGGTGCATATGAAAGACAGGTTTCTGTCAGGCTCATTAGGAAGAAACAATGCTTCTGCAGAGCAGGAATCTTTTCAGCCTGAGTACAGTGATCTACTTGTCTTTGTATGAACACTCTCCATGTAAGCTTCTACAGTTGGTAAAACCTGTAGTTTATCTGCTGTAGACTATATGTGGACACTTTTTTTCTGAAGCCCTGGCCTGCAGAGAAAAAAAATTACAATAAACTATTGCCTTTGAGAATTTGGATCTGAAGAAAGGTATACCTTTGTAGTATGCTTATAACCTTTGCAATGATGGCTGACTTGTGTATACTCTTCTGTTATTTGCTTTGTAGGGTTATTGAATCTGCATTTGTTTTCCTCTGTTGAGTAGTGATCCATTAGTCATGGTTGCTACTTAAAAAATACTTTGAAAAATATTCTCTGCATATAATGATAGGTACCCAGGCCACCATTTTGTTTTAAGATGCCCACTGAGTGGTTTTTTTTTTTCTCAATATTCTTTCTCCAAAACTGCAGTTGGCAGAGCTTGAATGTGTAGGCTACTCGCTGGCTGCCAATTAAAGTCTTTCAAAAGTATGTTATGTTTTCTTTTAAATGAGGACACTGAGAGCAGACCACTTTCCAGAAAGTATTTTATGTTAGGTAGTCTCCCTCTCTCTCCCTTCCCCTGCCCTCCTCTTTTTTTTTTTTGAGTATTTGCATAAAATACTTCTGTGCATCAAAAGACTCTTAAGTAATAGGGAAGCACAAAAGGACTGTCCCATGTAGATAAACTTCCAAGTATTTGAGTCAAATTTGATTTGATAAGGTCTGCTGGTATGTCATTCAACTTCTGTTTAATCACTGGAAAGGGAACGTTTTAACTGTGCTTCATCGTAATCAGTGCTGCTCATCTGAATATGAAGAAAGCTTTGTTTAGATGGATTTGGCCTGAGTGCTGGTAATTAGCGTAAACGTCAACTAATGTGCCAAAGCTCTTTTTTCTACGATGAAATATGATAACATGGAGTTTGACTTATAAATTCCTCAATAGGTTTGAAAACATGTTTTTTCTTTATAGTATCACTTTCCAATACTTTTTTTTTAAATAGCTTTGTCTAAAAGATGCCTTATACAGATTGAATCTTGCAAGCTACTACGACTGTAAATGTCCTTGAAGAATTAAGTGAGGCACAAACAGAGCAGTGTAAAATCAAAAGAACTGTGCTCAAATAGGGCTTCTGATGAGCTGTCAAGTCACCATGGTGAAGAGACGAAAGAGCAAGGGAATTAAAGTGTTAAGTGCCTCAATGGAGATGTCTTCCTCTCTTCTTCCCCATTGTGTTTTGTGGTAGGATGGAAAGAAGTCGTAGGCAGTAATTTTTTTATAATAGTTTAAGAATTTGATTATTCTACTTAGTTGTTCATGATGAAGCCATAGCAATTTGACGCAGCTAGAGTGGGGTGTTGGGGGACGGGATGGGAATTTCAGGTCATAAATGATGCTAGCTAAGTGGCTGGGAGAAAAATTGGAACATACTCCAAAACATTTTTTTGCAGGACTTCTAGCCAAAAACCCTGGCTGTTTCTTTGGGGGCTTATAAAGTCCCAGCTGATACAATATGTGTAACCTGTAAAAGGGGTATGTGTTTCTGTATGGGAAACAAGTATGCATCTTAAACTTGGCGTTCACATCTGAATGTCCTCTTTTTCAACAGGGCTGGCTACTCAGAGTGCTTAGGGTGTCCAGTTGTCCTCTCTAAACAGGCAAACAAAAACTGTTTCTGGTTCATGTAAATTATCAGTTACAACAGGTGTTATTTGAAATCTCATTTGTGGCATGTGTGTCTGTATGGCATATGGTTTTGGCACTTTAGAAAAGACTAAATGGGTTTTTCTGCTTTCATTCCTGTTTTGGTTTTTCATCATAAACATAACTTGAACAAGTGTATGTTAGTGCACAGTAGAATTGGACGTTCACTTTGTTAAAGTGGAACTCAAGATCATATCTGAAGTAAAGAATTCCCTGTCTACCAAGGTGGAAGTGGATTGCTAGAAACGGGCTGATGGCCTCTCGTTAGTCTGATACCAGAACAGCTGGGTAGTGATTGAGTTGTTGACTTAATAGCAATCGGAGTATATGACATTAGTGTTAGTTTTGGAGTTTTTTGGGCATTTGTTAAATTCTCCATAAACACCAAATCATAATTGCTAATTCAATCTTTCTCAAGGCATTTTCATATAGTTTTTAATATCTCTGTGTGTAGCTTGTGAGATACAAATTTAAGATTGGATCTGTTAATTTGTGTACCAGTGTTTGGATGTTGCAGATAGTAGAGAAAATACCTTGCCTCAGAACTCTGCCAGGAGGCCAAAAAAACAAATACATTTCCTTTTCCAGCCATTTCTTAGGCTAATTTAATTCCGTCAGCTAAAGGATGGTAAAGAGTGGAGTCTTGCTTGACTCAAGGAGGCAGATCCCTTTTGTACATGCGTATGTCTGCTGGTCTTTCAGCCATTCTTTGGTAGAACTTGCATGGCTGTTGACTTAGAGTAACACTGTGATAAACTTGAGTATGAAGGACTACTGAGAATGTAATATACCTCAAGTGCATTCATTTTGCTCATGTTCTTACGCTAACATCAGGATTGTTTTGTTATTACAGATACGCAAGCCTCTATTTTTGCTGTGCTATTGAAGATCAGGACAATGAACTAATAACTCTGGAAATAATTCATCGCTATGTAGAACTTCTTGACAAGTATTTTGGCAGTGTGAGTTAGTAATTTCTTTTTAATTTTTATAGATTCCCAGTCTCTTTATATTATGTCATTTTGTTTTATGCCCACAGCACTTCAAAAAACCATGATTAACTAGCTGTTGAAAAGGTGTATCTAACACATTTTATGTTGCTTGCTTGGCCAAACTAAACTGATAGTTGCCTATATAACTGTTAAAATACAAAATTAAGTTATTAATTTGGGAAAACTGTTATTAATCTGGTGTTAATTGCCTATATTTATTTCATTTTGTAGTAGTCTTACTTGAGATCAGATAAAATCTTACCCTTAGCTTTCTGTCTAGGCACCCTACTTTCTTCTCCCTGGCACTGCTCTAGTGTATGAGCACTGCTTACATCTGCTTCCAAAGGAGGCAGTTGGTTGTGAACTAGCAGGAGGGGTAAGCAAAGACAAGACAGACATCTGCTTACCCAGATAGCAAACACAAACAACTGTAGTAAAGTATATTAGCACTTTTAGAAAAACTGCTGCTCATCCTTCTGCCTTCCTAGTCCTTCTGACTAGGAAATGCACAGGATGAATAAGAAATTTGAGATTATAGTGCTTTCAAATTTTTTTGTAAGATTGCATGGTCTGACTTTGGATTCTGCAGGCAAGAAGGGAACTTTTATTAGGGATACTCTCTTGCCTCATGAAGAGCCACGTCAGACTGACAGTTGTGAATTGAACCCTTTTTAACAATGAAAATGCTTTTCAGAGTGGTGGTTGTAACTGTTTTGAACTCAAGCAAAAAAAAAAGATTTTTCATTCATTTCTTTTTTCAAAGGACTGTTTTTTTTTCGGTTGCCCCGCTTCTTACAAGGTTATAGCCTGAGTCTAACATCTTAATTTGGTGAAGCTGTGAACAAGTTAAGTTTTGTGAGAAGATATACCTCAATTGATAGTATCCTCTCATTTTGCGATAATGCTTAATGTTCTTTTTAGGTATGTGAACTTGATATCATCTTCAATTTTGAAAAAGCCTATTTCATTCTGGATGAGTTCCTTTTAGGAGGGGAAGTTCAGGAGACTTCCAAGAAAAATGTTCTCAAAGCCATTGAACAGGCAGATCTTTTACAGGAGGTAAGCAAATCCAGCTTCTCTGGCCAGAGTACCAGCATGGTAGGCTATGACTAGAAAAAGCCTCTGTTTCTCTAAGCTTGTAGAAGGTACTTTTTAGCATGCTTAGCATGTAGTTTCTAGTTGTCCTAGTTGTGCAATATGGTGATGTTATCTGCTCTTTTCATTTTGTTTGGCATGTGTATATTGTAATCTGTGATTTTGCGTTTTACTAGAAATGCAAGTGTCTGTTTTGTGTGTCTGCCTAGATAATTATAGTTCTTGCTGCTTTAACTTACTTTTGTTCATGTGTCTTTCATTTCTTCTTTCTATTAATCAACCATTAGTTTTTTGTCATACCTGATGCATGTTCACTTCTTTACTGTTTCATTGCTGAAATCCAGAAGCTAGACTGTCTTCTTTGAGACTCATTCAGGTATACTTCTTATTCTAAAGACCTGCCTTTCTGCTATAGGTTGCTTACTCCGGCACATTTCTGTCTTTTAAGTTGACGTAGCAGTAATAGTAGTGCCATAGAAACATATAGAATGAAGTATAAGAACATTTGTTTTTTCACTTTGAATGCTTTTGTTGTTCATTGCTAACTTCGAAGACAGATTGCATCTCTACCATTTTTCTTTGGAAAACGTTGGATGGGAAAAGGTTCAGTGGTATAGAAAAACTTAGTGTCATTTCCCCATGTTTGTCCATCCTATGCTGTTGGTTTTTGTGGGGTTTTTTTGGTGGTTTTTTTTGTTTGTTTGTTTTTGGTTTTTTTTGGGGGGGGGGTTGTTTTTGTTTTTTTGTTTGTTTTTGTTGGTTTGGTTTTTTTTTTGTTGGTTTGGGTTTTTTTTTGTTGGTTTGGGTTTTTTTTTGTTGGTTTGGGTTTTTTTTTGTTGGTTTGGGTTTTTTTTGTTGGTTTGGGTTTTTTTTGTTTGGTTTTTGTTTTTTTTTCCACTTAATTGCTGTAGTCTTGAGGTCAGTATAAGGTCCTTGAACATCTAAATGGAAGTCACAAAATTCTGGTACGCTGGGGGAATCATCAGTCTTGTGTGCAAGTCAGTGGAACATATGGTTTAGCAGGGATGATGAACCTTAATTTTTTTAAATGTACTGAGGTTCCCTGGTAAGTTTCTATATAAATGTAAGGTCCTCTATTTTTTTCCCCTCCTGTGAACCTTCAATTTGTTATTTTGTCTTGTGAGTTAATTGCTTAATTCTCATATAAGCATTCTGTGTTCCACTTGCTACTCTCTTTTTTGTTGAAGGTGGTATTAATAGGGTGGGGAAACACATAATGTTCTTTACCCTTGTATTGTGTTTGTAATCCTTTCAGAGTACAGGCAATTCCACAGCACATTAAAGTTCTTGTCTGTCAACAGCTAGTTAGTGTCATGAACAAGGTCAGCCATTACATACAGATTGTTACCCTGTCTTTCTAGGAAGGATGTACGTGCACTTCTTTACTTGTGTTCTGATGCAGTTTTTGTTGAGCCCTTCTTTACTCTTAGAAGGAATTATCTTAACCAGAAGTCCTATTGCAGTTTACAAAGGGGGATGGGGAGGAATAATCTGTTCATTCTCTTGAAAACTTTTGCTCTTCTTTACATGAAAACAGATGTAACAGAGTAGTTATCTGTTCCAGTCTGTCTGTTGCAAATACACAGTTAATTATATATAAAATAGAATTACTGTATTTTTTCTCATTCTCATTGGTTTTGATTTTGTTTTCACCATTTTCTTAGGGCTCTTCTAAAGCAAAAATGCATTGTACCTCTAGGAATTAATTACTGATTTTTTTGTCCAAACAATTAGCATTCCCTTTTTACACTTAATACAAGTTAAAAATGTTATGCAAAAGGAAGTATCACTTTTTCAATGGGAGACTTTTCTCTTGCCCTGATAGCTTTACTCTGATCACCCTTACTTTCTTCATCTCTATGAGATTTTCTGTTCTGTCAAGGTTTATTAAATATTTTCTGATTAAATTGGAATGTAACAGTTTATCACAGCACCACTGTAGTCTTAGGTTTAATTTTTATGTTTTTCATTCTTAGTTAAACGCATAAAAGTCTTGAGTTCATATTTAAATTGAGCTTCCAATAAAGTTGGACTCTTTCTGCAGAGGTTTCTTTTTGTATCCACTACTGCTACCTGCATGCTGAGTTTGATGAAGAGCACTGTTAAAATAATAGTTTGTCACAACTGGAGAATTTTTGGTACTTTCAGTTAATTTTTGCTTCTCGAAATACTTCAAAGCTACCAGAATGAAATGTGGTTTGATTCCAAATGCAAACCATTTCTAGCAGGGTTATTGTGTATTTGTTTTTGGCCTTGTCAGATTCTAATAATGTGCAACAAAACAACTTTTATTTGGCCCTGAATACTCATATTGACTAATTAAAAAATTATTAATCAGTGTTGAATATACATTATTAATTAGTAATGCTATATATATTAATGTATGAAACACCTTAAAGATTAAAAGCTGTACAGAATACTTACACAAAGGAAAATCATTAGAAATATATTAAGTGGCTATTTGTGTGATGTTAAAAGAAAATACACAGAGGCATAAATTGCTGAATAGTGAGTTAGTTCTTAAGAGCCTTACCTACTTATATTTTCTGTGGCATTTTTCCAGGATGTGCTTCTGTTTCTGAGCACCTACTTCTGTTTGTCATTAAGTTCTTGGTGCTGTTCAGTCCACTTACTAACTGCGAGAGTTCATGTAACTGAAAGGCACTAACTTTTTAAGCCTTTTTCGCTTTCCCTTTCTTGTTAGCTCTTCAATAATGTGCTGAGTTCAAATATTTTCCCCCCTCCATTTATTACCACCTGATAACTTACCAGTAGTCAGTTGTCAATACTGTGTTATCCATATGAATGGTAGTAAAAACTAATTATGCCAGTGCTTCCATGCTTTGTTGTAAATCTATTGTTAGAAATACTTCTGTTCAAAAGAATGTTGTCATGTGTCTTGTTTGATAATTCTATATCGTTTGCTATAGAAATTTTAAATACCTAAAGTAGTGATTACAAAGGCATGCATTTCTGAAAAGGTGTGGGGTTTTTTGCTTGTATGAACAACTTAATTATACTGAATTAAATTGGCAGATGCACTGTGTTGTTGCATGAGTTATATACATGTGTGTGCAACAGCTAAAAGATAATCTTGTACATGATTTCATGATAATTAATCTTTTAATGCATGAAACTAGCAACAAAATATGTTCTATGGAAAAGAGAGGATCTGATTTTTTTCACTTAAAAGTTTAGTTGCTGTGTTTTTATTTGATAGTCCAAGTAATTCAGTATGGTGATTGGAAGCTCATGGTCGTTCACTGTGCTAAAACACTAAAATCAAGGAGTTAATAATTCTCATATCTAAAACAGGCAGTTATGTATATAGTTTAAAAAAACCCTATACAGACTCACTTATCTTCATTTGTAGTAGAAAAAAGTTCCTAAATTTTGGCTTTGAATGAAAATTATTTGTTATTCATCCTATCTAATTTTTATAAAAGTATTTTGGAAATTATCCCCATTTTGTCCACCACTATTCTTTTGTAGGGTGTGCATGTATTCTTTTAGTAGTTGATTGCAGAACATCTAAAATATTTAAAAATGTATTCTTTTGGAAGAGGTATCTCAATAAAAAGGTCAGCAGATCTATTGACAAATCGTACTTGTTTCCATCACTATTTTAGTAATGATCAAAAATCTAAAAGGTGTGTCAATGTTTTTTCTTAGGCTTTTGCAGTGTGGCCTCAGGTAGTATCTACTGGTCCTTCCACACGAAGAATAATAGATACACTATCAATTAACCTTATTTCCTTTTTCAAGCCCTCACCTTGTCCTGTATCCAGAAAGGTGCTTAAATTGTTAGTGTCAGCTGACTTGTGCTAGATGCATAGGCTTGCTATGTAGACTTAAGCTTTTCACTTGAGAGTGAGCATCTTTGGGAACGAAAATTTGGTGAATTTCCTGCATAAGCCATGAAAATTTTTTTCTTGGAGATGAAGTATGCTAATTGGAAACTGTAGGTTTGAAGGTATGCATAATAGTGGAGAGATGGTATTAGGTTGTCCTTGAGATATGACAAAATAAAGGAATGTTAGCATCAGCAATGACAAAAGAAAATCCCTGATATTTAAGCCTGGAGTGGGTGGGAGTATAAGGGTTTGGTCTGGTTTAGGAAGCAGCCTTTGTAAGCACCTGTTTCTTACTAGTCTCCTGAGAAACTTACCATAATTAATATAATTAATTCAGTCTTCACTTAATGTTAGCTCTTTAATATAGACTACTGAAATAGACTGCCTGCCTGCCTAAGTTGGCAGTGACTATTTGCCTCGGCTATACCTGTATTCCTCTCAATGAAAAATAAGAACAAATAATGAAATCTTTTATTATAATGGATATATGACTGCCTTGATTGCAGTCTGTTCTTTGTGTGTAACTTCTGGCTCGGTTTCAAGTAGTCAGCTTGGTTGGTCATTTTAAGACTGCAGTTCTTAAGACATGTATGTGCTTGATTTTAGGCACAGATAATGATCTGTAATTACAGTTTGGAAAATGTGTGGGGAGCCATGAGAGTTACCATGAATGAGAAAGGGATATATTGTTAGTTCATTAATTAAGGATTAGGAAATAGCTATGATCTTTGCAGATTGGGAATCTCTCCCAACTTGTAGAAGATACAGTAAGTTGTGGTGGTGTTTTGGTAGCTGACATTTTTATAAAATGCATTTCAGACTTTAGTGCCTGAAGTATGTTGGATGTGTAGCAGGAAGGAGGTTATCATGCAGTTAGATTGTTTGATCTTTTGGTTTAAGTATGAAATGTATGCCTTGTCCATTTATATTGAAGGTATTGACTCTGATATATTGATCAAAAATAAAGTGAGCTTGTTTATGGTGTTGATGCTAGACATTTAAGAATCTGGAATGAAACTAGTTCTAGTTTTATGTGATAGATAAAGTCTATACATAAGCAGAATAAATAAGTCCAATTTAGGAATGTGCATTCAACACGATTACTTTTTTTGCGGTATTACATGTTTCTTAATTGTGCTCTTCAAAATGTAGATGCTTTTTAAGTAGTAGGTGAGGAAAGGCATGTGTGTGGAAATGGCTTTTTGTAAGATATTGCGAGTGTGAGAAGTCGTTTTTTTCCCCCAGTCTTGGGAATAAAAAGTTGAATGCTTTAGAAATCCAGTTGTCTTTCCAGAAACATATTTCAGATCTTAATCTATCCTTGGCTTTATGAATTGAAAATTATAGAAAGCAGGCTGCTTTTCACCTGAGCAGCTTTTGTGCAGACCTTTAAAATACCATTTTAGTAAATTTGTCTCCATAATATTCTCCTTTTTTCCTGACCGTTTAGTGTGTACTCGTGTAAGATGTGAGTAATCTTACTCTATTAAAGAAATCAAAATGCTGATTAAAAGTTCTTAAGAACCAACAAGTTGTGAGGAAGGAGTCTTCCATATAAGTATTAAATATGCATTTAGTCAGTTTTGCAAATTGAAACATTAGGAAGTTTCAATTATTAAGTAAGGCAAATCAGAATAAGTGAAGTCCTGGCTGTCTGGTAACTATTCAGTACCCTGTCTGGTGTGAATGCCAATACTAACCAACAACATCCACTTTGCAAAACTACCTATGAAGTTGACCATTCATTGATATAAGCAATCCTTGTAGAACTGTTGAGGGTATATTAACAGTACACTGAACTCCTCATAGATTATAATTCTATTAAGGGTATGTTCATTATCTGTACACTGATGTCACGGTTTAAAGCTGGGCCGGCTATTAAACCTGTGGCAGATGCTCTCTGTTATTTCCACCCCCCCGCCCCCCCCACCGCCCCCCCCCAAAGGGAAAGGGAAAGGGAAAAGGGAGAGAGACTTCCGGGTTGGAAAGTTAAAACAGTTTTAATAAACTATAATAATGGAAAAGAGTATAATAATAATAATAGAAATAATCAAATATATACAAATATATGTACAAAACCAAGATTGAGCTCCCCTGAAGTCAGCCACGTCACCACCGGCACTGCAGGGCAGGCTCCGGGAAGGCCCAGCCTGGGCCTAGCGATGGTCGAGAGCTGGATTCAGGGATGCACGGATCGGGATCGGGGGCAGCAGGAAAACAGACGGAGTCCTCCTTGGACACCGGCCATAGCAGAAAGAGAGCGAGACCCTCGTGATCCCCCCGCTTTATACCAAGAATGACGTGTATGGGATGGAATACCCTCGTTGGTCAATTTTGGGTCACCTGCCCTGTCTGCTCCCCCCTGCAGCTGCGACCCCCCTTCGGCTCTTCACTTGTAAGCAGTGAGGAATTCAGCAGTGACCTTGGTTTCTCTAAGACTAAGTACAGCAAGAGCCTTACTGCACAACATCCCTACCGGTGCCTCAGCGATAACTACAAACTTCGGGCGTTATCAGTCCTGGAGGCAGACACTGTCTGCAAACATGCAGTTAGTTTCAGAAAGTGCAGTTACTTAGAGGAGACTTAGCTGAAAGTAAAAATCACTGAAAGGAAAATTGGCCTGGTTTAGGCCAAACCAGGACAACTGAACTGATAGATATTTCTCCAGAGATGTTCTTCTGTTGTAGTCTAGAGAAGCACAGTGTCAGGGTGATACAATGAAAATTTTAGCACTGCTGCATATGCCGTAGCTGTCTTCAGGAGCTTAGGCACGTGCTTTTGATCAATAAACACAGTAAATTCAATGAACAATTGCAGAAGACTACTTGACAGTAAGGAGTATCTTATCTTCAAAATTAGATGCTCTTTCTGAATGAGCACATTAATCTGCATTTTAATAGAACATGTTCCCTGAATCTGGCAGAATGCTGAAAAGAGCAATGTTAATGTCTGAACCTTGAGCTAGTGAGGAGAAAATTCCATTTTTACTGTGGTATCTGAGAATTGTCTGAGATGATGTGTCATGTTGCAGTGCTACTACCCTTTCCTAAAATTCTCACTACGTGTGAAGATGGTTCTAGAGCACAACAAAATAGTAGGTGAAAAGAATATGAATGTCCCCAGGAGGCATCCCATTGTGTTTGGTTTTTAGATTCTCATTTCTTTGTGGTCTTATCTGTGTGTTGTGCAGATGTCAGGCACGCTGCTGGTCTGTGTTTTGGGGCTTTTATGTATTACTTTTAAGGGAGAAGCTATGTTTTTTTGTTGCCAAGCTGTCTAGCAACAGTAGTAGTTCTGGTGATGGATACCAAGATGCATTAAAAGTGTATATATTTTAAACCTTAGGCTGAAAATTTGATTTTAAAAAGGCAAAAAAAAGTCGGAGACGACCTATTGTTCACAATTCTTTGAGAAATCTAAGTGTGTTTGATTAATAGATGGATTAAAGTGAAAATGTTCAAGTTTTTGCACCAAGCATTACTACATGAAAATGACTGGCTTATCACAGTCAGCTTGGCAAGTAACAATGATGACTTAATAGTAAATACAGTTACGTAAGTCTTGAATTAAGTGGTTTAAATTACTTCAGGGATGGTAGGTAGATAAGTTGAATGAAATTCTTATTTCCCTTCATGGAACAAATCTTACTTTAATATCAGTGTTGGTAATAATGCTGTATGAAACTTAGTCACTGAATTAAATATATGTAAATTTGATAGCATCCTATTCTATTATGCTCTCAATCTGTTATAATAATGAACAACTGATCTTAAGTTCTCTTTAAAAAAAAAAAATGAATTAATATTCCTTCAAGCACAGGTGAAGCTTTCTAAACAACTCTCTAGAACTTACTCTTTTAAGGTACTAATATCCTTTATCTTGCTAAGAAATGAAAAATAAATTTAAGAGGTTTTTTGATGCATCTGCTTAGTCTTTGAACAGCTGTTTTTTTTTACTGATGCATTTCTGTTGTTTGCTTTCCTAACAGTCGACTTTTAGTAGGACCTAATAAAATTGTATTAACTTAAAGAATAACAATAGCTGAAACACATTTGAATGAAATAACTGAATTTACTTTGTATATAGTTTAGAATATTTTCTAACTTTTGTTTTAAATGAAAATAAGCTGTAAATAATTGGGTGGGTGTTGGGTTTTTTGGTTTTGTTTTGGTTTTTGTTTTTTTTTTGTTTGTTTGTTTTTTTCTTTTAATTAAGTAGTTGGTATTACATTTTCACTGCTGCTTGATTTTGTGTTTGTAGAGCCAGAATGAAGACTGGGGAGGTTTGTCTGAGGATATCTTATGATTAAGAGCAATCTAAGGCATTAGCCCTTTTGACCCCCATCTAAATGATTGGTAACTACCAAGTTTACCATTTTGGTGGCATGGATTAAATGGGTGCTATGCAAAGACTGCTGCACGCGTAATTAAGTTCTTGCAAGGGTAAACAAAAAATGGGTGATGGGCTTAACTTTCTGCAACACTTGCATGATGGTCTTTGAAGAGTGCTTTGAGTGTTCCCTGTTATTTTCCTTTTTTGTACTAACCGCATTGACTTGAAGTGTCTGACTTCTACTAGCTTTCTTTGGTGTTGATAATTAAGTGGGATAATGCAAGTTAGAGAAATGGATACCAAAACTAATAACTAAACAGATGTTTGGCTTTGTTTACTTAAAATCAACCCATGTAAACGTGTATTTACTGGAAAATGAGCTGTTTACATCTGCTGTGCAAAGAAAATGGGCCCTAAAAAGACTGGGTGCTGCTGCAATTGACTGTATATCAAGTGCCGGATGCTGCATGACAGAACAAAGCTTATTTGCATATATAGTGCATTGCAACATATTTTTGTCCAAAGCATAAGTGGAATACATTGTGGCAGTCCTACTAATAAAGGTAAGATGTTATTTTACATAAGGCAAGTTTAAAACACACATGAAAATGATTTGCTGGAGAAAACTTAATTAGTCTGCTGCTTATTTGATATTGTGATAAACAAGTAGTTCAGTAAACAAATTGGCTTTTGTAAAGTGGAACTGCAGTGATAGACCTAATTTCATATGCAGCTTTATAGATAATCAGGACTTAGTTTCCAGACAAAAGAAAATTATTATAATAGACAAAATATGTTGTAGCATGTTCAAAATCAAATTCACTGTTGGTGTATGGGTATTTTTACCATTTAAAAGTTACCTAGTATATGATACATCTGTTGATCTTTGTTGGGAAGTGGGGAGTAGCTAATAACCTGCTTGCATATTAGAGCTGTAGAATTAGGGCAGCCAACAAGTCATTTGTTCAAAATAGAATTTCTTATATGAGTTTGGACATATTCTAAAACAATGATAACAAAACCTAAATACCCAAGCTTGATTTTTTCCACAGTTTTTTCCCCATGTTTGTTGCTTTTTCTCTCTTCTTCATGATAACAAGTTCATGTATGAAGAGTGCGATTCTCATGGTGAGGTTAGTATTAATACTGTGACTGTAAAAGTTTCCTTGTGATTAAATAAATTGTGACTAAAAAATATTGTTTGGGACCTAGGCTAAGCATAGAGCTTTTACTTAGGAGTCTTAATCTTTTTGGTATCTCAGGTGGCTACAAAAGACCAATTCTGGAACATTCAAGCTCAGACTTAGAGAATTCTGTGTGACTCCAGTTTACTTGTCTACAATATGTCCCTGATGAATTCTGTGTATGGCCACAGTTGTAGTTGAAGAAATGTGCTTTGTCCTCATTAATTTAAAGAGTGGCATTATCAGATGCCCATGGGATGCTTCTTCCTGTCTGGTACTGTTCCCTGGAAGGAGTGAAGGAGTAGTCACTGTGTACAGAGCTTAGTTTACACGGTTGTCATGACTCCGCAGAATATGGAGAAACAGGGATGGCGTCTGCTGGGGTGAGTGGAGAGGGACAGATATGATGGTTGCACCTAGTAAGAGATGGGGATAGTTTGCCTGCTGGAAGGAGCTGCAGCTTCTGTGGAATGAAGATCATCTGTGGTAAAGAAAGGTCACCTGAGGTAAAGAAGGTTGTCTTTGAGCAAGGGGAGGAGTTTGACTCATATAGCTTCTGTGTTTGGATTAACCTGATAGTTAACTAATAGGTTATACAGCTTCAAATTACTTAATCTGTGTTACTCTCTCAAGCATAAACAAGCACTAAATGAATAGAATTTGTTTTTTTGAGGGCTGTTTCAGAGAGATTTGCTTGTAAACTAGGGTGTTGAGTTCTACGTGTGCTGTATGGCAAGTGTAATAAGCCACATATTTAGAAGTAGTCTATTCCATACAGAATTTGGTTAAATTTAAGGTAAGCCTTGTATAATGTTGAAAAACCTAAGTAGTATACAACTAGACAGGGTGAAATCTTTGTATTGAACACTCAAGTTCTACTGAACAGAACTTATGCTTTCTATCAGGAGCAGTTTACAGGTGGTAAAGTCATGGTCTCGAGTCAGGGTGCAGTCTCCTCATCACCTAAAACCATGCTGACAATGACTCTTGTTGCGAAGGCCAGATCCATTCCTGCTGCCACCTTTGTGGTAGCACTTGTGTTGATCCACTTGCCCCGTGATTATGTGGCTCCTAGCTGGTTAGCTAAAGCCTGAGAATATATGCAGGGAAGCATGAGGGAAGTGCCAGGAGGAAGAAAGCAGTTGTATTGAAAAGAGAAGTAAAAGACAGCTGCTTTGGTGGCAGCCAGGACTTTTGCTAAAGCTAACAGTGTAACTTAAATTGCATTTTATTTGTAACAATTCCCAGTGTATCTAAGTGTTTTAAAAAGCCTGTGTTCCACATGTATCTTGTCTTGACTCATGTCTGCTGTGAACCTCAAAGTCAGCTGGCATAGTTAGGTAAGTTCTAACTTACCTGCTGCACCCCTGCTGTTCGCTTGGGTCATAGGAGTGTGGCAAGGAGCTTCAGCAGCAGTATTGACTTACAGAGTTTTCAGATGTCCTTTCCCTCCCTCTTTCCTTTGTGCCAGAGAAACCATTTATATGACCATTCTAGAACTGGATTTCAGATCCATTTAAACTCATCGAATTTAAATTGCTCATTTCTAAAAACATACAGTCAGCAGCTTTTCTTTTCTGTGTTTACAACTTGGCCATGCAAACATTTGTCCAAACAATTATAAGAAGGCAAAGTGCTGCAGGAACAGGAAGGAAGGGGAGTGCTTAAATGCCATTGCCATGGAAGCGAATGATATTGGACGTGACATGGCTTGTTACAGCAGTATATTCTGGTCATCCCTTCAAAGATACAGCCTTGCAGTTTAAGAAATGGTTCCTTAAGCAAAGGGGAGTAAGTAATGCAAACCTGTAGCTGCAGTGCAGTGCTGGAAGAAAATGGAAGAAAACATTAATGAATCCTTATGTGCGTAATCTGGCAAACTGCCAAACATAGAGACACAGTGGGATTATCTGATAGAGAACTCAGTGATTTGTAATAGTTTTGGCTCTAGCTTCACAATACAAAATATTCAGCAGTAGTATTTGCTTAAAGCATTTGTTTTTTTGTGGTGAGGAAGTGGAGCCTCCAGTGGATGCTTAGAATCATCCTTGCCCTTAGACTGTCAGTTCTTCATAGCTCACTGCATAGCAACTGATTGGCAGGTATAAAGCACTGCCTCCTGAAGTGATTATCACCTCTGATCCAGCAGATCAGAATAGCAACTAAGAAGCAGGAAGCACCCACTATTATCCAGTTACAGTACATGAAGTTTCCACCGATATTTTTACTTCTGCTTTTCAGAGGGAGGCAGGCAGGCCACTGCTGAAATTATGTCATATCCTTCTGCTCTGGTCTGTTGAGGTGATGTTTTAGAGCTGAAGTGTGTGCATTTGCATATGTTTTGCTGAATAACATTTGCATGCCAACTGTTGCTGTTTCAGGCTCTAGTCAAGTACCATATTGACTAATTTGCACCAGTCTTGAAGATTCCTTTTTTTTTGTCCTCTCTGTATAGGAAGCTGCAGACAAGATCTTGACTTGGAGTTGGCATTGATGTAGGATTGTTCTTTGTTTTTGAACAGCATCATAAGTTTATATTTGTCTTTGAACATGTTCAAGAGCTCATGGGTGTTTCTAGGTTCTCTGAGAAAACACTTTGTTCTCCTTTGAAAGTAGAGTAGCATTTTCCCAATAACCATGTAATTGGAGTTTCTGGATAGTTAGCTAACCAAAGATGGGGAAACAGATACTCTACTATTTTGAAATCCCTGAAAATGTAAGTCAACAGCAGCAATTTCCTAAAGCAGCCTTTCATTAGAAATATTTCCTAATAAAGATTCAGAAGTAGAGTGTAAAAGTAATTGCTTCTGAAGTGCTTGTTAAACGTTAATCTCTTCCTACTGTAAGAACTTCATGTTTCTAAACAGAAACCCTCATCCCTCCTCTCTCTTTTCCCTATAGCCTGTTTCTGTAGAATTGTTCCCAAACTGCTGTGCACTCTATGGTCCCACATCTTGTCAGTTATTCTACCTTGGGGTTTGTTTGGATGCTGGGGGAAAAGAAGACAAGCCTTTATCAAAAGGTAGCAGTTGTAATTTTTGCATGTAGTTTAACATGGCTTGCCTTCATCGGCTTTGTGCTGGTTTTGATGGGAAAGAAGTTAAAACAAAAACCTAAGCAAACTTTCTCTGAAAAAGAAAGTGTGCCAAGTATTCATGAAGTCTATGTCAGTCACTGCTGTGTGATGTTGTCAGTAAAATGGCAGCACTGCAAAACACTGAACTTGAGCCAGTTTGGTGTAGGCATAAATAATTTCTTGTCTCTTTCTTGCCTGAGGAAATAGACTGTTTTCTTGTCCAGTACAGACGTGAAACAGCTTAAATTGCAGCAAGAAAATAATTTCAAAGTAGATGTCAGGCAAATTTTCCAGTGGTGATGATAATGAAACATTCCATGCCTGAGGGGCAAGAAAAAGTTTCCATCACTGGATGCCTTTAACAGATTAAATATATCTCAGGAATGTTACAGGTATGCTGTTTGGGGGACGGGATTAAATGAAGTCCTTTCTAATTTTAGTTTGATTATGATTTTTAATTAGGTTGGGTCATGACAAAGTTGGCTGAGAAAAATGTCAGTTGGGTTGGGCTAGCTAAATAGTTCTGTTGACTCAAATCAACTCTACCATTTTTGTAATTGAAAAATCTCTAATGACTGAGGCTGAAAATTTCGGAGAGTATTATTAGCTTTTTAAAATGAGTTGTAAACACAGATGTCAGTTTGAAAAAGATGGATTCTAGTAACTTTAAAACATTGTGGAATTGCCATGTGCAGCTTGTATTGTAGAGCTGTTACTGCTTTGGCAAAACTAGTGTCTAAGACCTATGTGTTAAAGTAATATAATTTACAAAGAGGTAGTATTTCATGTTAGTTTGCCATTGTATTGTGCTGTAAGGATACCATTGCCTCTTCCCTAGCTGCTAGATCAACTCATTTATGAACTCATTAGATCCAGATGGCTGGCTAGCTATCTCAAGGACGTGCTTCACAGGCTCAGATGTTGTCTGAGGTCTGCAGAGTCCCACAGAAGGAAGGCAAGGTAGTCTAGATACTGATTGTAGAAGTTGACATCTGTCCTTTCCCCCAGATTGTCTTTTCTGGTATTCAGACCAGCAGGCTAACTGCTCTGGAGACAATGTGGCAAGGAACACAGTAAAAAAAAATTAACAAATCATAGTTGGAGCTTGTGAGATACTGTAGTTCTGTGACGGCAAATAATTTGTCAAAACTTTATTTTCCTTTCTGTTTGTCAGGCTGCCCACAGTGCCAGACCCTCTGTGCGTGATGGTCTCAGACATCCTCAGTGGGGTACAGAGGTCTCACTGAAACTGCAGTGTTTTCCATCTCACAATATTGCTGTGTTGTCGCTTCATATCTCAGTTACTGTTGTCTTCCATTTAATCTTTTAGATTCACCTCTACAATGTCAGTTTATTACTAGTCTAGTTGCAGGTGATGTTTACATGTTCTGTAAGCTAAAAAGGCACCAGGACCAAAATAACCAGTTTCTTCCTATTGTTATCTGACAATTTGTCTTGCTTTATCAGATTTCTGTCTAGATGAGACACTAATCCCGTAACAGTAATTTGAGTCAATCATCTAATTTTGTGTACTAGGATTTTTGCATCAAAGACAGTTAATTCCTCAAGTTATAAACTATTGAAAATATGAACAGGGCAGGGAATACCCCAGGGTTGTGGAGGAGAGTAGAAGTTTGGAAAGTACTGAAAGGTAACAAGTGGATAAACGTGAAATGAACGCTTCCATGTCTTTATTTGTTCATACCAGTTGTGTAAAAGGGAACACGGTCAGCACTTTGAGGTCAGGGAGTGTGCTAAAAAATATGTGGAGCCTGGGATAATCTTTGAACACAACAACAGTGAATGGTAATCAACCTTGTAAGAGTTCTAGAAAATGAGCTGCTCTCGTTCTTCTTTCTGTCCAGAGAGCTATTGTAAAATTAAGGAGAAATCTGTTATGAGATGTGACAAACATTTCAGTGAAAACATCAACTTTGATGGCTCCAGGTTTCCAAGGGTGAAACACTGGAAGACATTAGGGTGTTGTTTTTTTTTTTCTAGGAGAAGGAGAATCAGTGTCACATGTATGCATATATGTTCAGGTAAAAACTGAAAATAGGAAACTAAAAATTAGGCATTTGAGATTGTTACAATATGCCGGTTTTTCAGTTGTCTTCATGAATCTGTATCATGCCAGCAGTGTAAGTAAAGCAGTTGTTTTCCGTAAGTATCCCTCTGGGAATTTTTTGTCTGTGGAGGCTCCAGCAGTTCTAGAGTTAATATTTTCTTTTTAGTTAAAGCTCCTACTCCTTGGAGCTAGTACTGTATACTAGCATATGGTTTCTTTTCCAGTTAGGAATATGCCTCAGCATTTTGTTTTTAATGTAGGCTGACACTTGACTTAAGCAGTAAGAGAGGTCTTAAGAGTTAATCATGAAAGATGGTAACTGATATGCAGAGAGTTGTGGTTTATGCTTTTTTTGTTTTGTTTTCCTCCCGGAAGATGTGTAATGGGCATACATGGGGCTGATAACTCCTAAATTGCTATTACTCCATTAAAAATGTCCTCATCTGTCTTCAGGGCACTGATTTTAATACAAAACATTGAGTACTGCTTGCTTTCTAGCTCATCTTTCAACAGGTTATATACTAATCTTAATACTCTCTTACATTATTAGCATGAAGTTCAGCGGTGTAATTCAAAAGCAAAGCAAACTTTCCCTGCTGTGAGAGGTGTCTCAGATACCTACCATTTTTTTAAACAGGCACTCTTTGATAGAAAGGTAACTTCTGTTGGAAGTAGTGCCACTGCTATACTACTCTGGCATGGCTCTTCTCACAACTCTGTCCTAGAGGCCTGTTACCAAGGTGTGTTTATCATCAGAGCAGTTATGGTAGGTGATGTCAGAAGTTCAGTTAGGCCAGTGCCTGTCTGTGACAGTAGCCAATAGTCGATGTCTGCCAAAGAGGCTAGAATGGAGGAAATATATAGGGCGGTCCAGCTCTGGAACAGTATCTCAACTTCAAACAATTTTTGTCTGAGAAGAAACTCTGAGCTTACATAATACAGTAATTGTGATGTGAAGTTCTGCTGTATGTTGTTGGACCCAGCATGCAAGTATAGGGAGGGTAAAACGATGGTTCTCTCTGCCCTTCCCCCCAGAGGTCTGGAGTAGTCAAAAATACAATATTTTATTTCTGTATCGAATGTCCTTTTCATGTCAGAGATACAATAGTGAGATAATATTTTTGTTTTCTTGCATATCCGTCCACCTTTCTATTATGTATAAGAATATGTACATTTCTTTTGTAGCCACGTCACGAATACTTTAATGTCCCAGTGTACTAAATGGCTTCATTCATCATGCATGCAGAATTTCAGAGGAGATAGACCTGTGACTTACTCATGACAGAACATTATCATCAGCTTGGTGAATCCAGTCATCTTGAATCTAATAGAAAACCACAACCATTCTCTGCTGTTGTACTTTCCTCTTCCCCCTCTGTTTTACAGTGTTGTCTCTTCACGTCTCATTTCAACAAAACTTGTGCTTGTTGGCATATGGTTTAACTTTTTTATTGTGTGTAAGCTTGAAGTCTTGTGCTTAAAAAGTTCTGTAGAATTTTGTGAGCTAAACATCTATATACTGCAACGCCTATACTGTAACATTACTTGACCTGTGTTTATCTTTCAAATAAGTTGTGGTGGTATTTAAACATACACTTAAAACCTGTAGATGAAGTTAATATTTACAGAGAAACTAGTGAAGGAGTAGTAGTATCTGAAATGTGTGCACACAAAAGTATTAAATGATGTTACACACAATTCTACACAGACCTTGCATCTTAATTAAAGATGCACATACCAATATCCTCTTCTAAGACTGGCACGATAGTGTGACTTACCTTTTAAGGAGGAGGAAGGCAGAATTGATTAGGGCAAAGAGAATGACTTACGTAAATCTGAAGATACAACACTTGTATTTAAATGTTCAAAACACTCTTGTGAGTAGTTGAACAATTGCTGCTACTGAAGGAGAGAATAGGTTCATTGCTTTACAAATGGTTAAGGTTGGAAAGATTTTTTTTTTCAAGTCCATTAACAGCATATTTGAAATATGTCTCCTTCAACTGGCATTTCCAGTTTTAAGTGCAGACTACCTTGTATTTCAGAGAACTGTCATGAGGACTAATATGATAAGTTCTTTTCAATTAAAAGTGTGGGCAGAGTGAGACGGCATTTATTGCATCCTCTGTTTGCCTAGTAGAAGAGAGTAATTTGTAACCTAAAACCAATGCTGTTTTTGAAAATTATTTAAATGTAATTAGCAAGGAGGTGGTTATGGAGATTAACCAGAAACAGCTAGTTCCACGTACTGTATGTGGTAATGCACTCACTACCTTGTTAAAACTAACATAAAAGTGGGAGATTTAGGGGATTAGACAAAAGATTTGGATTGGACTTGCAGCATTCTAAAATCTTACAAAACAAGATCATAGGAGTGGTTTTCCATTTCCAAGTTTGCCTTTTTTCTGTAAGACATTAACAATGTGTTTGAATGTCTGGTTAATGCTGCTTTAGCCTGCATTATTTCATGCCTGTTGGCTTAAAATGCTGTGCATTGAGCTGTAATGAGATGCTGTTTTTCTTGTTATCTGTATACAGCTGCTTGCTTCTAAATGACTAGGTAATGAATCAGCTTTCCTGGCATGTTTGAAATAAAGTATTGCATGCACTTTTGTCTCATGTGAATGACTTTTTTTCCTCATCTGTGTTCTGATATATTTCAAATTTGCATTGTTTGCCTTGGGCGATTCTGAGCTGCAGGTAGTGTATAATACTGCAGAATGTTTTCCATAACAGTTGGATAAATGTTTGACACTCCTAAAACAGTGTGAACAAAATGTAATATAATTTATTCTGTTTGTTTCTTAAAAGTCATAATTGATTAAATTATTCCTCTAGCAAAACACATTAGCCTTTAGGTATTCCTTTTTGAGTTTATGTTGTTGGTGTGCACATAAAGTGGCATGTCTGCCTCAAGGTTACTGCTGTAGTATTAAAAAGTTAAACTCTTAACTGGTGAGGTATCTGTGGACAAGTAGCCAATGTCCGTGATTTACTTGAAGAAATTTAATCTTTATTTAAGTATATGCCTGGTAAAATTACTTACAAGTTTGAATTGGCAGTGGAGACAGTAATACTAAACTGCTCTAAAGACAGGAGGAGCAGCAGTGCACTGTGTTTCTTCATAGCTATTGAGCAACTTTTTTTCCAGGTAATTTAGTAAATATCCTGTTTCACCACTGAGTAACTGTACGTGTCCACTGCTGTCTAATCAATTTAAAATTGTGAAAAGTTGTTTTATTACAAATATTTTCAAGTCCCTGAAATCCTTGAGAAGTTATGTTCTGTTAGAATACTCTGTTTGAGTTCCGTTGCTATAGTTAAGAATGTAGGATTTTTTTGAGTAAAATGCTTTAAGTTGGATAGGGGAGACGCATGTCTTCTAAAATGAATGCAACAAAGTAATCTGGGAATATAATATGACAGGTTATATTAAAAATGCTACATAGCTTTTTCTTAAATCAGTGCCTCCTTTTGGGGGATTTGTGTTAAAATACACACATAAATCTTTAATCTTGCTATCCTGTCTGGCCTTATCAAGGTCACTGCAGTTCCAAGAATATTTAAATATTGCATCAGTGAGGAAAAAACCTCACTATATCTTTAATACACGGAGTATCTTGTTTCCAGTTTTAACTTGCCTTTTGCTTTCAATTTCTTATTTGCTGCTGGATTTTGGAAGTCATCTTGAAGTGCTCAGAGGTGGCCTGTTCCAAGCACTGACTTACTTTAAAATGAAGTTGCCGTTAAAATATCATAGCTTGTTCCTTCAAAACTAAATCACCTTATACATGAACTGAATGAGGACTGCAAATTCTTATAACTTTGTGTTACACAGTCAAGTTGATAGAGACAATGTTCTGGTGTTATTTGCAAGATTTAAGGTGTTTAATTATGTATTTTGCTGACATTTTTTAAAATAAATATTTAGAAAGCAGTTGAAAAATAATTTGTTTGTTGCCTTAACTATTATCTGCTTTTTTTTCCTGCTTCATGACCTATCTTGTTTTAGGATGCTAAAGTAAGTTTATTCATACTCTGGATGCTAAAACAGTTTATGTTTCCATAAGGACACAGTATCCCTTTTTATTTACTATGGTATTGTTAATAATTATGGAAAAGGACAGCCTAATGTTTCTAATTAAACTACTGTTTTTTTTCAGATGCTATAGGAATAATGAATACAAAACTGATGATAACCCTTTGGCATTTTGTATTAAACAACTTGCTCTGGATCTAAACAAAGCTTTTTAAGATTAGAATTAACCTAAAACTTTATGCCAGGTTTGGAATAGTATAATTCTAATCCTGGCAGTTTCTCCACTTCTGTAGGGGTCTATTTATTAACCCCAGGCATACCAAAGTACCTTGACCTGGTTTTATGAACCTAAGCATGGGACCTGTGTAAAAAATCAAGGCTCTTTGTAAAGAGCTTAAGGGATACTGTATCTTAAGTGTCATCAGTCATTTCATTCATCCTTTTATTCATTCTTCCCTAAGAGATTTGTGAGACCTATGAAACAATTCACCACAAAAATCACTGACTCCATTGCAAGATGCTTCCACATCCCTCCCCAATTCATATCTCTGTTACTGGGTTGTGATTTGTTCCCTGCTGGTACATCTGAATTGCTTTATTTTTATTGCGCTTAAGGGCAATAAAATCTACCAGCTATTCCTGTGAACCATGACAATCTAATTAACAGCTCTTTGAGAAGTGCAGCTAATACCATGTTTGCAAACTGCAGTACTTTTATATTTTCATGTCTTTCAGCTTTTCTTTTTTAATTAAGCATCTTTCATACTAACTCATGTATGGTATTGTTCCATAGAAGCACAGGGTCCATTTACCACTGTCTTAAATTTTCCCTCCATAGGAAGCAGAGACTCCACGTAGTGTACTTGAAGAAATTGGATTGACATAAATCTTCACTTCAGCTGATGACATCTCAGTGTTTCATACTGTAAATGTTCACTGCCTTCATTGTAATGTTTAGCTAATGGTGTAGGATGCTGTTTGTCAGTATTACTGTTTTGCTAAGCTGCTTCATTCAGGCCTACAAGAAAAATACTCCTTTGAAAAGGGAACAAGAAACTAAAGTCCAAAAATGATAAATGAAAGGGAATTAGATTTAAATTGACTGAGTGTCTCCCTTCACTGCATTTATAGGAAAATTACATTTGACTTCAGTAAGTGTACTGGTTTTTATAAGCAAACTTGACTTCAGGAAATGTATCATTATGACATAGCATATCTAACTGAAAAGAAACTACATGGACAACTCCAAATACAAAATGTTATGGTGTAGAAATTGTGTTTATGCAACCAAAGACTCTTGTTCATCTACATTTTAGTCACCACTTGTGATAACTCTGCTTATTTTAGTTGATGCATAAAGATTGGAAATAGCTGTTTACTACTGAATTTGTCATTATACCAAAGAATCCTGTTAGGATCTGCATATCAAACTGGTAAAAACTGTTAAGGTGATACTGCTTTTTGCAAGAAAACTGTAAACCGATCAACTCACTATAAATTAAGGTGTATTTAAGTATAGCTACATGGAGCAAAACTGTGCAAGTTACTATACTAAAAGGGAATGCATGTAGGTTAAAAAAAAAAACCCAAATAAGGAAACTATTTTTAGATCTAATATTAGCTTGCTCTGAACATAAACTCAAGAAAGGAGGTAGGCTTTCTGACTGTGTAGAGACACGCATAATGACAGTTGGATACTTTTGAAGAGCGGAAAGAAGGAGCTTTACAAAAGGGATTTTTTTATTATTTTCTTTCAAACTCTACAAATTAATTTGTATTTATTGGTGTTTTATAGTTATGTGTTAATTGATGTATGACCTTTGGAAAAAAAAAAAACCACAGTAAGCGTCAATGTCATTTTAACTGCTTTTCTGGACTTACATGTGACATGTCCCCTCTGCAACAACTCCTGCGTGATGTATAGTTGAACCACCTAATTTGCAGTGAGAGCTTTTAAATATTAGATTTGTACACTAGAGGCACTGCAAATCGTGTACAGTTATCTCAAGTAATATTTAGACACTTGTAGCAGACTTTCAGTAATTATGAACTAAACCTGTTTCACTTGAGGAAATTTGATTCATGTATGTTTTTGAGTTTTGAGGAGTCAGTGCCACACGTTGGAGGAGCCACGTCCTACTGTGTGTCTGCAGGGTCCCTGGGAAGGCGAGGCTGTTCCCCTCTGACTCCCCAGTCACTCCACTCTAGGAGTCCATGCTTTGGCTTGTTCACTTGAGGAAGTAGTGCCATGTTTTCACCAAGCTTAGCTTTGGCAATGTTGCTGGAAGCAGTCACACACTGCTAGCATATGCATTTACACAGCCATCTGCAGAGCTAGGCTGGGGGTTTGATGCCATCCAGGTTCCATTTCACCCACCAGGAAAGGCTCAGCATTGCCACTTGCAAGTCCCCCGATCCAGATTCCAGCATAAATGCTTGTGGCAGCTGAAGGGCCATGCGGGCCAGGGGTGGGTCTGCACGCATCTGTGTCAGTGCCAGGGTACAGCCTGTGAACTCACAGTGTCAGAATTTGCCTACTTACGCCCTTTCTGGGATTTAAACACACCCGATTGCTAGAGACCATTTTTAACCCAGGGCGTGCAAAAGCAGTAGTGGACATGTCCCCAGAGCACAAAGTGCAGGGATAGATGAGGTTAAAGTGGTAGCAGAATGACCCTGTGTGTGAGACCGAAGTGGTAAAATTACCTTAAGTCAAACTCGAAGCAATTTTATATGTATTAAAGATGTTTTTAAAGTTTACACTGTCACTTGTACGTGCTTGGCTGGATTAAGCTTTCTTGTGATTGTGACAAATAAACGGTTTGACCTCTGTCTGTCATATTGGTTTAGGTGTAATAAATGTCCACTTTTACACCATCGCTGTGTGTTTATATGTAATTGTTTTTTGCAGAGGAAAGAAGAGGCTACTCCGTGCTAGCTTAAAAAAAAAGGGAAATTTTATTACAGTGCTTAACCTGTTCTTGAGCACTTTATTAAAAAACGTGTGAGTATACTGTGTCCAAGATCAGTTATTTACATCCATTGAAATTGTACAGAAAGCAATAAATTAGCAAGTTTTTGGAAGGCTTACCACATTAAACATGAAAGTGGATGTTAAATTGATGTGGTAGTGCCACTTCATTTGAAAATTAAAACAAACCACATGTTGATTGAGAGAGGGTTCTGGATAATGCAAACTCAATATTCAGTTCTGGATAATACAAACTCAATATTCAGTTCCTTACATAGAATTATGAGCAAGTCAATGTGATGTTCACAATCCTAATCTCAACCAAGAACTTCTCAGATTAATCTGTTTTCCAGCTTTCTAAAAGAACGGAACTGGTTGATGTTATCAGCAAGAGCATGGGGAAAACTTTACCATCTTGGGGCATTTCTTAAATCTGATACAAAAGTAAAATTTTCTTAAATTTCTACCTTACTAGGAAGAGGTGGGAGGGAGCTAAAGAATCAGAATTTCTTGATTGTTTAGGCAAGCGATTGTTGGCTTGAGTGTCTTCAGTTTCGTCACTGAATCTCAATCTTTTAACTTGTGGAGGCTTTCCTGAACACCTGCTGTTCCTTTTGAGTTACGCCATGATTATGGTCACCCTGTGGCTGCCTTCGTTGAGTCACCAGGTGCGGTGGGTTATGCTTGTATGGCTTGCTTTGTAATCAAGCTTGGCGTTTACTGAAGTGTAACTTGTCAATGTTATCTCTTTTTTTTTGAAAATCATTGGTAGTGAATTCAGCTGATACATCAGTGTTGAACAGAAGGATATGTGAACTAATAGGGGTTTATTTTAATTACAGAGAACTTCCAGTGAAAGCAAAATCAGCTGCACGCTTTAGATCATGTAAGAAAGTAAATTAAGCTTTTATTATATTAACTAGAATAGACTTCCATGTTTTGTAAGAAGTGCTGATCCAGGACAGGAAGCAGTAGCATCTTTAAACAGGCTCTTGCATTTGTTTTGAAAAAAATATTACTTAGCACACAGGAATGTCACTGATGAACTTCAGGGTAATTTCTGATACACTGAATGTGGTAATGCAAAACTGAATCAGAGAAAGACATCCTATCATCAAAGGACACAGAGCTGAGAAGTTTCTTAGGATGCATTTCAGAGCATCTGCCCTGTAGGCAAAGGAAGGGCTGGAGAGGGAAGGCCTTCTCCTGTGTGCTTGTTCCCCCCCCCAAAACGAAGGAAAGCCTTGCATTCAGCATCTGGACGTGTGCTGCCTCTTCTCACCCTCTGTGATGGTGGTTAGCTGCCCTGGACAGAAAGGGAAAGGGCACGGAAGTAGCTGCCAGCCAGAACTCGATCGAGGGCTTGCTGCTGTGAGGGGGCAAGCCCAGTTCCCTGATGCCTAGACCCTGCTGGGCAGTAATACTGCCTGTGCTTGCACAAGTCCCCACCACACTGTCATTATTCCCCGTCTGCCACTGGAAAAATGTGATCTTACTGCCCGGCTCGGCTGCGTTCCTTCTTCCATGGGAGAAGGGCAGGAGCAGCGCCCGCTCTCCATCCTAGCTGCTGAAGGAGCTTGTCTGGCAGGCCCCGGGGGAAGGGGCCCCACTGCTGCCCTAACCCCCTTCTCACAGCTCTCTGTAAATGCCCACTTTCATAGTCACTCTAAAGCACCTCAGTGATCCTTGCAGAATTCACAACAGAAAAAAAAAGAATTTTGAAAGCCACTGCTTTTAAGCAGTCATTAAAAACAAAACAAAACAAAACTTGGCCAATATTAATTCACTTTATAAGGTCCTTTTATGTGGAATACGCAGAAAAACACGCCGTGTGAACAAGCTATTCCTTGCAAATTTAAATCCTTTCTGTGTTCTTCTGGGGCTTCTCCCCTTTGGAAAAAAAAAGAATTAAGCTTAACATTTAAGAAGTTCTAGTCTCTTTGTCTCTTCAGAATAAATAGCTCACTCCGCTAATAAGGAAACACAAAACCATGCATATAACACTACTTATGATTATGAAGTAGGGAAACAATACCGAAATATATGAACTCTGAAGTTAGAAAAGTGGTTGAATTCCAGGTTTCATGCTAACAAATGCAAACTACATGTCAGATCTACAGCACTCAATTTCTGTGTCATAAACAGACTGCATGTGAAAGTGAACTATAATTACAGCTACCAGTCCTACACTGCACAGGTACAACCAGTAAGTTTGGGTCCAGACCTCAAGAAAAAAAGCTGAAGCTTCAGCATTACAGTAGCAGAAATAAAGTATATTTAAATTTTTACATGCATCTCTGAGCAAGTCTTTTTTTTTATAAGAACCTTTTTTAAAAAAAATACAGCAGCTCAGCTTCCCAGATACCATTACAAAACTGTGGGGACAAGGAGCCTAATTACCTGTGGAATTCTCACATAGGTCTCAGTTGGCACTTGGTTTCTAATCCCACAGAGGCCTGCTTTGGTTATTTCACCCGACTGGTCACAGGTTCCCACCACCCATTCTACCACTTCTGTTTGAGCTCAGTAATTGATTTCGCTCAGGTAACGCTCAGCAATAGCCTGCCACACGACATGGGACGTACAACGTACTACAGATGGCAGAAGTCAACTCCTCCACCTAGGCTAGTTCAGCAGCGTGAGCTGTGGGACACCAGGCAGCACCAGTGAAAGGAAGATGTCACGGGCCTGCTGGTGGTGCCTCTCGGCAAGTAGGAAACGCCAGTTCAGTTCTGCTCCAGGGAACTGAACCAGAGTTTGCCACATTCTGCACAAGTGACCCAACTAGACAAGTGAGCATCTATGAAAAAATAGAAACCTTGGGGAAAACCCTTCTGTAAGGTCTAGTCAGAAAAAGATACATTACGAGAAACTGTTGGTCACAGATTTCTCAAAAACAATTTAAAACTTAGTGCTGTCTATCCTTGGAAATATACCTTTCAAACCAAGTTATCATTTCAAAAGTTATGCTATTAAATTACAGTTCCTACTTCTGTTAATAACTAAAACATTTAATCAAATTAACTAAGCTACAATTTTTTCTACAGTTATGACAATATATAGTGAAAGTCGGGTTTGAACTGAACATCAATATATAGCACTTTTGTTGTATTACTCCATATTGGACAACAGTTACACATGAAAGAAGGAAAACGTATAATCAGCATGCTAGGTGCAGTATGCATTTAGAAAAGCAAAAATATATATATTATATCCAGAAGCAATGTTCATTCACTCTTAACTCTCCTGGGTGAAAAATGCTGTTGCTGTGAGGAATGCTTTCGTAAAGTTTGGATATCCAGATTTTCTACGGGACTTCATGTTACATTGTTGGAGTCGTAACGACAATTTGGGAGCACTTCACGTCTACTTTAGGCTTCTTCTAACTGAGGTGGTCTGAACTGTACTCTAAAGGCAGGAGCCCAAGTTCTTTGGAGAGGCTAAAGAGAGGGAGGTATCTCTGCAGACCGTTCAGGGCACTTGCACCTTCAGTGCCACTACCCGCTTTCTCCAAGCATCTAAGGACACCAGGGTGCCCAAGTTAAATACCTGAAGTTAAGCAGTGTGAAGTACAGTCCAACTAACAGCACAAATCTTACAAAAATTTCTTCATTTTTAAATGAAAGGATTTATCTAATTGCAAGTACTTTGCTAATACAGCTGTCATTTCAAAACAGTTTTGTCCTGATATAACTTCATTTTTATGTACCCTGCTCTTCACCTTGACTGTAGGGAAGCCAGGCAGTAGGGTGCCTTAAACTGTTTGTAAAATAAGCCTAAAAAGGCTTTAAGTCAAGTCCTTCTCTCCAAAAAACCGCAAGCATTGTTTCAGGTATAAAACCTTCAGTTTCTTTAGCCACTCTGCAACCATCTGGAGCCTTCACAACTACATACATGCATCTTCAGTTACCAGATGTACACTTTTCCACCACTCCATCACAGGTTAGGCAGGTTGTTTTCAACTACAAATGGTATGCAACCAAGAAGTATGCAAAGTATTTTCTATCCTCACTCAAGGATTACAAGTGCATGGTCTCCACTCTTACTTGAGGATTAAGGTACTGAATAAATTGATTGTTTTTCTGTGTACTTCCTACTTGGTTTTAGTCTACTGCAATCCCTACAGGCAATTAGCTCAGCAGCTCAGTCAGGGGAGAGAGAAAAATCCAACACTTATGACCACAAAGCTGCTACTGGGCAAGTATTGTACAATCAAACAATGATGTCTTTTAGATCCCTTTTCCCCAACTCATAACATGATTATATTTACTTTGTCTAGGAAGAGATTTCCCATAAACAAATGGAAAATATAAATGGCAGTCTTCTACACAGACTTCAGTTTGCAGTATGCTGTGGTGTGAATCTACACCACACTGGCTCTTCTGTACTAACTCCTTACAGGGACAGTAAACACTTAACACACACATAACACAGAAATAAGCATATACCAAATAAGCTTTACTTCTCTTTCTATTTGTACTCAGTATGCATCCAGATGTTGCAGCAGTTCAGAGGGACAGAGTAGCTAGAGTACTTGACATTCACACCTTATATAGAACTTTTAATTTTCTGAAGCTTAACACACAATAAACTAGGTTCCTTTATTAGGAAGAAACATTTTAATGTGCAAGAACACTTTTATTTGAAACTCAAATATATCTGGTGCCCTACTGGAAAGTTTTCTTTGTCAGCTCTATGTTTGATCAATTAGCAACTTCTAAAAGTAATTCTCACTTTGTTTTGGGAGTTTCACTATTTTTTCCTCTGCTGCTTGATCTCTTTTTACCCCTGCTCCTGGATCGAGAGGAACTCCGACTTCTGCTCCTACTCCGTGTTCGACTATGACTTCTGCTGCGACTGCGGCCTCTCCTCTTTCTCCCCCTGCTGCGAGACCTCCTCCTTTCTCGACTTCTTGACCTGCCAGACCGGCGCCTTCTCTTGTTTTTGCGGCGATTCTTTTTTCTCTCGGATTCTCCATTTCTCCGGTATGAGTGATCTGGGCTTGGGCTGCCCCTTCTCCTTGACCGGCTGTAATAGTCATCACGATGGCTCGTTCTGTTTCTCCTTTCAGAGTTTTTAGACAACTGATTAGTCCGTTCAGGAGAAATACGTATGTCTCTATTGGCCTCCCAAAAATCATTGTTTGGATTTTTGAATACATGAAGAAAATTGCAGTGTTTCCCTCTTGGACACTTCTGCCTTTCAAATAAGCCTGCAACACATTAGGGTTTGCTTTTTTATGAACCAGAGCTGTTCAATCTCTTTCTTCATTATGTACCTACTGGAAAGAAACTTATTAAACTGAATTTTGCTTCTTCAGACAGAAAAACATGCATCTGACCACCTATCAATTTAATTCATGCAAGATTATTTTTCAATATGTACTTCTCTTGGAATTAACTTTTTAACAGCTATGAAGGTTTAACCTTAAACCAATTTTCATAAAGAATCTTACTACCTTAATCTAAGAATGTAAATTTAGATAAGTCAAATGCCGTAGTTACTGCTAAGAACCACTGATGGTTCAGAAACTGCTGCTGCTTTTTAAAGAGATAATTTAGCACTTCCTGTAGTTCCACCTTAAGGTAATTATTTCCAAAGCTAGGATCCAAACTTTCCTTTCCAGTCCAAGGTAAATCCACCAGAATGATTCAGACACTTACGTGACATGGTATGAATATGCCCTTTCTTTCCCAGATCTACACAACCAAGTTAGTATATTTGTCTTCCAAACAGAAATGAACTGCAACATTAAGCAGATCTGAAAGCTACAGGCTAATTCCCTCTTTTTCACTTCCGTAAGTACGCTTTCAATAACACACATTCTCTTTTCCAAGTGTTTATGTGACTCACCACATATAGCAGTTTTCCACCTTGTCACAGGACAAAATTCACAATGAAGCTGTCGGCCTGCATACCATCGTCCACTGAACAGAGCAAGAGCTGCCTGACAGTCCTTCTCCCTTTAAAAAAATAAAAATGACACATAGCATTATCACCATACAATCATGTAAGATGTTACCTACCAATTTTAGGCTCCCATTACAGTATGAGAATGAATCACTTGGATTATACAAACAGTGTTCATTACTGGACTTTGGAGTTCAGTTCTAAAACTTAGTAAGATTGCAAGTTACTTACGACTGATACTGGACATACACATTTCCTCGCAGGTGAGGCTCATAGTTGCAACTGACCTAAGCAGATGGAAACATTAAGTTAACACAATGGAAGGTTTATGCTATACAGCAGCCCACGCATGCTGAGATGGCAGCCATTCTGATTTATGATAGCTCATCAATATGAACTTATATATGATTTTCTTCTGAGCACTTACTTTTTTTTTTTATAAAAAAAAAAAAAGCCCTTCTGGCTTATGTTTGACTGTTTCCAGCATTATGCTTTGATTAACTCTGGGACCTCTGCTTCACTTAGTCCACAAGGCAGCTTGTACTCAATTGTCTTCCACTTCTCTGGGCCAACCCTACTCTGCAACAGCCAAATCCTGCTCTGAAAACAATTAGTAGTATCCTCATGTGGAAATGTGGGATTCATTATGGTAAGAGACTCTTTAGGACAATTTACCTTCACAGCACCCCTGTGAGATGAGTTAGAAAAGCTGAAGTCACTAGCTTTCACTGTACAATTCTGAAACACCTTTTTTCATAATGATTTAGCATTCAAAATATATCTAAAGCTCTCAAAAATACACAATTTAACTTCCAAAAAGCTTGTTGCTAGTTACAAAAGATTCTGAGATGGGCAGGCCCAAGCAGGCTAGAACCCAGTTCTCCAGGGCAGAACTGTGAGCCCAGCCTCTTTTGCCCCCAGGCCTCTTCTGATATCCGTTCCAAATGAGGCAAGTGGCTCCATTCATCACTGAACCCTGACTGACTCTCAGAGAATACCTCTCCGTGCACTGGATTAGGCAAGGGCTTCAGACACAACAACAAGCAGTTGTATAATTAAATATTACAGGATAAGCAGTCAAGCAATTTGAGATAAACGACATCAACACAAGAACAAGCAAAAATGATTTCGCCATGGACACTTTTGGGTGGGAAAAGAAGTGTGTTTTGTAAGGGTCTGCCAGATTCTGGAGTAGCTTCCCAGAAAGAATAGCAAGAATAAAACCTTGCGCTACACTGGAAAGGGAAGTCAGCTGGAAGAGAGGTGTGTATAATCTGATTCTAAATGGTAAACTCAATCACACCTAAGATCCCTGCAGCCAACACATAATTTCTAAGCATCTCTAATATAATGAAAATGCCCACAAGAATCCTATTACAGTGCACAATTGCTTCAGAAGCTAAGAAATACCACACCAAAAGCTCTTACCCTGTTATTAGTCATAGGGACCCAAGTATGTGCAGCTTAGCATACAACAATACAAACAACGATACAAAGTTGAGGATCTGAGTTTGATGGTAAGACAGCATTTCAACCCATGCTCCATTGGGAATCTACATCCTGTCTTCTGTGATAGAGCACAGCTTGCTAGTATCCCATGAGTCAAAATATGGAGGGGACACTCTTCCAAACAAGTGAACGTTTCTTACCTACAAAGTTCATTATACAAATACTGAAAATTCACTTTTGCTACTTTCCTCTTGCTTGAAATGCTAATACAGTCTCAGTTCTGAGGCAGCTGTCAGTAGATGGAAACAAAAGGAGAAAAGGTACTGCGTGCCTCCTGGTGACTGCAGGAAGACGCTCAGGAATGACAAGCAGAAAGGGATGCTGCAGTAGGTTCTGCTACAAGGAGATTTCACTATCCAAGCTGAGGATTTTGGGACGACATGGGACTGTTAACACACATCATTCATCTCCAAGGTCTCTGTTTACAGGTCCCTCTTCTTCCCCCATAAGAAATCATAATATAAATGGGAAAAATTCAGGAAAGAACATTCAGGAAATCAAACGCAGAAACTAAGGATAGATGACAAATCTCAACATCATTTGTGTAACTTACCTTTTTATAATTCCTCGTACTGAAATATCTACTACCTTTTTAGTTCATTGTCATTTGATTTTATTTTCCAACCAGTCCTAAATTGACATTGTTTGGGTATACACTCCAAATACATTTTATACCCCCACTATTTCATTCTTTACGCACAAATACAATAGCCCAGATAGATTTATATTGTCTAACAGTCTTAGTGGACCCTCTGGGGCTTACCACAGGCTAAGTAAAGAAGGGACTGTGAGGTAAGTGGACTGTTCAGCAGTATGAGTAACTTGCAATATAAAAGCACAAGCTTTTGTAACAGTTCAGGGGAACAGGAAAGAAGATTCACACAGAGTAAGACAATGCTCTAACAGCACTGACAAGTTTACAGGTGCCATAACAGATGCACAGTTTGCTCTAAGGATACTGTATAGTTCTCTAATGTATGTGGGATTTAGCTAGGGCATGCTGGACAGAATTCCTCTTAAGGCTAGTAAAACAAAACTTACGTAGTATATGTTATATATTTAAGAAGCTGTTACACTCAGATGCATACCTTGAATTGAACAACCTTCCCCACGTTCTGAAACTCGGGGAGCACGTCCTCGTAGAACTCCAGGAACTGCTGGTAAGTCTCCTCGTCACTGTACTCGAGACTCGCGTCCGTGTCATAGTCATCTCTCCGGCACTGCTCCATGCCAAACGTAATGAACATCCCTCGAACGAGTAGTGTCTTACTAGATGTTGGATAGTTATGCTTGCGAGAACACCTGGACATTTGTAGTGAAAAAGGAACCGTGAAAAGATCAGCACTTTCAGCAGAAGATGCACTTGTTGAAACTTCAAACACTTGCCATTTTGAGTAAGAGCTATTACAAAAGAAAATCCATTAGTGGAAGATGAACATATTTCACTTATTAAAACGGATCTTTTGGAAGTGCGTTTGCGTATAACCTTAATGCTTTCTGCCATGCATAAATACATTGTTGCTGAAAAAAGCATGTCTGCAAAAGCTATAGAAACCAGTAACATCACAGAATCACAGAACATTAGGGATTGGAACGGACCTCGAAAGATCATCTAGTCCAATCCCCCTGCCGGAGCAGGATTGCCTAGACCATATCACACAGGAACGCGTCCAGGCGGGTTTTGAATGTCTCCAGAGAAGGAGACTCCACAACCTCTCTGGGCAGCCTGTTCCGGTGTTCGGTCACCCTCACTGTAAAGAAGTTTTTCCTCATATTTAAGTGGAACCTCCTGTGTTCCAGCTTGCACCCGTTGTCCCTTGTCCTGTCAATGGATGTCACTGGAAGAGCCTGGCTCCATCCTCATGACACTTGCCCTTTACATATTTATAAACATTAATGAGGTCACCCCTCAGTCTCCTCTTCTCTAAGCTAAAGAGACCCAGCTCCCTCAGCCTCTCCTCATAAGGGAGATGTTCCACTCCCTTAATCATCTTCGTGGCTCTGCGCTGGACTCTCTCTAGCAGTTCCCTGTCCTTCTTGAACAGGGACTTGAGGGGGGGACTCTTGAGGGGCCCAGAACTCCAGATGCGGCCTCACCAGGGCAGAGTAGAGGGGGAGGAGAACCTCTCTCAACCTGCTAACCACACCCCTTCTAATACACCCCAGGATGCCATTGGCCTTCTTGGCCACAAGGGCACACTGCTGGCTCATGGTCATCCTGTTGTCCACTAGGACCCCCAAGTCCCTTTCCCCTACGCTGGTCTCCAACAGGTCTGCCCCAACTTATACTGGTACATGGGGTTGTTCTTGCCCAGATGCAGGACTCTACACTTGCCCTTGTTATATTTCATTAAATTTCTCCCCGCCCAACTCTCCAGCCTGTCCAGGTCTCTCTGAATGGCTGCGCAGCCTTCCGGTGTGTCAGCCACTCCTCCCAGTTTTGTGTCATCAGCGAACTTGCTGACAGCACACTCTATTCCCTCATCCAAGTCATTAATGAATATATTGAATAGAACTGGTCCCAGTACCGACCCTTGAGGGACTCCGCTAGACACAGGCCTCCAACTGGACTCTGTCCCATTGACCACCACTCTCTGGCTTCTTTCCTTCAGCCAGTTCACGATCCACCTCACTACCCGATCATCCAGACCACACTTCCTCAGTTTAGCTGCGAGGATGCTGTGGGAGACCGTGTCAAACGCTTTACTGAAATCGAGACAGACCACATCCACAGCTTTACCATCATCTATCCACTGGGTTACGTCCTCATAAAAGGCTATCAAGTTGGTTAAGCATGACTTCCCCTTGGTGAAGCCATGCTGAGTGCCCCTAATGATCCCCCTATCCTTGATGTGCCTAGAGACAGCACCAAGAACAAGTTGTTCCATCACCTTTCCGGGGATGGAGGTGAGGCTGACCGGTCTATAGTTACCCGGGTCCTCCTTCTTGCCCTTTTTGAAGACTGGAGTGACATTCGCTTTCCTCCAGTCCTCAGGCACCTCTCCCGTTGCCCACGACTTAGCAAAGATGATGGAGAGTGGCCTAGCAATGACTTCTGCCAGCTCCCTCAGCACCCGCGGGTGCATCCCATCAGGGCCCATGGATTTATGGACGTCCAGGTTGCTTAATTGGTCCCTGACCCAGCCCTCATCAACCAAGACAGATTCCTCCTCTATCCTGACTTCTTCTGGGGCCTCAGGGGTCCGGGGCTCCTCAGGACAGCCTCCAACAGTATAGACAGAGGCAAAGAAGGCATTCAGTAACTCCGCCTTCGTGTTATCCTCTGTCTCCAGGACCCCCACCTCATTCATCAGTGGGCCTACATTGCCTCTAGTGTTGGCTTTACCTGCAATGTATTTGAAGAAGCCCTTTCTGTTGTCCTTGACCTCTCTTGCAAGGTTTAATTCCAAGGAGGCCTTAGCTTTCCTAGTTGCCTCCCTACATCCTCTGACAACAGACTTATATTCCTCCCAAGTGGCCAGCCCCTCCTTCCATGATCTGTACACCCTCTTCTTCCACTTCAGTTTGCCCAGCAGTTCCCTGTTTAACCATGCAGGTCTCCTGGTACCCTTCCTTGACTTCCTACCTGCTGGGATGCTCTGATCTTGAGCTCGGAAGAAGCAGTCCTTGAATGCTAACCAACTATCTTGGGCCCCCTTAACTTCTAGTACCCTGTCCCATGGGTTTTACCCTAGCAATTGCATAGCTCTTACTATGTTATCCTTCCCATCCTACTCATGAGTTCAATGTTCATCTACCACAGCCCTCTTCCACCATCTCTTTGAAAGTAGAGTCTAGACTAGTTAGCCACTCCTCCAGCAGCAGCTGTTCCTCATCTCTGATCATCTTGTCCTTCTCTCTCTCTTGCCTTTTACTATACTTCCCTTCCGAAACAGCGCACCCGTAACAGTACACAAGAATCAAGAATGAATGTATCATGCATTTAAACAGTCTGCAAAAAGGAGGATTCTGGAAGCTACACAACAGCTTTCCCAAATGTGCAGATGTACCTTAACTTGCTTTAGTTCATTTGAGATTCGATTTCATCTTTTAGATGATGCGGCATATGCAAATTAGACAAGATAAAAAACCAACATCTGACATATCAGGCCTGTACTAATAGCAGAAATCAAATATATTCTGTCTGAATGTATCTGTGCATCTGTCGGAGCTAAGGAAAAGTCAGTTTGACCAATGTATCCAGAATGCACCACAAATAATATGCCATAACACTAAACAGTTCAATTCCAGCCAGGCAATGCTTTTGCTCTCAAAGTCTAGTTCCATCATGAATAACAGAACCACATCCAAACACATGAAAGTAATTTATATAGCAATTTTTCTTCAGTTTGCATATAACCTAATGAAGTTGCTTCCCTTTCATCTCACCAAAACACTTCTATGCTGGTAAATATTCAATTGATTACCTGTCTCCAAATCGGCAGGAACCTGTTTTAATATAGAACGGGCAATTCGCTCTGTCCTTCTCTGTTCCTATATTCTCCGGGGGCTCTGGGTTATGCCAGGTCACACCATTCTCCAGCTGTGGAAAAAACATTAAAATACACAGAAGTTAGAGAAGAAGAGAGAGATGTAATGTCAAAATAAAACTACCAATTAAATCCACATGCAACTATGAGCACTGTGTTACTACAAGGCAAGCTGAACCTATTTTAAGCATTGTTTTATAAAGCTACCCAGTGCCTGAGGTCTCTGGTGATAGAAACCTCTTTTCTTGATAATTGTTCAGTTTTAAGAACAAGTCTATAGTCATGATTTGTTTTTAATAACAACAACAACAAAAAAATCACCAAACTGGATGTTTTCTTTTGCTAAAGGAAAAGCTTAAGATTTTAGAACCAAAAGAGTTGCAATAATATTTGCTCCTCAAACAACAATTTCATTTGTCATCTATGAGAACTACAAATATTGGGACAGGTTCTTTCCACTCAGGTAAGTCCATTACCTACTTCACTCTAGGACCCACTGAGGAGCATTTTATACACCTGGCAGACAGAAAGCTAGGACTATTTACTTACATGTCTTTGCAACAGCTCAAAGCTCAGTAAGGTTATCACTATCACTTTTTATGCAGCTAGAAAAGACTAAAATAAAAGTAACCTGCCAAAGGCCAGCATTAAAAAAAAATTACATTCATAGTATTGGAATGAAAAGCCTCCATACTGCACACCTCAGGCCATTAAGATTTCTATAATTCAAAATGGAATTATCAAGTTGCAAGCGCTGACTGACTACAAACAAAACACACAGCTTAAAAATGGAATTTTAATTTTGTTAGCCAAAAGATCTGTAAAGCTCACTAGCCTAAGTTCTTGTTTTAAATCAACTGAAAACTGTGTTTATTTACAAGCAGCATTTGACCCTGCTACCAGTTCAGTTCACGACTCTGAGCCATCATTTTCTTTCAACAAAACAGCACTGTCACTTCAACAGTGTCAACAGTAACTGAACCCTGAACTGATACTATAATGAAGTCTCTCACATACCACATTTCTGCCTATTCCCCTGCAGAAATGGCTGCTAATACATCTGGAGCTCTGGGCAGGTAATAGTTCAGAGCATTTTTCTACCCATATTACAAAATAAGTGAGTTAGATTCCCTGTGCCTAAAAATCTGCTTAAACATAATTTGGAACTGAATGCAAGTCCAATGTAGCTATGGCAATCAACATACAATGGGTTAATTAGGTTAAAACTTAAATTTTCACATTCATGCAGTGGTTTAAGCAGAGCAAGAATCTTCACAAGTTTAACCGTATGACAGGGATAAAAAGCCAAGTTATTCTGTTAGGCAATAGGAAAGACTGATTTCATCCTCTCTAAGATTCAAATGAAGGCTGCAGTTTTCTTTACTACACACTGCCAGCTTGAGATCCATGCTCTTCCAGGCACCGCAGCAGTCAGCTTCTCCCTCCCCCACCTTTTATTTTTTTTCCTTAAGGATCTGTGCCCTCTTCTACTGCTGAATCCTTTTATTTAAAGCCTGCCATCTGCTTAAAAAGACAAGTTTGTCTTGCCACCCAGAAGGACTGACAGATTTATTTAGAATTCTAATTCACAAATAAACCATCATGCATAGTGTTTTCCAACAGCACACAGCAGTATTTCCAGATTCATTTTGACTCAGATCTCCTGAACAGGAATGAGCATGCACAACTGCACTGCCACCAACCAGCCAGAAATGCACTTAATTATGTTCCACCCAGTAAATAATTGTTTACAGCTCATGCAAGCCACTACACATTAAATTTATTCAGGCCATTAGGTTCTTGAGAGCAGATGGACAATACACTAGAAGCAAACACCGGATGCAATTAAATTACTTTCCAGTTCTTTTTCAGAAAGTCTCTGAGCATACCTGGCTTTCAGCTTGATCCAGCATCCTCTGCACAGCTGCCTATAAATGGTGCAAACACAGGACTAGTGAAAACCCAGAGGACACGCAAAACATCTGGTTTCTTTAGTTAAGAACCTAATTTACAATACTCAATGATTATGCGTAACAGAAGTTTGATGGGGTGTGCTTTAAAAAACGAAGTTTTACTTTTGCTCTGTAGCAATTAATGTCCTACAAAGCTGTTAAAGGATACATCAGACAAGACCCTCATGTAGATGATTTTCTAATCTAAATGCTAGAAAACTTAAAAATTTTGTTTCATTTTTTTTCTTTTTTTAAAACTATCATTGAACTATTGAATACTTAAATATATCTCCTGCTCTAGTACTCAGTCTGGTTATAGTTAAATTCATAATCATTTAGTTGCACTAAACTTCTTAACTTAAAACATTCTATGTAACGCATAGAAAAACACATTGCTTAGTGAGCCTCTGTTAAAGCAAAACATATAACTGTTAAGAAACTTTAATATCGTAAGTTCAGTTATCTACCCTTACAAATACAGGAAAACAATGAGGATATTCTTTCCCTTCCTTCTTCTAAGGGGGCTGAGCAAAACAATAAAGTCACTCTCCAAAACTGGCTGGAAATTAGTTACAACAAATTATTCTAGGAAGTTCCAAGAAAAAAAGACATTTAAACATAAACAATGCAAGAAAACATGCTACCATTTTTCTAATTTGGAAGATAATTAATTAAATTTAAAAAGAGGAAAAGCAAATAAAAATTAAAAAATACAATCCAAAATGAATACCCAGACAGCATCTGGTACTAATCATCAAGTATGTCAGTAAATTAATAAATAAATAAATAAACCAAAACCAAAAACCACCAAACCAGAAAACCTATTTTCTGATCTTAGGGAGGAGAGAAAATTTTTTTTTTTTTTAATCAGTAAGTCAGAATTTGAATAAACTGCTGTTTCAAGAGACAGGCCAAATCAACTGAACAACTTTCCGCTGCCAAAATGGGTGGCTCCACTTCCAGCTGGGTACTCAAGTTTCCCTCTGGGTGCTTGTCAATGCCCTCTATGAGCCAACTTAGCTCACTAAACCAGTAAAACAGTAACCCAGAAAAAAACAACACAAACCAACCAACAACCAATAAAAGAGAAAGTGGCTTCCACCTAGTACAGGGAACCAAATTAGCCACTGAGGTCTTGGACAAACCCAGACAAAGGAGAGGGAAGGAACAAAATCCTGCTGTTACCATGGTTCAACTCCCTTGGAACTATATCTATCTCAACCTTAAATAAAGGACGCGACCATCATTTTCTCTCCCTACCCTGCAAAGAGAAAAACGGACACTTAACACAAGAGGAAGTAAGACAGGAAATACAACGACTGCTGTTCTTTTTCTTTCCTCATGCAAGCACTACGCAATCAGTGACAAAACCAACTATTAAATGCAGGAGACAATACTGTTTGCTCCTGTCTCTTCTCCTGCTGTGGCTACCAGACACAGTAGCAAGACACCTCCCAGTGAAATGACTGGAATCTTTTGCGATTGTGGAGAAGCTAAAATGACCGGATCCTAGAAAGCTGCAATCACCCTTTACTGGCGATAGGCCAGTCCTCATGTTGGATTTCTGTACAGGACATCTTACATCCAGGTCATTCAACTTCTGAAACTTAAGAAGAATGTATCATTAACAGAAATGTTATCAGTGACTAGTAGCTTCAGTATCATTGTTTTCTCCACGCAAGGAGCTCTGAAAAAAAGATACGTCCTGTTGGATGAGTCAGGTAAAGAAGAGCTGTAATGCATCTTTTGATTAAGAACTGTGTTAAGGAACAGCAGCAATGTAATTCCATGTTCCGTATCCTCACTGGGCACTTTCTTCAACACTGTGTTCAACTGGGACGTTAAGTAAGGATTATCTTTAATGCATGATGCAAAAAGTGGACATATCAGAACCTGCATTCGCAACATGCCTTTGTATTTACCTGATGTAAAAAATTACATACAGGGAACAACCAGATGCATTAAAACTAGTTACCCTTCCAGGTATGTGGATTTGCTAGATCCTCTTTAACAGTGAATAATAGTTTCAGGAATTTACACAGAATGGAGAGAAGTAGTAACTAACTTTTATATGTTTGCTAATTAAAATAAAATCCCTCTTCAACATGCATAGACTGTTGCATCTGATAATGTAAGAGGATATGTAACATGTTTATCCTCCCACTGCCAGGAATCACCTCTCTCTCTCTCTTCTCCTGTTGCTTCTGTTGTGCCACTTCTCTCTCTTTTCTTTGCTGCTCTTCCCATTCTTCTTTGATCTTCCTCTTTAGGATAAAAAAATATTTTAAAAAATTATTTAAGGAAACAATATAATCAGTCAAATTCAAAACTAACATGTTGTATTACAGCTTCTTGACCATTAAGTTTTCATCCACTCATAAGCAACTACATCTCTGGATGAGAACCCTTTTTAGAAGTCTTTTTTTTCCTTTTTAATTTTGCTCTTCTCGAATGGAAGAAACAAGAGCTTATACTTTAAAACATACCAACATCAAGAAAACTGGGTCCACTACAGAACACTAACAGAAATTACACTAAGTCTACCTTATTGCCAGACACAACTCTAACACTCAGTTTATACATCACCTCTTCTTCTTCTTGACGTTTTCTTGCAGCCTCTTCTTTTTCTTTCTTAAGCTTGAACTCTTCTTGGGCCTTTTCTTCTCTCAGCAACCACTGCTCATGTAGTTTTTGTCTACCAAGGAAACCAGATACTACTTAGACAAAATTTACTGATTACCTACAACTGATGCAATTGTCATCCATACAGTTCAAATTTCTTAGTTCAGCAAGAGAAAATTCCATAGGAATCATTCAGGCTTTAGAGAAAAACTGTGTAGCCTGAAATATATAAAAAGGATTCTATTTTACAGAATGTATTGAAACTTTTCAAAGTATCAAAATAGAACTGACTACCAAAATATCTACTGCATATATGCCATCTTCTAGATTTTTCACCTTTCTGCCTCAAGTTTTTTTTCCTCTTCTTCTTCTTCCTCCTCTTCTTCTAATTCCTCCTCTTCCTCCTCAGACACTGATTCATCTTTTTCTGTAGCTTCTGAGAAAAAAAACAAAACCATGCATCTAAATAACTGGATATTATAGTCAGCAAAGATACACAAAATTATATCCTTTTAAAAAATGAAAAGAAAAAAGAAAGAAGAATCACTACTAGTTCCACTGACAATATAAAACACTTCACAGTTACCAGAGTCTCTTAGTTTGGCAAGCGCCTGCCGCTTTTTTTTTCGCTTTTCTTTCTTCAGAATAGCTCTGTATTTTTGATGGCTGAAAATGAGAGAATATTATTTACATTAAAACAGCCAAACAAAGGATTTTTACTGTCATACATGCACTCAATTTACGTCAGCAGTACAAAACCCCACAAACTGCAAAATTAGCAGCTATTTGTATGAAACAGTAACTCTACAGGGACATCTGGCATGACAATGAAATCTGTAGCTATGTTGTTAGAGCCACACGTGGACAGCAGCAACAATCACTTTCGGACACAACAGAGAGGGTCTCATCCTTCTTGAGCTCTGTAGTACTTGGCATTATCACCAACTCCAAGAAATCTCCCTTAGTTCCTGAAACCTGGTCACTAGATAAGGTTAGAGAGAAAAATTTGGGGATCTCCTACCTATAATTTTGGCACACCCTTCAGCATTGTAGTCTTTCTCTCTCTTACAGGTTATGAAATTTTAAGTCACTTTTCCCTTGATATTCTCTACAGGCGGCTGTCTTAATGTATAGATAACAAAAACACTCTTAACAACCACCATAGATAATGCTCAGGTCTACTCTTCTGCTACTGAAGCTTGGCCAGACTCATCCTTGCTTGTCTGACAGTTCTGCAAGGCTGGCTAGAAAGAGCACCATGCTTTTATTATGGTTAAAAACCCCTTAAGAATCTGAAAGCCTTTTCATTATTAACTCCTCTTCTGTCATTTTTCATTGCAGCTCTCTTCTTTCTAGCCAGTTCATGATAGAAAAATAGGAGGAAGAGATGATCTTCAACTCTTGTCATTCTGCCATGCCAAACATTGATGGGAGATCAATATCTTCCCATTTTGGAGTATGTAATTTTAAGAGATCCCATAGGTGTAATTCAGATAGCCAAAACCTCACCCACCCGCTTCCGTTCTGGGTTACTCACATCACCATGTGCACACCTGTGCACTCCATCAATAACACCGTCATGGTTATCCCGGCAGCAGAGGGCTTGCCCTCAAAGCCCACTGCCTGACTGCATACTCTGCCCACATCTGAGCCTTCTACCTTTGGTCAAGCAAGCCTAGTGACTCCTCCTGTAGTGTCACCTGCCTGAAACAAATCTCATCTGCCCAGCAGGTGCTTAGGGCTGAAAAGCCAGGATACCTCCTTCCCAGTTCCCAGGCTTCCTAAGGTGCTCTGAAGCCCAAGGAAGGACAAGAGAGCAGCTTTTCTCACTCTCTGGCCACAGCAGCACACGAGGAGGTGGGCAAACAGCTGCAGCGCAAGGAGCAGCGACGCCCCGGCCACTTCAGGGCTGGGGCTCGACTCCCTCTCCAGCCACACGGCACTAGCGAGCAAGACCACTCGGGCAAAGACCTGGAGGCCTGGACCAGGGCTCCCACCATCTGCGGGGCGGAGCGGACAGGGCTCAGCTCAGGCACGCGGCCTTCACCGAGCCTCACACCGCCCCACGGCCGCCGCCGCTGCTTCCCCCGGGCGTGGGGCGTTGATCCCCGGCCCGCCAGCAGCGCGGGCAAGCGGGCCGCAGCGGAGGCCCGGCCCAGCCCAGCCGGGTCCCAGCAGCACCGGGTCCCAGCAGCACCGGCTCCCTCCGCCACCGGGCCGTGCCGTGCCGAGCGCCCACCGCCGCCGCGCGCCCCCATCCCCCGCGGCCCCGCGCGCTTTCGGCCCCGCCCCCCGGGCGCCCCCCTATCGCCGCCCCCGGTGCCAGGCCGCGCTTTCGGCCTCCGCCCCCCACGGGCGCCGGCTGCCCCGCGCCCCCGCGCGCGGCGGCGACGGTGGGTCATGGCCGCTGCCGCACGTAGCTGCGCCACTCACAGGCCCGGCCGCGAGGCCGCCAGAGCTTCGGCCGCCGCGCGGCCGGGCGGGCTTAGCCGGGGCTGGGCCGTGACCCTCCTCGGGGATCCCCGGGCCCTTTTCCTTCCCCCGGGAGGCGGCGGGGAGGCCCGGCACTGCCACCGGCCTCGGCCTCACCTCAACTTCCCCAGAGGGGACTCGGGCAGCAACATGGGCGCCGCCATCTTGCGTTACCAACTGGATGTCACGTGACCCCACGGCGGAAGGGCGCAAAATCCCTTCCGGCAGCGGAGCGCGAGCGGCGACGGGTGGGCGGGGCGAGGGGGCGCATCGAGGCGCGCGCAGTGGGCGGCCGTTGGGGAGTGGCGCTCCCGAGGCGCCTCGGGAAGGGCGGTGGCGGCCCCGGGGGGCGGAGCGGGGCGGGCAGCGCGGGCACCTGCTGTCGCCAGGCGGCCAGGACCGGGTCGCTGAGAGCGCCGGGAGGCGCAGGGGCTGGTGGCGTGCGGCCGTGGTTTTGCAGCCGCTCTTCAGCCGGTCGCAGTGACCGTGTGAAGCTACAGCTGTGACCGGCTGGGTAGTGAGTGCGGGGGGGAGGAGAACCCGCTTTGGGTGATTGCGTGTCACCGAGTAGTACGGCTGCTTTCAGCGTGCTTGTACATCGTTAGAGCCACCTTTGCAAAATTCGGTAAACAAGACCAGAAGTGTTCACACCTTAGAAGGAGTTTGTGTTATTCCTCCTGTCAAAAGCATTTAGGATTCAGTGAACGCACAGAAAAGTAGCATTTTAAACTTCATGGAATCATAGAATGGTTTGGGTTGGAAGGGACCTTAAAGATCATCTAGTTCCACCCCCCTGCCACGGCCAGGGACACCTTCCACTAGACCTGGTTGCTCAAAGCCCCATCCAACCTGGCCTTGAACACTGCCAGGGAGGGGGTATCCACAGCTTCTCTGGGTAACCTGTTCCAGTGTCTCACCACCCTCACAGGGAAGAATTTCTTCCTAGTATCTAATCTAAATCTACCCTCTTTCACTTTAAAACCATTCCCCCTCATCCTGTCACTACTTGCCCTTGTAAAAAGTCCCTCTCCAGCTTTCCTGTAGGCCCCCTTCAGGTACTGGAAGGCTGCCATAAGGTCTCCCCGGAGCCTTCTCTTCTCCAGGCTGAACAACCCCAACTCTCTCAGCCTGTCTTCATAGGAGAGGTGCTCCAGCCCTCTCATGATCTTCATGGCCCTCCTCTGGACTCCAGCTTTTCAATTTACTAAATTTCAATTCACTAAACTAAAGAGCAGAAAAGATTCAGTCCACTGAATCTTTCATTGCGATATCTATAGTTTTCCCAGCCCTACTGAGTAAAGCAGCACACGTGGTACGCAGTGTCACAGCTACCCTGGGGTTTTTCTGCATGTTGCAGTGACTGGGCTAGGTGGATGCTCCCCAGTTGTAACTGGCTGCTGACAGCTTGTGCTCTGTAAGTTGCATCGGTTACTTTGCAAAATATGTGTGGAAATGTGAGGTGTAGTATGCCTGCCACAAGGCGAGCTTCTAGTGTGTCTCTTGGCTGCTGTGAACACAGGTGATGGATGGGTGCCCTGGCCTACAGCCTCTCAAGGAGTTGAGGGAAGTCCCAGCCCAAGTGTAGCAGAGGCACACCAGACAGGTATATTGGTGAATTTAATGGATGCTACCGATATATTCTCATCATCACTTTTGAGGCATACTACCTGTCTTGATTGTAAACATATTTCATGGCAGGAAATGAGTCACAATGCACAGACCGTCATGCATGTGATGGGTCAAAATATGGAATTTGTCAGTAATCAGTTCCTTGGTGGCATGCATTATAGATTGCAGCCTTCAGAGGCAATGAATTTGTAGGTTTTATTTGGGCGTTTTGCATAGCCATTAATAATGTACATTGTTTATTAAGATCTAAATTATTGTCATAAACCACAGTGCAGGAGTTTACTTTGTATCTCCTAGAGGTAGCATATTGCATAAGTAGTCTGAGCTTCTGGCAGTGAAGCATACCAGAGCAGGCTTTGTCAAAATCAGGCTAATTGACTGTGCTGTTCATTAACAGCATGATGAGTATCCTCCTGTTTATTCTGAGGCTCAGTGAAGTTATTCAAAGCAATCATGTGACTGCTATAGTCAGCAGTTATATTTGCTATTTGACCAGTGAAGGTTCAGACCATGACCTCTTTGCTATTACTTAACCATGTTTCTGATTCTAGATCGTCTTTTAAAATGAAGGAGTAGACATCACTTTTAGTGTTCGCTTGTGCAGAACATACATGTAAAATAACACATCATTTGCTGCTCCTTAGGTACAGAAGATGGCAGTATTGTGCATTTTACAGCTGATGAACCATTGACACCCATTAAAGTTTTGAAAAAACCAAATGTGTTTCATAAATCTTATTTCATGAAGGAATTACAACTATAACTTTTCATCCTCCTTTTAACAGAGTAAGTGCCGTAACAGCAACCTTCCTTTAAACGATTTGTAGGTCAAAACTGAGAAATTCAATAATTTCTTTCATTAGTATGCTACATTTCATTATGGCTTTTTACCAATATACTTGGGGAAAGAACCATTTGAAGCTTATATATTTGAGTAGTGAAAAGGAGGATCTCTATAAGAAAACACAAAAGATAATCAGCTACAGATACTCATAACGGTTCTGGAAAAAGCTGTCATGCCTCTGAAACAGGGATACAATAATTGCATTTGTCTCCATTTTGTTTATTCTCATTAATTTATACACATACCAGCAGCTTGATATTCAAGTACAAGTGCAGAATTCCATGCAGTTTAATTGATACAGTGTCAGAAAGAAACAAATGTGGCCATTGCAAGCAAGAGGCAAGAGCTGTTCATGTATCCAAAGTAATGTAGCGTTCTGGTCAGTAGTTGTCAAACCTTACACTGGGATCATAGACCACAGGCCTTTTCAAGCATAGTATATTTTTTGTGGAAACCTTCAAGAAGGTTGTGGAACTCGCTCTTTCTTCCATGTTTCCTAGAGAAAAATATAACTGCACGGTATGGTACTATGTGAACCCCATCAAGCGAAGGTCAATACCAGGTGCACTGATTCTACTTCACAGAATAGCACAGAACAGAGAAACTTCTCATCCATCTTGAAGTTACATACCATATTGCGTTATAAATCTCTGCATATCTTGTAAGATCTATCCGTAGAACTATGCATGTGCGGTAGACCAGCTCTGAGCAAGAGTACAGGTACTCCGTTTAACACACATTTGCACTTTATTTCCATGTTGTTCTTCTAGTTTCCATTTCTCTTGTATTTCCTACCATTGTGGACTGACATAAGCAAAGAAGAAGTGTTCCCTTTCTTTGTTGTATGCACCAGCCCCATGGGGAAAAAAGAAAGATACGTTTTATAGGCATACAGATTATTTAACAGTTGTCCTCATCATAATTTCTGCCATATGCTCCAGTAGAAGAGCAGTGCCTTTCCTCATGGAATCGTGCAGCTTTTATTTACCTGGTTAGGAGACATTCAGGAAGAGCTGGTTTGAGATGGGAAGTGGTCAGCTTCCATTGATGCTTCAGGGCTGTAGATTGTACTATAAACTTACTAGTGAAGTGGCGATGGCAGCATCATCCTTCCCCTCTGCGCCAGGAGTTGCTGTTTGTTTGTTCTCAGTGCCAGCCGCGTTGTGGGCGATCCTTGGTGCTTTCCACTGCAAAGTAGAGGTTTCAAGGCAATATATGTGAACTCTAGAGAGCACATCCTTCCTCCACCTGCTGCCTAATGGCTACGTACTGTCTCAAGCGGTAAGCAGTTTCTCACATACTGTCTACTTCTGTGAGCACTGATAAAACACTCTGTGACAATGTAAGTCGCTTTTGCATCGTTACAACGATGACAGTGGTTATGGGCCTTGTTCAACACCCTGTTTCCCAAAAAGTTACTGGAAAAATTCCCATTTAATGAGACTTAGGCTGGACCTATGTAAGCCAGCCTGGTCTGTTGGATGATACTGACATTCACTTAGATCCTAATCTCATCGACTTCTGAAGTCTACAGCAGACGTGCAGCATTCGTCGTTTCCATTGCACCCGGGGTGCTGCAAGGCACTGTGTACAATTAGACCTGCAGTTCTCCAGGTACATTTCCATGAGTGACTAATGCTGACAGTAGCACATTGACTCTTTCCTCATAAGAGTTGAACAGAACTATTTAAGACTAAAGATTAACTTCCTAGGAGTTTAAAACTGTTAATTTGTCAAATTTGAAAACTGAGGTTAAGTTTGGCCATAGCTATTAATTAACTTATATGATAGCTATCAATTTTTTACTTTCCTGGGATTTTCCATTTCAAAGACATTGAAAGAAGCAGAAAAGCACATTGCTAATCACATCGAGAAGATGGAAGGGTTTTGTTTGTTTCACCAAGTCATGTGCTTTCTTGAAATTTCAATCCTCTCTTGATTTGCTTGGAAGTCCAAATTATGGTTTATGGTTAAGTATATACATACAGATAATACATGAGCTTCTGGAGGTCACAAGCACTGAAAAAAATTATAGTGTTATTTTCAACCAGGCAGACAAATTAATTTAGTACAAGAAGAGAAATAGTTCTTTGCACTAGTTCAATGATATTTCTAGGATGCAGTTTGTGTATGAGATTCTGCATGGCTATGACCTGTAGCTCAACAGTAGTTAGGAAAAACAAAGTTATTATAAAAGAGGAACTATTTAAAAATTTAATACCTCACAAAGTACTGAATTAAAAGCAAACCTTCAATATATGCATGTAGATTGTTATTTGTTCAAGCAACCTGATGTCTGAATGATTAATCAGTGACAAACAAATGGAGACGTACTTAAACAGTGCTACATATCTCACCAAAATGGGAGAAAAGAGGCTGAGCAGAAAGTTATCCATGCACGTAGATTTATTACAGATATGAAGTGTCAAAATGTGTTTTTAGATTATGCTGATATGCTTCATTTGTAACCTGAAAAGTTACAGTGCTTTTTAAGACAGTATTTTAAAATGTCGTTGATTTGAAGAAAAGTTATCTTTCTACTAACACCTGGTCTAGGCTTGCTTGCCCACCTGGCTTGTTTCAAAAACATGTTGGCTTTGGAAAAAGATTTATAGATGTGAAGCAATCAGTTTCTTATGTGCAGTGCTTTGTGCATATACAACCGGATAAGCGCATGGGCAGTCAGCTGGATGCATTTGGCGTGCATCCAGGTTGCTGGGCACATATATATCAACTGCATGATGCTCTCCCTGTGAGCTCTGAGCTGGGGTGTTTATCACACTGCTTCTTCTCCTGGCCTCCTTCCCTCTCCGCTGGAAAAAATAATTTGTCTTGCTTGCTTGCCAGCAAGATAAATAGGGGAAAATCAACCGTCCTGGCTGGAAGTCAGCAGCCCTGACCAGGGAACGCAGTCATGTCCTCTGAGGTTGTTCCTGCTGGGCGTTGTGCACCTTCGACGTACTTTGACTCCAGCTCCATGTGATTCTGAGGGAAAGAACTGATTTACAGTGGTTTACAGTGGGGAGAAGTGGTGATGCCGTGTATTGACGCTCAGTTCCATTTGCCTTCTGTCAGCAGGGAAATAACACTTGGCTTTTCCGCTCTGTTCCTATGTTCTCCAGTATTTTCCCCAAAGGTACAACAAAGTTCAAATGCTCGTTACTGAAGCAGCGCACATGAATTTAGCATGAAAATGGTAACTTCCACACATTCTTTTAAGATTTTTTTAAATTATAAATTTTACAGAAATCTGATAGTCTTTCATAAATCTGTACATATTTTAGTGCTCTTCTTTTGATGCACGTACATACAGCGTGCTAATTTAAGCTGTCATTAGAAATGAATACATCACTTTTTTGTTTTCATAGGCATAGATTGAACATCTAAGCAGATAATGTATCCAATAGTTTTGTACTCAGAGCTGGTTGCCTAGCGAGAGTAAACATGCCCAGGAATCAGCTTGATTTAATGACTTTTAAAGACGGGATATCAAGTGCATTGACAGTGGCTTCTAAAAATAAGATTAAATTAGTGAAACAGTAAGTTCTCTGTTACCTGAAAGTCCAAGTATTCTTACATAGTAAATACTGGTTATTGTTTTCCATAAATTCAGTCCCACAGTTAAGTAGCATTTTCTCACTGGTGGTCATTCTTGTGAAGGTCTTCAGGTTTGCAGTCTCAAGAAACACTTCTCAGTGCTAAAGGACCAACTGAAAGTGATTTTGAAGGAATCTCCAATTTAGGAACTAACCGTTAACCAGAGTGGCTACAGGGAGAGTACAGCAGAAGAGTGGAATAAAATAATCC